>NW_023270819.1:726757-751587 GCF_011800145.1 Mirounga leonina
AAATAAATAAATAAATAAATAAATAAATAAATAAATAAATAAATAAAATGGATGGAGAGCAGATTGGGAGGTGAGGAAGAGAAGGCAGGGAGTTAGTTAATCTTTTTGAGGATTTTTGCTGGGAAAGTGAAAGAAAAACAGGATGATGATCCCTAACTGTCTAAAGGGAGAAGTGGAACAAGGTGGATTTGTGCTAAAAGATGGTTATTATTAAGACATGATTGATCGTCCTGGGGAAGGACCTAGTGAAGATGATTTGACTGATGTTGCAGGAAAGGAAGGGAGCAAGGTCCTCGAGAAGGTGTGAGGGGGTGGATCCCAGCGCACATGTCTGGGGGGGCCATGTGTCTGCTGATGCAGGTGGGTTGATGGAATTGGGGATGAGAAGTCATAGCTATTTGTTTTTCTTTTCTCTCTGAATATGAAATACAATTATCATCCAAAAGTGAGAGGTGCAGGGAATGCTGGAGATTGGATAAGAGAGAACTTACTAGAGAATTACTGCTGTTGGCTGGATTATTCCTGCTGTGAGAGAGGTTGCAATTTAGATGCCATTTTCCTAAGAAACCTTTTCTTAGCTGCTTTAATACTCAGAAGTTCCCCTGTCATGGCACTTACCACATTATCTTGCCATTATGTTTATTTGCCTGTGTTCCCTTTTCCCACTTCCTAAGTCAGGGTCTAGGTTCAGAGTTAGCACCCCTGTGCCTGGCTCAGTATTCACCACAAATATTTGTTGAATGAATTGGGGTGTGTGTGTGTGTGTGTGTATAAAGTCTTTCTGTCAACAGAACTGATACAGACTTTAAGCAGATTTTAAGGCATAAACGATCGTTTTCAACCAAGTCTAAAAGTGCCCTCTCAAGGGTGGAAATAAATAAAAGCTAATTATTAAATAATCAATAATACTGTCACCTTGATTGGAGATTTAAGTGTAATTCCTCCTAGAATAATCCCACAAGTTTTTTTTTTTAAATAATTGTAGCAATCATTGCATATAAAGAGATAGTGGCCTTTAAAACTCAGAGAACTAGTCATGGAGAAATGTCACAGAAGGATGCAATCTTCTCAGTCCAGGCTTTGTAGGGATAAAATCTTAGCACAACCAGTTCCTCTCAACATTTATGTCAGTGAGATGATATTTAAAATGAAATCAGTTCAGACATATATTACCTTCTTCTAGACTTCTCTGGGTTCCACCATACTCTTGATAGACTGCAATTGTTTTGTTTTGCAAGAAGCTATTTATATTTGGAGGAATAAATTCTTATTACATGTTCCAGCTAATCCTTTAATAATAGAAATCAGAATGGGTAGCTGACACTTAGATGCCCTTACAATTATTTTGCTCAACAACGTTGGCTGTGAAACAATGTAGCTACTGTATGCATGAGATATGCATGTAAAACCATATTTTAAAAGCTGGATCTGTTATGCCAAATTTCTTTAGGTCCTACCCTTTTCCCACCAGGGAGAATGTTTTTAGCTATTAAAAAAATATGTCCCAAATCACTTTCTAGATTAGAAAGAAAAAAAAAATAAAACATTTGTCTTTGGGGGCTTAGAACTAAATGATTGTAGTCAAAAAGGTCTGAATTATTTGAGTTAAAACATACATTTCTTTCTTTCTTCTTTCCTCCCTCTGTCCTTCCCTTGCTCCCTCCCTCTGTCCCTTCCTTCCCACCTTCCTTCTTTATTCCTTGTTATCTTTCTTTTAAACAAACATTTATCAAGGGCCTACTATGCATCAGGAAGTGAGGATTAAAAATGCAACACATGAAAGCCACACTCCACTGGGATGGAAAAATACATCAGCAAATAAGACACAGAGTAATATGTGCCAAAAAGGAGATAAAGTTATCTAAGAGAATAGCAGTTGAAGGAATTCACATTTTTGAGAACACGGGCCAAAAGCTGGAGGTGTGTCAGACAAGTCTTCAGGAAAAGGGTGACATTTGAGTTGAACCAGTTGACAGATAAGTAGAAGACTAGATTAAGATAACTGGTAAGTCAATTTAAAGAATCTCAAGGAAAATTTTAATGGCTACAGTTGGTTATTTAAAATGTGTCAATTTCCAAATAGGTGGTTGTTTTAAAGATGTTTCATTGTTATTGATTTCTAATACAACTCCATTATGGTTAGAGATTTTAAAATGTATTAAAACTTGCAAAAATATTTTTAAAAATAAAAAAATAAAATGAATGAAAACTTGCTTAATAGCCCAGCATATGGTCTATCTTGGTGAAAGTACATGCCCACTTAAATGAAATTTAGTATGAAGTGGTTGGATATATTGCTCTATGGGGAATTTTTTTTTTTAATTTTATTTATTTGAGAGAGAGAGCACAGAGCTAGAGAGGGAACACGAGCAGAGGGGAGGAACAAAGGAGGAACCAGACTCCCCGCTGAGCAGGGAGCCCTAAGAGGGACTCGATCCCGGGACTCCGGGATCATGACCTGAGCCAAAGGTAGACGCTTAACAGACTGAGCCAGGTGCCTCTCTATGTGGAATTTTAAAATGTTGAATACATAGAAGCAGAGAGTATAGTGGTGGTTATCATAGAGAAGTGAGGAGATGTTACCCAAAGGGCACAAAGTTGCAATTATATAGAATGAGTAAGCCTAGAGGACCAACATTAGGCATGATGGCTATAGTTAATATTATTGCTTTGAATACTGGATATTTGCTAAGTAGATTTCAGGTGCTCTCATCACACACACACAGAGAAAAATGGTAACTATGTGAGGAGATACGTTAATTAGCTTGACTAGCAATCATTTCCCTATGTATATGTATATCAAACCATGCTGTATACCTTGAATATATACAATTTTTATTAAAAATAAAATAAAAAGATTCAGAAAAAAATGTCAATTAAGTCATTGTGGCTGACAGTGACTTTCAGGTCGTCTATGTCATTCCTGATGTTTTTTGCTCAGGTGTCAATTGCTTAAGGAGATAGATTTAAAATCTTTATCCATGATTTTTTAAAAATATGTTTATTTATTTATTTAACAGAGAGAAAGAGCGAGCACAAGTAGGGAGAGCGGCAGACAGAGGGAGAGGGAGAAGCAGGCCCTCCGCCAAGCAGGGAGCCCGATGCGGGGCTCGATCCCAGGACCCTGGGATCATGACCCAAGCCGAAGGCAGCCGCTTAACCAACTGAGCCACCCAGGCGCCCCCATGATTGTTGATGTATCTATTTCTCCATTAAATTCTGTCACGTTTACTTCAATTTGACTTTTAAATTTTGTTATTAAATACATACTCTTAAAATTGTTACAATTGTTACATCTTCCTGATGAATTGACCCTTTTATCATTTTAAAATGTCTCCCTTACTTTCAATAATACTCTTTATTTTAAAGTCTACTTTATGTTATTTTAATATGTCCATGGCATACTTCTCCCATTCAATGTTTACATAGTGTATGTTTTCCAACCTTTTACTAACAGCCTACATGTGTCTTTAGATTCAGTGTGTCTGTTGTAGACAATATATAGTGGAGGACTGCTTTTCCATTCTGTTAGTCTGTGTGACTTAATTGGATTGCTTACTCAATTAACATTTAACATAATGGCTGATATGTTTAGATTTATAGCTGCCATTTTACTATTGTTTTTGATTTCCCATATACTTTTTGTTTTTCTTTTCTTTCTTGAAATCTTTGGGGTTAAATGATTTTTGTTTTTTATAACTTTTTATAGCTACTTAAAAAGCTGTATCTCTTTATGTTATTTTTAGTGATTAGAGTAGAAATTACTATAAATATTTTTAACTTTTCAGTTTTATAGAGTCAATATTGCACTACTTTATGCCAAATGTAAAAGCCTTGGAACTATATAGCCCATTTATCCCCATCATTATCCTTTTTGCTGTTTGTCATATTTATTATACAAATGTATACTGTAAATACCATGATTAAATATTATGGTTTTTCTTAAGTTAAATCATATATTTTAAAGGTATTTAGGGATGCCTGGGTGGCTCAGTCATTAAGTGTCTGCCTCCGGCTCAGGTCATGATCCCAGGGTCCTGGGATGGAGCCCCGCGTCAAGCTCCCTGCTCAGTGGGGAGCCTGCTTCTCCCTCCCCCTCTGCCTCTCCCCCTGCTTGTGCTCTCTCTCTCTCTCTGTCAAATAAGTAAATAAAATCTTAAAAAAATAAAGACATTTAGGGAGCCTGGGTGGCTCAGTCGTTAAGCGTCAGCCTTCAGCCCAGGTCATGATCCCAGGGTCCTGGGATCGAGTCCCACATTGGGCTCCCTGCTCGGCAGGAAGCCTGCTTCTCCCTCTCCTGCTCCCCCTGCTTGTGTTTCTGCTCTCGCTCTCTCTCTCTGTCAAATAAATAAATAAAATCTTAAAAAAAAAAAATAAAGGCATTTAGAGGAAAAATTGTCTTTAATATTTACTCATATGCTTATCATTTCTATTGCTCTTTATTCTTCCTGAAAATGTAACTTTCCTTCATTTAGCTTTAATGGCCTTTTACAATTATTTGTAGTGCAGGTCTCCTGGTGATGAGTTCTCTTAGCATTACTTTATCTACAAATATCCTTATTATTCTTTCATAATGAAGGATATTTCTGCTGTGCATAGAATTTTGGGATTTACTTTCTCTTTCACTCCCTCCAGCACCTTGAAAAGATCATTTCACTGTGTCTGGCCTTTGTTCTGATGAGAAAACTAACCATTCCTATTGTTTACCTATATGTAAGCTGTCCTTTATCTCTGGCTGTTTTCAAGTTTTTCTCTTTATCTTTGGTTTTCAGCACTTTTTTAAAAGAAAGATTTTATTTATTTGACAGAGATAGACACAGCAAGAGAGGGAACACAGGCAGGGGGAGTTGGAGAGGGAGAAACAGGCTTCCTGCTGAGCAGGGAGCCCAATGCAGGGTTCGATCCCAGGGCCCTGAGATCATGACCTGAGCCAAAGGCAGCCGCTTAACGACCGAGCCCCAGTTTTCAGCAGTTTGACAATGATGAATCTAGGATGTGATGTGGCTTTGTCTGTGTTTATGCATCTCATCTGCTTGGGACGCTCTCAGCTTCTTGAATCTGTAAATTTATGTTTTTTGTCATACTTAGAAAATTATGGCTATTTTTTTCAAATATTTTCCCCCATTTTTCTCTACTCTAGTTCTAGGACTCCAAGTCTACCTTTTGATGTTATCCCACAGGTTATAAGGCTCTGTTCATTTTTCCTTTTTCCATTTTTATTTTTCAGTTAGATACTTCTTATTGCTCTATCTCCATGCTCACTGACTCTTTGCCATCACCAATACATCAGTTTTTAATTATATTTTCAGTTCTAGAATGTACATTTAGTCTTTCTGCAAATAATTTCATTGAGGTATAGTTTACATACAATAAAATTCATTCATTCTGACTATTAAAGGTAACAATGTTTAATAAGTTTATAGAGTTGGGCATACAATCCATAAATTAATTTTAGAACATTTTCATCATCCCAAAAAGAAACCTGGTGCTCATTTGCAGTCACTCCCTATTCCCATCCCCATCCCCAGGTAAACACGAACCTTCCCGTCTTTATTTATTTTCATATTCTTGACATTTTTAAAAATGGAATCATAGACTATGTGGTCTTTTGTGTCTGGCTTCTTTGGCTTCATGTAATGTTTTTGAGGTTCATTCATGTGTACACGTATCAGTACATCATTTCCTTTCATTGCTAAGTAGAACCCAATCATATGAATATACCCTTTTATTTATCCATTGTCAAGTTGATGGACATTTGAGTTGTTTTTACTTTGGGGCTAGTATGAATAGTTATGCTGTGGTCATTCATGTACTGTTTTGTGGGCGTATGTCTTTATTTCTCTTGAGTAGATACTTAGGAGTAGAATCGCTGAGCCATATGATAAATTTATCTTTAACATTTTAAGAAATCGTCAAACTGTTTTCCAAAACGATTATACCATTTTATGTTCCCATTCAAAATGTATGAAGGTTATATTTTCTCTACATCCTCCCAAACACTTGTTGTTAACTTTTAGAAATTATTGTTATTATAACCATTCTTGTGGATGTAGAATGGTGTTTCATTGTGATTTCAATTTGCATTTCCCTAATAACCACAGATACTGAGCATCTTTTCATGTGCTTATTGGCCATTCATGTATCTTTTTTTGGTAAAGTATCTATTCAATCTTTTGCGCATTTTAAAATTGGTTTATTTATCTTTTTATTATTGAGGCATAAGAGTTCTTAATATCATCTGGGTACAAATCCGTTATCAGATATATAATTTGCAAATATTCTCCACCTGTCCCTGCAGCTTATCTTTTCTTTCTTAATAGTATCTTTTAAAGTGCAACAGTTTTCATTTTGAGTATGTCTAACTTAATTTTTTTCTCTTATTGCTTGACCTTTTGGTGTCATAGCTAAGAAATTTTGCCTAAGTCTGGGTCAGGATTATTTACTCCTACTTTTCTTCTAAGAGTTTGAGCTCTTACATTTAGGTCTATGATACATATTGAATTAATTTGTGGGTATTCTGTGAGGTAAGTTTCTAATTTTTTTTTTTTTTGCATGTAGATATCTAGTTGTCTCAGCATGATTTGTTGGAAAGACTGTTTTTAAATCATTCATTTGCCTTGGCATGTTTGCTGAAAATCAATTGACCATAAAAATAGGGGTTTAATTCTGGACTCGCAATTTTGTTCCATTTATCTAGATGTCTATTCATATGCCAGTATCCTACTCTCTTGATTGTAGCAAGTTCTGAAATTGGGAGTTGTTACTCCTCCAAATTTGTTCTCTTTTTTTGGTTGTTTTTCATAGTTTTAAAAAATAGTTTCCATTTCTCTGCTGATATTTTCCATTAGTCTATCATGAGTATATTTCTCTATATGTTCTTGAGCATAATTATATTAGCTGCTTTACAACTCTTACCTGTTAATTCCAGGGTCTCAGGGTTGATCTATATGACTTTCTTTTCTCTTGAATAAGGGTCACATTTTTTGTTTCCTCTGTATCAATGAATCTTGAACTGTGATCCCGACATTGTTCATGCTACGTTGTAGAGAGCCTGGATTCTGTTACATTCTTCAATTTTGTCATCCAAAAAACGTAGAAATATCAATAAAATTAAGAAATGACCCTTTGCAACTCCTTGATTCAGGCACCAATCATCAATGGATAATATATCTTTAGGAGTAGAATAGTTGCATAGAATCTACATACAGCCCCACAGATTACTTGCTAGTTAAGAAGTGAAAAATGTACTTTAAATGAAATGATCTTAATGCCTAACTCCAGGGATCAAACTGGTGTCACCAGCAGTAGGGGACCATGCTACTTTTTATATTTTCTGATATGATGTGAAGTACATAGCTTCATGTCTGAAGTATTCTGTAAAACATATTTAATCTGAATCTAATCAAACCTTTAGCTAGCTAATAGGAAACATAATGGAGAGAAAAAAATTAAAACATCAGGGAGGAACAATAAGACAAATTCAAAATGTGGAACTTTCCATAATACAGTTGGTCAGGACTCATAAGAAAGTTAATTTCATCAAGTTAAAAAAATGCAGAAGCTTTTTAGATCAAAATAGACTAAAGAGTTATCACTAAATCAGTGTAAAAACTTTGGATGTTGATTCCAGAAGGTCAGCTTTATGATATTTTTAAAGCAAAACAAGTGATGAAATTTGTATAGGGAAGAAGACTATATGATATTAGGGTTATCTTTTTCTTTGTTAATTTTATCAAGCATGATAATAGTTATTTGTTTAGATAAGAAAGTGCTCTTTTTTCCCCTTGAGATGCATACTGAAGAATTTAGAGGTCAACTGTCATGATGCCTATAACCAATCCCAACATACTTTTGTTGATCTGCCCTGTCCCAAGACTTTCTCATTTTTTTTCCCCTTTGGAAAGAATGCAGGACAATTTCCATGCCAGTATCTGCCTTTATCTTTCATACCTGGGAATTCTTTCATTATCCACACATAACATCAGACGCAGAGAAAAAAAAGATGAGACAAGGTGAGAGAAGTTTCTATTGTCTCTGGGGCCTTCCATCATGATGGATGATGAAGAACTGACTGACTATATCTCCCACATCTGGATGTAAACATCCAATCTTTCTGCCTGCTGCATCCTTGGCCTGATGGTGCACAGCACAAGCCGATGCTGACCCCAGAATGTGATGGCTTGATTCCACCTCAGCAGTTTGAAGACAAGTCCTTTGAGGGCATTCTATCAGAGATTCCATCTTCCCACTGCTCAAGCAGGTCCTTCCCACCCCACCCCCACCCCTTCATTCCTGAAATAAAAGCTACTGAATAGTTCAACCAGCTTCATTAGGTGGCCGGTGTCAAGTGCTATTACACTCTCTGCTGTGATTTGATGATATTCCATTGCTTTGTTATTTTTCTGCTCCTAATTGCACCCTATACTTTTGACATCTCTATTGGACTGATGTTAATGTCAAGTTGTCCTGATTCATGCGTTCTATTGAAATCTGGTACTGAGGCAGCCGAAATATGAATCGGATGAGGAGTTTTTGAAGTTCTCTGCCTATAAGCCTTTCTTTTTGACTTCTGTAGCACCTAGAAGTAGTTTTATTTTTGAGAGAAGAATAAAGGCTTATGAGTTTGAAATTTTACATGATGTTAAAAGTGCATCAACTAATGTTCAGATTAGAAAGGGAAAAATGAGAAGTAGTATAAGAATACTTAATAGTGTGTAAGTTTCTGGACAAATGAAGATAAAATAAATTTTTCATAAAAGCAATAAGTGCTCATGGACAGAAAAGAGATACACACACACACACACACACATATTCTGAGGACAGAGAGGCCAAGAAAAAAATAAAAGTCAGCCAGAAAGAACCTCTCCCATTTGTTATCTTTTAGTGGTACAACTTTAGAGATTTTTTTTTGTATACAAGTATCTACTTCCTCGTTTTTTTTTTTTTTTTTTTTTTGGTGAATAAAAAGCAATGAGACATTATGCATTTATTTTACAACCTATTTTATATATATCATATGCCGCTGATTTCATGCCAGTAAATACAGATGTTTATAATTTTTATGGTTTTAGTGTATTCCATACTTTAACAATTAATTTAAATAATTTTCTTCTTAACATTTATATTATTTGAAAAGTTTTCTTAATGCCAGCATGTGTCTAAAAAACCACTCTTCCACCTAAACCAATCACTCCAACAGTCAGGTCTGTGGTTCTACTTTGTAAAATTCCAGCCTGCTGCCTCCCAAGATGAATTCTATGGCAGATAAATCCTTTGCCATGTAAATCTGAGAAACATGAATACCAAAGGAAAGCAGTCTTTATTACTCATGGATTCTTGAGGTTCCTAATATGGCAATCATTCTTGGGAATGTACACCAGAGGGATGTGGTAATCATCCTTGCCCAACCTCATTTCCTCACAGAGCATTTCAAGGACCTAGTGTTCCATGGAAAAGACTTTAAGTAACAGTGTTCTGATTCCATGTAATCACCATCTTTCATTCATTTCTATTTGGATATTCTGGTACAAATTGAAGATCAAACATTTTTTCCCCTTTAGATTTATCATTTTTATAATTACTAATTTATGACAAAAATTGAAATTCACAACAGTTAAAGAGATGTTTATTGTGCATCTACTATGTGCCAGGCATTATGTAAAGTCATAGGGATAAACATACCCATAGGAACCAAGCCCATGAACTTCTTCATCATCAGGCCCAATGAATACCTAACTATTTTTGTATACATGTAGTGTTTTGCTGTCCATGATCTGGCCAATCAGAAAGTCATAATCTCCTAGGCACGAGACTCAAAGCCAATTCGATGTGATCTGGGGCTGTTGTGACTGCTGAGAAAGCAGTAGCAACTGGTTCCTCTAGATTTGGACTTGAGAGGAGTTGGTTATGGGGCTGCTGGCAGCCATTTTTGTCACAACTCAAAGTCTGAGGATCAAACCAAATGGATAAGAGCTAAGCCAAAAGATAAAGGATAGACCCTGATGGGCTGAATCCAACTGTTCTTGATCCATGTGGAATTTAGTTACATAAGCCAATTTGGGTTGGGTTTCCTGTGACTTACATCCAAAAGGGTCCTCACTAATATAATATTGTATTTCTTCTCTCGTGGAAAATTATTTAAAACATGTTAGGAAACTTTATCAACTGAGATTTGGCATAAAATGAAATCCTTTTTGATGATTTACAAAAATGTAACATGAATTCTAAAAGTTGTTTTTTAACTGCATCTTTGATCTCAGCTTGTTTTCTTAAGACTGACCTATTTTTTCCTAAAAGTGGAAGCACAAAGAATTGTGATTAGTTGAAGGTTTCATTTAGGTTTGGTTTTAGTTGACAAAGGTCTCACTGTATATAATCATCTCAGTAGATGATCGAATAACCTAGATAAATTTAAGCAATACTTACTTATTTCTCTTAAATTGAGAGAACTATTGTTACATGATCCTATATGAGCTGTGTTTCACTGAAGCCTGAAGGAGTCCATTTGAAAAATGGATTACACCAGAGAAGTCTCTGATTCTGAGCTTCCCCTATATTCTAGATTAAACTAGAGCCCCACCCCCCAACCCTATCTTAACAGCATTTTCATTGGTTACTTATGCTACTCACCCCAACCTGATGATACCTCTGAGGACTCTCCACCCCCCACCCCCCCCACCCCCCATGCCCAGGTAAAATCTGCTAAATTTCCACCTCAGTAATTTATCCTATTTTAAATCTCATCTATAGAGTGAGTTTTTCTAAATCTCTCTGCTCAAAACTTAGATCCTTGGGCTGTGTCTCTCCAAAGGTCAAAGGAGGATCTCAAGCAACAGCATGCCATTTGTTCAATGAAGCTCAGACTGGTCTTTTGCAGACAGATTGGTCTAGAAGATTTACAAAAGTTCACAATAATAAAAGAAGTCAGCTCAGATGAAACAGACCAGCAAGTTTTAATGGTATTATTCAAACAGCTGTTATACATATATAATTATATTATATAAATCTGTAATACTAGCTGGATAGGTCAAATTATGGCATCTCTTTTTAATATGACAGACAACAGCTGGAATATGCCTCCTTATGATGAATAGTTCTCTTCTGCAATGTGCCAGGAGAAGGCTCAGAATGCAAATCATCTTTGCCATTGATTTCATTTAGGCCTAAGATTTGCCTTCAAGAAATGTAGATTTACAATAAAATAACTGAATTCCTCTCACTCCATGTCCTTTTATCTTTCTACTTCCTGAGGAAAACATCCTGAATTTCCACACAAGGACAAACTATCTCTGAGCCTTTAGGTTCATGAGCCACCTTGATTCGATTTCCCAGAATGGAGAATCATGCTTTATTCTTTTTATCCCATTCACCAATTTACGAAGAATATTGTGTAGGCTTCTGCTCTGGATTTGACAGTTTTCACAAGTATATATACCTCATGTGCTGGGTGGTTCTGTGAAACCCGCATGCCAGAATCAGTGATGATGTGGCCAGTGGGAAGAACAATATGGAGCAATATGGAAAGGAAAAATGGTGTCCTGATGGGCTATTTCTGTAAGGTGGGATTTCCTAAAGTATACTCTATGGAATATAAGCTTTTGGTTTGATCAAGAGTCAAAGAGAGCAACAATGGCCTTAAGATAGAGGACAACATATAACTTGCAATAAAATCATGGCAGCATAGCAAATGGAATACAAGAATATAAAAGGAGATGCTCAGAAGCCACTCAGGAAATTTTAACACTATCTCTTTCTTTCCTTTAGAAATTTGACAGCATACTAATTGAGCCCAGTAAGAAGTCATGGCCTTATTGTTCCATTAAAGTTATATTTGAGGAAACAGTCAGACATGGTATGATTTCATAAGGTTGTAGAAACAGTCCTCATTAACATCGGGAGGCTAATTTTTCCAACAATGTTTTGCCTATTTCCATTTTATTAACATACCAAAGTTGTTAAGTTGTACCTTATTTAAGCAGGCTGAAATTCTTAGGAAAAAAGGGAGTATAAATATGTTTGTAAATGTGATATTGTCTGTTTTCTTAAAGGAGATAGTATAATAATATTACATATTTATGTCATCACCAATTAACACTTTAATTTGCTCATTTGCAAAGTCTGAGGCACTATTCGCTGAAATTAACAGGCTGACAAAGAGCAGAACTCATATACAATACGTCCAGCCACTGACAATCCTGAACGAATACTGATCAATTCAATCAATACCCAAGAACCTGAAATTAAATTAAATTGAATTAGTAACTGTCTCCTTGGAGTGGCTTATGTAAGTAAGTAGCTTTATTAGGAATTCATCGATGTCCTGTTTTTCATGCAAATCATCAGCTTATCTGTCCTCAGACCACTTAAGAGAGGGAAGTGACCAAATGCGTCAGGAAGCACCCAAGGAACGTATGCATGGATAAGCAATTGGAAGAAACTTTGTCCTCATCGCAGAGGGAAACACTTTAGGTGCTCGTCATGCTTCGTGAGCCATTGCAGCCAAAATAACGCTGGTGTTGGAGTTCTACTGGAATAATGTCAGGCACAGGTTTCATGGGCTCTCATTCAGTGAGACTGCTCAGCCATTCAGTGTGCTTGACTGTGGACAGATGATTTCCAGTGTTGGGCAGGGTGTGGACATGACTGTGGGTCAAGAAGCTGCACTGAAGCTTTCCTTGAACTTTGATTTTATACCACTTCCCTCGAAACATGAACCAGATCTCTTTTACCTTTGTTTAGAACCTCCTTCTTCTGGGTATAGATAAGACATATTTCCATTAGGAAGGCTGCTAGCTTCTGGTTAGTTACTGAGAAAATTAGTATGTCAGAAAAAGCATGGGGTTTGTGGTTGTAAAAAAGGGAACAGACACACTTTTCAGCTTGGGCAGGTCACTGGAGTTCAGGGTTCTTGTGGCTAATTTTAAGCTAATAGTAACATCCTTCCAGATCAAATTAAGTCATGCACTTGAAATTTCTTTGTAAATCGGGCAATGTTATGAATTTTTGTTATTATCAGTGAAAGCACTTTACTTGCTTATCATTCATATTCATTTACATATTGCATATTTCAAGATAAAACAAGTTGCTGAAAATCAGCAAATGCAATACAAAAATTGTATTTAAATTTAGCCCCCAAGGTCTCTAATACCTGAAATACATGATTGAATTATATGCTCTAGAAACAAGAGAAAGAATGAGCCTACTGGTGAAGGGTGAGGTGGCTAGAATTCCTTTCTATTCTTAATAACGAAATAGTTGCAAAATCCAAGAAGGTCAAATTAAGAGGAGTTTTCTGACTATGAACACATTTTTGGAAAAGGCACGGAGAGCTCAGTATTTATAGTTTTATAAAAATGTAATTATTTAAAACTTTGCTATAGTTAAAAAAATACTGCCATGTTTATAGGCTACTTCTGTGGTATTAAACCTGTTTCTTTTTTCCTCCCCCTGCAAACGAAGATATTTAGTGGTTTTTAAGAGGTTCCCCTGGTTGGAATCTTCTGTACAATACTTGCTTAATGAGCTGATTAACAACTGTTACTGAGAATTAATGAATCAAATCACAGTGGTAATCACCATATTGCAAATCACTGTGTTGTATTAGGTTATGATGGAGCCATACATTTTACAGTGATGACTCTTTTGTATAATGAAGGTATCTGAACAGATTGTATCCCAGGTCTCATTGAAGGAACTTCAATAATGTTTTGGATACAAGAAAGTCCTTTGGAATTCCCTAAACAGTAAGCAACAAAAGACTCTATTAGTAGAATATTATTCCATTAAGCACAAAAAAGCATTTTGATTTAAAATCATTATTCAGAGTGCTTTTGAAACCTATTTTAGTCTTTACATACTTATAATCCAAACACATAGAAATCTGGCCATCTGATAAGGCATCTGCTTTAACATGATTTGCAGTTGGAATGGCAAATAAAACTTAAATGGCTACTGCAAAGGGATTTTAGTTTTGATAATTTGCTGCATTGCCAGAGAGTTCTCATTTCAGAATATTTAATAAAATCATTTTTTGCATTTAAGATAGTTTTTGAAATCTTAGTCTTGAGTTTTGAATTCCATTAGAGAATGCTTTCATATGAATAGTTACCTCAATGAAGATGTTAGAAAAATAAAGAATAGATAACTATGACTCTGTTATCTAAGCAGCAAATAATGTGTTTTTATGGGCTAATATTGAAATGGCAGGTAGAACTAATTGAGTTCGTGTAGTTGGTTTTCTAATTATTTGAAAACTAGAATTATGCATTAGCCTTACATAGGTTACATTTTCCCTTTGCCGCATAGCCTCATGGGTCAAGCATTTTAAAAAGTCATTGAAAATGACTTCTTGCTACCATATTGCCCAAAATGGCTGATTGGATTAAAATATCTTTCCTTAATGAATGTACTCAAACTATGTATGCAGGTCAAATAGAGAGAGTTATATAAAATAACTTATCCAATTCAGAATATTTTAAACAAATTCAATATTTATCATTTATTCTAATAAACACATAAGATGATCTAATAAGAATTTCATAGAAGGCTGAATGCCAAGTTGGACTTACTGGGGAAGACCCATGTACGAAATAAGGTTTTCAGTTGAAGATCAATTCACTTCAGCAGGCTAAAAGTCCCATATACACAGATTTTTAAACAACTGTACTTTTTAAAATTTTATACAGACATGATTTCTAAAAATACCCCTATCCTCTATTAATCTTCAATTTAATTTAATGTGAATATATGCGAGTTATTCTTTAACTTTACCCCAACACAAACCACTTGTCAACCAAATGAACCTCCTCACTATCTTTTAATGGAAACCCCTTTCAGAATGTAGACAATGTGTGTAGGCTCTGGGGCCACATTTCCTGGATTCAAATGCCAGCTGCACTGTTTACCAGCTGTGTGACCTACTTAATTTCTCTATGCCTCAGTTTCCCCTTTATAAAGAATTCGTATGTATCTCTCAATAGGCTTTATGTAGATGAAGGGAGCCAGTGCAGATTTTCTGCTTGAATGTTCCTGTTGTTGAGTGAGCACCAGCTGTAATAGAAGGAATGAGAAGCTAGTCTCTAGCTCTACTATTATTACTGTATTATTTCTAATTCTCACAAGAAGCCTGTAACCTAGGAAGTATCCTATTTCCTTGATGTAGAAACTGAGCTTCACTAAAGAAAATTTTTAAAAGTACAGTTGATGGATTTAGGAGGACATAAAAATGGAATCATGTAAAATGCTCACTGAAAGCCAGAGAGAGCAGAAGAGAGGGAAAAAGGAAACAAAGGACAAATGAGTGGAAGGTTGCAAGTATGATAGATATTGATCCAACTGTCAGTTATCACTTGTTTTTACTTTTTATTTTTTTAATTTTTTAAATGGTTTAAATACACTAAAAGAGATCATTAGATTGAATTAGGAAAACAAGCTCCAACTGTGTGTTGTCAACAGGGAAGGAGTTTCTCAGCCTCTCCTTCCTTCTGGTGACCTGGACAAGATTGAGAAGCACTGAACAGACGTTTTTTGTGTGACGTCTCTGAATTTGGCTTTGTTTGTCTTTTTCACGATGAGGCTGGGGTTATGTGTTTGGAGGAAGGAAGTTCAAAGAAGTAAAGTGGCATCTTCATCACAGCTTATCGAAAGTATATTTTTAAAAACATAACTTACAGGGCACCTGGGTGGCACAGTCGGTTTTGGCTTAGGTCATGATCTCAGGTTCGTGAGATCAAGCCCCGTGTGGGGCTTGGCGCTCAGTGTGGAGTCTGCTTGAGATTCTCCCTCTCCCTCTGCCCCTCCTGCTGTGCTCGCTCGCATGCTCTCTCTCTCTCTCTCTCTCAAATAAATAAATACATCTTTTAAAAAATTGGAAAGTAAAACATGGCTTATCACGGCAGAGGCCAATCTTGCTCACCTGGCCAATGGTGCTGATTCTGGTGGACAGCCAAGGCCTACAATATGCAGTCTCTCCCAAGCAGTACTGAGCCTTTTCTTCTCACTCTGTTAGTCCAACCTTTCTTTCAAAAGCCAGTTCCAAGTCGTCAAATTCTCAGAGATTTCTGTCACCTGCAGCCAGCTCCAGGGATGTGTGACCCATGCAGGGACACAGAGCTCCTCCCTTGGAAGGGCCCCATACTTGATCAAGGGCACCCAGGATCATCATCTTAGAACGAGGGCCCAGCAGATTATATAGGTGGCCCTGATTGCCACAGCCCATCGGTGTTTCCCATCTTTGAACTCCTAGGCCATTCATTTGCTCTTATCACAGGCTTCTTGTACCCTCCCCCTTAACTTCCTATGTCTCTACTGTCTCTTCTAAATGAATTACAAAATCTTTAATATCTGTGTTCTTATTCATTGTTGTATCCCATCAGTATTCGGCCCAGAGCTCAAATATAGTAGGTGGTCAACAAATGTTTGTTGACTGTGCTAAGGTTCTGCTAATATTTAACTCAGTGGAAACACTGTCATGAGGTCATTCAGAGTAAAAGGCCCTGTAAATTACAATGTAAAAAAACAGACGATCTTGATGAAATATTAAAAAACTGGGAATTCCATATGGGATCATTAACACAGAAAGGTGATCACTGTGCAATCGAATCAGGGGACACACAAAAAAGTGAATTACCACATAACTTGTATAGAAGAATTTTAAACCTATGAATTGTATAAAGAACTGGATGAGTGGTCCCTTCTCTCTGACACTTTTCCACCCGTCACTGTGGAGGAGAGCTTGTCAGAGCCATCTCTGCCCACCTCCCCCACCCTCCTGCTAGGGTCTGCTCTGTTGCTCTGTGGTTTTCCCCAAGCAGTAGGGGGGAAGCAGGCAGAGGACGGGCCTCATCTTTACTTTATGTACCAGCATTGTAGTGACACTTATACCCTGATTGGGAGCTCTCCTAAGTACGAGATTATGATTCAATATATTTCAGAGGAAGATAGGGGGTCTGTACTTCAGCGAGTGTCCACGAATTCTCATAATCAGGGGAAGTTGGAAAAACATCATACCAAACAATAGGATTTAGTGAGTGAACAGGCTTGCTAGAACAAAACAGACCAGCTTGCTTTCTGAGGGGTCACCAGGTAGGGGATGGGCTTCTCAGACGTCCACTTTTTTCTATACTTTGCTGCCACGATCACTGGCCACAGCTTTTCTAGTTGTTAGCGGGCATATAACTGGCCCAGTGCCATCCACACTGCTACCCTGTTCTCACCTGCTGGCGTATTCCCGATCATTCATGTTGGGCCCTCGTGCTGTTTCCTTTTCTGCAGATACGGTGAAATACTGCATACTGTCAATATCATTAGACTCTCTTCCAGAGCCTCCGTGGGGCTGCAGGCCTGGGGTTTGAAAATGGTGCCTGGACCCTCCTATCCTCTCCTCTCTGGCTATTGTTAATGTGGTTAGAGGGCATGGGGCCCAACATTTATCCCATGTAGTTTGAAATATAATGCAGTTTTATCAATGTCAGTATATATTTTTAATTGCAGAGGTTTTATTTCAGTTCTACCCCCTTGCCTTTTTATAGGCTGACCAGAGGATGTAAACGTTTCTTTCTTTCTAAAAAAAAAAAAAAAAATTGTTGACGTTCTAGTGGATTTACAAATTAGCTTTGAAACAGGCCCTTTCTAAACTAGCGACTCTCTGTATTTACCAATCCAAATCTATGTGGAGAAGAAGGAATATGAGGTGCACACAGGGCCCAACAATCAAGCAATGAGGAAGCATATGACTGGCCAACCCAGGTCTCCTCCGGGAGTCCACCCACAGGAACACTGGGGCTGGGCATGGAGCAGGGAACAGAGTCCCTCAAGGTCAGATCGGAGGCAGTCTGGGGAAGTATGGCACAGCTGTTATTAAATGGGAGGTGACAAAGCTTATAGGGGGTGCTGGTGCCCGGCAATCAGCCATAGGGTGACTCAGTTTCCACACAAAACTCACGCTGATCATGCATCAGGAAGGATAAACCCTGAGTGGCTGGGAGTGGCAACTGCCCTTCACCGAAGGCTTGTAATGCACAAACCAGTGTGAGGGGCGCTGGGTCACCCAGCAATCGTTTCAGAAACTATTCCTTTCATTGGAAGAAATAACATCAGCCCCTCACTGGCTTCTCAATGTAGGAGATGACACAGTGATTTAAAAAAAAAGATAATTTAGGATTCACTGCCCCTTTTGTAGCATGCAAGTTATAAATTACAGTGTTAAAAATGTAGCCGTTTTAGTTCCCAGTGGGTCTGGTTCTTTGTGTGTATATTTATCCAATTGTCTGATTCACTTAAGTTTGTAACTACAGGGTCTTGCTCTGGGTTTTAGAAATGAATAGCTCTAAAAAGTCAAAGCAACAATCATTTCTTTAAAACCTAGATTTGCCCTGCTTGGAGTCATATAAGGATAGCTATGTGATTATCCAAAACAGCACTGACCTAGAGACAAAAGATCTTGGTAACTCCCCATGGCAACGGGAGTTGTTACTTTTCTCGTTGCTTTGTATGGGGCTCTGTCAGCGGAGACCCGCTCCAGGTGACATTGATCTCCTCGGCCTTGTTCTAAAGTGAGATGGCCGGGGTCTATTTTGGATGATAAGTAGATAAGGACTATGAATTCACCTTGAGAATAAATAAAAATAGCTCATCTGACCTTTTATTTATTTCTCTCTTACAATAAGAGGAAGTTAACCTACTTAATGTGAAGGAATCATCTTTCCTGCTCAGGCATCATGATGGCTTACAAACCTCAAAACCTGCTTTTTATCGGATTTTAATAATTTTTAAGCCACGAGAAGGATCACAGCTCTTATTTTTCTCTTTCTCTAGTATCTGCCTCAGTCTATGCCAAGAATCATTCCTGTAAATCTCTGAAAGAAAAGACAGAACAAGCTTTGTAACTGGGACCCAACTGGTTATTTGCAGGGAAGCCCCCGTACCATCCACATTCCTAAGCACCTGCTAGGGCTTTCATTTGTGGATCTCAAGCTGCGAACATAAACTCAATCTAACTTTTACAGACTGCACATAAAGAACGCTTGCAAATCTGGGCTACAATAAGAGAAGAATATTAAAAGTGGTATGATTTTGATCATCCGCTGGCCACACAAAGTAGCCAGCTAGCTGGGTTGCTTTCCTCCTTCTGGCTGCCATGTGTTTATTGAATATCTGTTATGTGACAGTCACTTGCCAGGGTCTTGAATTATCTGAGAAAAGAGCAGACATGCTGCTTCTTGTCGCGCAGGTCATCAATCTACCCGAGGCCAAAGGGAAGCCGGCTGCAGCTGCAATGCTCTCTGTCATTGGCTTTGAACCCCTAAAAGCCAATGAAAGGGCACCACTCTGTGCCGATCAGGGAAGGCCTCCCAAGCTGGCTGTGCTGTGGGAACTAGAAGTAGACCTGCGCAGCAGGAAGGTCAACCACTCCCATGGCTACTGACTTAAAAAATCCTATTAAAAAGCAAATATGCTGAAGATTACAGGAAGACCTCTTTGTCCTACTTTTGCAAGTTCTTATGAATCTATAATTATTTCAAAATAAAAACTTAAAAAAAAAAAACAAGACCAAAAATATAACACCTAAGGAATCTTCTTGATGGACCTGGTGTCCAGGTCCAGGTCAGTGACACAGGGTCCCTGGTCAGAAGGGCCTGAGGTGCAGAAAGAACTCAGCAAAGAGTCAACTGGGTCCCTAAAAGCACACAGTTCATTTGTGTCTAGGACTGACTGTTTCAACACAGACGTATTTGTAAGAGAGAGGAGAAACTGTAAATGATTCCTAATGATACCTGTGGCTTGTTTTTGTAATATGCATTTCAGTTTCATAAGCGCCTGAAATGTTCTATGATAATCGGATTGTTAAATAGCCTAGTAATTATATTCTAATGTCCTGGCCATGCCACATAAACTTTTGAGTATTTTGCATGTTATGAAGTGCACACAAGACTGAAAGGAATTATGTTTGAGAGATGAGAGGGATTTTACATGAATGAGGATTAGGGGTGGGAAAAGAAGGGGATGAGGGGGAAAGAGACAGGAAGAGACAGGGAGGGAGACGGAGTGGTGGGAGATAAGATGGTTAGAGACAGCTTCTCAGTGGAGGTGATGCCCGAGCAGAGACCTGAAATGAGGTGAACAAGCAAGTTCCAAGCCCCTGACAGTAGAACATCAGAAGCCAGAGTGCCGGAAGCACAGTGGACCAGCGGGAGGGGGGTGGGGAATGAGGTCAGAAAGGTGTCACGTGGGACCTGGTGGACTCCAGTTTTGTTCTAATTTGAGTGTTAAGACATGGGCTGATAGATGTGTGCTTTTGAATTATCACTGCAATAAGCTGAAAACACCCCCCCTCCCCAGGGTGTCGGGTGCTAATCCCTGGAATCAGTAAGCATTACCTCTTAAGAAAAAAGAGTCTCTGCCGATGTTATTAAGGATCTTGAGATGGAGAGATTATCTTGGATTTTCTAGGTGGTCCCTAAAGGCCATCACAAGTGTTCTCATACGAGAGGCAGAAGGAGATTTCCCACACACAGAAGAGGAGGAGGCAATGTGACCAGGGAGGCAGGGGCTGGAGTAAAGTGTCCACAAACTAAGGAATGCCAGTGGTCCCAGAAGCTGGAAAGAGGCAAGGGATGTATTCTCCCCTACAGCCTCCAGACGGAGCAGAGCCTTGCCACCTCCTTGATTTCAGCTCAGTGACGCTGATTTTGAACTTCTGGCCTCGGGAAACCGTGAGAGAATAAATTTCCGTTGTTTTAAGCTACTTACTCTGTGGTAATTTGTTATAGCAGCCGTAAGACCTGGATACAGCAGCAGATGGGTATTTAAGGACATGTCCTGGATAACATCACAAAACAAGTGTAGCTAGAGAAGATGTCGAAAGGTGAGCGCTGACACCTCCAACATTTAGAAATAATGAGAGAAAGAACTGTAATGAATTGACAAATGACTTCCATATGTGTGTGGAGTGAAAAAGTGGTCACGCGGAACTAAATCACCTAAACAGAGGTGATCATAAAATCTTAACTATTCTGGGAATTTGCAAAGTTCTTAAGAAATGCACAGACTTTTCCCAAATTAGGTAAGATAAATGTAATCAATCTCATGTATATCCTAAAGGGCAGGTCATTCTAGCTACTACCATCAGAATATCTGTCACAAGTGTGGTGATTATTTTATTTCCTTTGGAACATACATGTGTATGTACGTGTGTAAATGTATTTAACACAAAATATTTATATCAAGTTTGGGGGAAAAAACACAAATAAAATGATTCACTATGGTTTGTCTGATTGGAGCCTATAGAAAATGTTTTAAAATGTTGGGTTTAAATCATAGCTTAAAATGGGAATTAGCATGGTTTTATTGATCTGACAGCCTTGCGCATGTCATCATCTGATTTATGATTGAACAGATAGTAACCTCTGACAAATTTAATCTTCAAAAATATGGGTCTTTTTGCCTGAGTCAGTGGAGTCCTCCTTAAACTTAGATGATGCATCATGTCATTTTCAGTAATTTGAGTGGGTATTTTCTTTGTGCAAAGTAAAATTAGATGATGAAATATGCAGTCCTTATATGAAATAATGTGGTTAGGAACAAATTACCATGAGTAAAAATTGAATGAGTGGAAATCTCCTTAATAGGAGTCAAATTATTTCAGCTGAGGTAAAAGGGATGGGGTTTTGGGGACACTGGGTGTGTCCACATGAACAAAACCCAATGTCTTGTTTAACGTATTCATTACCCTATGACGCAGGAGACCCATACAGATCCATGGTGCCAAAAAGTCTCATTGAAACAGAGACAGTGGGGAGGGGCCAGCTGGATCTGCGTAATAATTTTGAATTATTATTTTTTTCCCTTTGCTTCCTTTCCTCCATCTTACTCCCTCCCTCTGTTTCTTTCTCCAAAAAGATCCTGTTAGCACAGACAAATGAGGCAAGTCAATAACATCCACCCAAACAGACAGGATATATTGAGCCAATTCAAAGCTGGGTGAACAGCAGCTGTGGTCTTGCCTGTGAAATTAGTTTAGAGGTGGCTTCTGCACAGTGAAGCATCAGAGTTCTTTCGTTTATACTTTCCTATAAGCACTGAAAAATGTGCACTTAGGTAAAAACCTATTTGCTGAGATTTTACCATCTAAGCTTGTGTGTAGACGTGTGCAGGAGAGAAGAAGAGAAGAAAGAAAGGGGGACAGAAGACATTTTTCAGTCTATTCTAAAGATTTTTAAAGCAGGCAGCAATGAAACAGATTGACCTTTTATTACTTCTGAATTGAGGACAGCTTCCTCCCTTTAAAGCTTCAATTATATTGCAGGGTTTTATGATTTTGGAAGATACCATGGTAACTTAGGCAATGAACCCAGACCAGGCTGTTTGATGTGTTGAACTGTGTACCATAAACCTCTGCAGTTTTACCAATCTGGCATCAGAAATTACCCAATTACAATGTTTTTAGCTTAATTTTCCAAATGCAATTAGAATGCATGGCTTATAGGAAGATAAGAAAAAATAAATAAAACAGGGTATATTAGCATGGTTTTATTGATCTGACAGCCTTGCGCATGTCATCATCTGATTTATGATTCACTTGAAATTATGACTTTTAAATTTTGAAAGGAAAATTTCAGTTTTATCAGATACTGAATCATTTATAATTCCATTGGTGGTGTTTGCATTTCGGAAGGATTTAGTAGTCTGCAATTAGTTATGTTGTTTTGAAAAATTATTTAATGGCATGGAAAAGTGTTCACAATAAAGTTGGAGTGGAAAATAAGGTTATAAAAACAGTAGATATTATGTGAATCCAGTTTTATTTATATGTACTTGTATAGTATATTGATATTAATTAATATATCAATAGCTTCATATACTGTATAAGTATATATAACATACATACTCATATACTAAAATGATAAATTGTTTTCTTTTTTATGCTTTTCTGTTTGTTTTCCTAAAGTTTGTAATGTGAAAATTTTATCTGGCAATATGAAATCTAATACACACACCCCAACTTATTTTATTAACATATAATGTATAATTTTTTCAGGGGTACAGGTCTGTGATTCATCAGTCTTACACAATTCACAGCACTCACCATAGTACGTACCCTCCCCAATGTCCATCATCCCGCCACCCCATCCCTCCCAACCCCCTTCACTCCAGCAACCCTCAGTTTGTTTCCTGAGATTAAAATTCTCTTATGCTTTGTCTCCCCCTCTGGTTTCATCTTGTTTCATTTTTCCCTCCCTTCCCCTATGATCTTTTGTCTTGTTTCTCAAATTCTTCATATCAGTGAAACCATATGATACTTATCTTTCTCTGATTGACTTATTTCGCTTAGCATAATACCCTCTAGTTCCATCTACGTCACTGCAAATGGCAAGATTGCATTTTTTTGATGGCTGCATAATATTCCATTGTGTGTGTGTGTTTGTGTGTGCATATACATATATATGTATATATATATATATATATACACCACATCTTCTTTATCCATTCATCTGTTGATGGACATCTAGGCTCTTTCCATAGTTTGGCTATTGTGGACATTACTGGTATAAATATTGGGGTGCAGGTGCCCCTTTGGATCACTACATTTGTATCTTTGGGGTAAATACCCAGTAGTGCAATTGCTGGGTCATAGGGTAGCTCTATTTTTAACTTTTTGAGGAACCTCCATACTGTGTTCCAGAGTGGCTACACAAGCTTGCATTCCCACCAAGTGTAAGAGGGTTCCCCTTTCTCGGCATCTCGCCAACATCTGTCATTTCCTGACTTATTAATTTTAGCCATTCTGACTGGTGTGAGGTGGTATCTCATTGAGGTTTTGATTTGGATGTCCCTGATGCCGAGCGATGTTGAGCACTTTTTCATGTGTCTGTTGGCCATTTGGATGTCTTCTTTGCAGAAATGTCTGTTCATGTCTTCTCCCCATTTCTTGATTGGATTATTTGTTCTTTGGGTGTTGAGTTTGATAAGTTCTTTATAGATCTTGGATACTAGCCTTTTATCTGATACGTCATTTGCAAATATCTTCTCCCATTCGGTCGGTTGCCTTTTGGTTTTGTTGACTGTTTCTTTCGCTGTGCATAAGCTTTTTATCTTGATGAAGTCCCAGTGTTCATTTTTGCCCTTGCTTCCCTTGCCTTTGGCCATGTTTCTAGAAAGAAGTTGCTACAGCTGAGGTCAAAGAGGTTTCTGCCTGTGTTCTCCTCAAGGATTTTGATGGATTCCTATCTCATATTTAGGTCTTTCATCCATTTTGAGTCTATTTTTATGTGTGGTGTAAAGAAATGGTCCAGTTTCATTCTTCTGCATGTGGCTGTCCAATTTTCCCAACACCATTTGTTGAAGAGACTGTCTTTTTTCCATTGGACATTCATTCCTGCTTTGTTGAAGGTTAGTTGACCATAGCGTTGAGGGTCCATTTCTGGGCTCTCTATTCTGTTCCATTGATCTATGTGTCTGTTTTTGTGCCAGTACCATACTGTCTTGATGATGACAGCTTTGTAATAGAGCTTGAAGCCTGGACTTGTGATGCCACCAGCTTTGCTTTTCTTTTTCAACATTCCTCTGGCTATGTGGGGTCTTTTCTGGTTCCATACAAATTTTAGGATTATTTGTTCCATTTCTTTGAAAAAAGTGGATGGTATTTTGATAGAGATTGCATTAAATGTGTAGATTGCTCTAGGTAGCATAGACATTTTCACAATATTTGTTCTTCCAATCCATGAGCATGGAACGTTTTTCCACTTCTTTGTGTCTTCCTCAATTTCTTTCATGAGTATTTTATAGTTTTCTGAGTACAGATCCTTTGCATCTTTGGTTAGATTTATTCCTAG
>NW_023270820.1:0-6270 GCF_011800145.1 Mirounga leonina
ACCGTCCTGCCTTCCAAGACTCAAGGAGAGCACATAGGATGGATTTCATGAAGAAGATGGGTTCTAGGGTTTTCTCCTTTATTCTTGGCAAAAACCACTCACATTTTCTGTCTTATGTCCTAGGCGTCTGCAGTGCTGTGACCCAGAGTTCTGGAGCCCATGTTTCTGGAGTTGAGGATTCTGGAATCCCTGTTTCTGTGAAGGGGACTCAAGGAGCTTCTGTGTGGTTTCATGTGATCAGAAGTCCAGAATTACCTCCAGAGGTCGAACTGGAGAAGATTTCATGGGGCACTGTATCCGGGTCATACTACATAGCCATGCTGCACGTGTTTCCTGGGAGAGATGTTCCAGAATGGGTCAACTTGCAGGACAAGTTCGAGAAGAGGGTCCATGTGCTCAACGTAACGACCCTGAGGATTGATAACCTGACCCTTGAGGACAGTGGGCGGTACCGGGCTCGAGAGTCCTACAGGAGAGGAAGACAGCATGACCAGGATTTCCACCTGAGGGTCTACGGTACGTGGCGGCCCCTCCCCCAGTCCCATAGCTGACCTCCTTCCTCTGTCCCTGGGAGTGTCCACGCACCCCGCTTGCAGGATTCCTTCCCGACCCCAGCCTTCAGACATGATCTTCTCCGCTCAAATTGGATGCCGTGTGTCCATCACAAATGCAGGCAGAGCGGAGACTCACACGAGGGATAAGTCACTTTGGTGCTTCAGGAGTGGAACAGGGAATGGGGGGAGATGGGGATTTTGCCATAACACTCACTGTGCCCACGGGACTCAGGGCACTCAGTGTGACTATTAGCTGTCCAGTGCTGCTGTGGCTGGTGACTGACCCTCATGGCTGACCACACCACCACCTGCGCGTCCTCCTGGGCTGTGGAGCAGGAGTCAGACCCCAGAGCCTCTGCCATGAGGTCCAGGTGTCGGCAGGGCTGTGCTCCTCTCTGGAGGCCCGGGGAGAATCCATTTCTGTTCCCGTCCCCCCTTCTAGTGGCGCCCGCATCCCCTGGCTCGTGGCCCCTTCCTCCCCCTTCACAGCCGGCACTGGTGGGATGAGCCCCTCTGATGCTGCATCCTCCCACCTCCTCTCCTGCCTCCTTCCACTTGAGAGGACCCTGTGATTACATGGGGCCTGTCCGGGATTCCAGACCAGCTCTCGTTTAGGGTCAGCTGGTTCGCAGCCTCATTTTCCCTTTGCCATGGAACCTAAGACACCTGCAGGTTCTGAGGGTCGGCACGTGGCCATGGTTGGGGGACACTGCTAGGACATCCTAGCAGGATCTGGGATCCCGCGTGTGGTTCTCACCGCCCCGTCCCCTTGTCCTTCTCAGCTCCAGCCCGAGGCCAGCTCACTCTCAGACTCCACAGGTCCAGCTCTGAACCTCCACAGATGTAGGAGAAGGTCACACACAACCCTTCCTCAGACACTCAGTGAGCAGCTCTCTCTCCCTGCACCCACCCCCTCCTCTGCACAGGGAGACGTCCTGCTCCCGAGAGAGTGGCCTTTGCAGCCTCAGGTCCGGAGAGTCCCAAGACTGAAGTCACCCTGTCCCTTGTCTTTCTGGGTGGACCCAAGTTCAGGGCATGATGTGACCACACTCAAGGAGGCCATTTCTAGGAACCACCACTGTGTCCCCCACCACGGTCTCTCCTGGTGGGAGTCTGGGGCTGTTTCTGGGCTCCCAGAGCTGTCCAGTGGCCTAATGCACCAGGGACTGTGCAGTCCTGGGCACCATCCGAGCAGGAGAAGCAGGGCCAGGGTCTGGACCAGGAAAATCTTTTACAACTTTCCCTTCTTCTAGGTGACACTGCACTGTCTTAGAATTAATGGGTTTCGGTAGGTGGATCTAGCATTTATTTTATCAAGGGAGATTTTTAAGACCTGTTTAGTCTAGTGAAATCACATAGAGCTGAACTCAGTGGCTCCCTTCCTTATTGGCACTTGCTATGTTTTTGGGTCAGTGTTGTGTTATCTGTAAAATGCAATCACCATCCTTAGGGGGAGGAAGCCAGAGCTTCAGGGAGATACCGCAGGAGAAAGCATGAGCTGGGATGTTCTCCACTCACGTGCAGCTCTCTCCTCTTGTCCCTCCCACCCCAGAGCCCGCGCCTCTTCCCCAGATCCGGGCCACGGTTCTGTCCCTCACACCAGGCTGGTGCAACGTCACTGTGGAGTGTGACACCACGGGAACCAGGGAGGACCTGATCGTGTCCTGGGAGAGCGAGGGTCTCCCCAAGGAGCTGGAGCAGAGACCTTCCCCAGGACCAGCCCCCAACCCCTGGACCCTGGCTGTGAACCTGTCCCTGAGCCAGCCCAGCTCCAGCCTCACCTGTGTGGTCAGCAACCAGGTGGACCAGAAAACTGCCACCCGGGGCCTTGGGAACATTTGTGTCCACGGTGAGTGCATCCTGCCAGAGGGGAGGGGCTCTCCGCGAGCTCAGGCAGCCCTGGGTGAGGGTTCCCGGCCTCTGTCTTCCACGTTTATGTCACCACCTGCTGCCTGGTCACACTCCAGGACTCTGGCAGGCACATCCAACATGCTCCTGCCTTTCTCAGTGTCCCTCCCCTTCCTCCCTACCTCTCACCCCTGCTGGTCCAGGCAGCACCCAGCAGGTACCTCTCCCCACCCTCATCCATCATTCCCTGTGTGTCCAGGGTGGTTTTCAGGAGAAGCGAGTTGGGGGTGTCAGTGGTCTGTGCCATCTGAGGGGTCTGAGCCAGTGAATCAGGATTCAGGGCTCGGGGTTCCTCTGCCCGTTTCTGGTCTCACAGACACACTTCACACCCACCTGCTTGCCTGCATTCCCGGCTGGGTCCTGCTGTCCTCAGCTTCCAGCCTCAGCTCAGGCCCCTCCCTCTGCCCTCGGCCCTTCCAAATCAGGAGTCCTCCACTCCCCCACTTCTTCCTGTCCAGGGACCCCTTCCCTGTAGCTGGCTCGGGGACCCTGTGATCCAAGCGTCCCACAGGGCCACGTGCTGGGTGCAGTTCCAGCATGAAGAGAGTTTGCACAGGGGCTCCTCAGCCTGGATGGCTCAGGGCCCTGCAGGAGCTGCTGCTGTCCTGCCCTCACACCTCGTCTCCTCTAAGGAGCAGTCAGTGACCCCACACTGAGAGCTGATGCTCTGGCCCAGAATCAGTCTCCTCTGTAGCCTGAACCTCTGGAGGGCAGGGGTCATGTCTGCTTCTACTTTGAATGCCTGTCCCACCCTCGGCCTCGGGCAGTTTGCTCACAGTCACTGTGTCCCTGAATGTATGAATGAATGAATGACCTGGTTCCGCCTGTGCCCCCTCACCCCTCCACCCCCTCCTCCAGCTGGTGGGGGACAAAGTGAGGCTGGGAGAGGAGGCAGCTGGATCTGCTGCCTCAGCATCCCTGATCCCAGAGGAAGCTCATGGCTCAGTGACCCACTGGACCCTCTGGAAAGAGGCTCCTGCCTCCGTCTCATCCTCCTACTGGGCTCCTCCCTGCCTGGTCCCTCTCCCGCCTGCCCCAGGGGCTGCTGGCTGCTCCCAGGGCTGGAGAGTTGACCCAGACATTCCTGTTCATGGCTCTCCTTCCTGGAATGCCGCACCCACCCCGAATATCGGGGAATCTCCTACTCCTCCCTCGAGACAAGGTTTCCCCATCACCTCCTCCAGGAGGCCCTCCCTGAGGACCTGGGTACAAGCTGTAAAGCTCTCGTGCCCTGGCATGGCTCTGGCTGGCTGCCTCTGGCATGTTCTCAGCCCTCCCCCCACTGAGGAGCTCCTCAAGGGCGGGCACCATGTCCTGTTCCTCTCAGCACCTCGGCCCCAGGCAGGAGCTCGGGAACTGGCTGAGTGAAAGCACCTGCCATGCTCCTCCCTCTGCGGCTTCTGACCAGGTCCCTTCAGACGTCTCCATGTGCCTGGCAATGGGCGTCCTCAGTTCTCTGTGTCTTAACCTTCTTCACTCTTCACTTCAAGCAGAAGTTCTAGTTCCTGACAGCATTAACTGACTGCATTGGTAGACACCTGTGTCCCTCTCTCTCCTGTCCCCACTTCAGTTCTCTGTGTCTTAACCTTCTTCACTCTGTCCTTCTTCAACCAGGACAGGCTGGCACTGCCCTCCTGGGAGGCATCCTGGGGGCCATTGTGGCCGTGCTGCTGATCCTCGGAGCTGGACTATATCTTTGGAAGAGACGTGGGAAGAAGAACTTGAAGCCTGGGAGAGGCAGGTTGCACTTTCCCTCCCCCACTGGACCCTGGACACCCTTTCTCCTGCATTTTGCAGCTCAGGGCATGTCCCTGTAGGTGGCGGCTGGTGTGGCCTTGGCCGTGGGGGTCATAGAGTCGGGGAGGGTCCAGGTGGCCAGGCTCAGACTCAAGTTCCATCTGTGTATTACTCAGGTGCAGGATCGCAGAAGGAGCACGGGGACCCGGATGGTGGCATCCACTATGCAGAGCTGAGCCAGCAGGAGGCTGGAGACAACAGGGACAAGGTGAGGCTGGGAGAGGAGGCAGCCTGGGTTCTCCCAAGTCCCTCTGTGCCTGGGTGTGTGCCTGTCAATCCCAGTTATCTACACGTTCTGGCCTCGATGCCTCTGTAACCCTTTCCAGACAAGGCAGTATTAACTAAGAAAATTCTCCTGGGGTCCATGCAGTGCTGGGCGCTGGGGCAGGTCTTGTCAGCAGCACTGGGTCTGTGTGGGTCCCTCTGGGCTGTCTGTGTCCCTCAGGAACCCTCTGTCTGCATTCCAGGGTAGGGGTGCACCACATCTAGAAGAGGAGACCTCTCTCACTACCGTCTACAGTGAGGTCCGCAGGCCAGGCCAGGCCGTGAGCATGATTCCCTAACGGGAAGAAGCAGGAGAATCCCGCCCTCCGGGGACATCTGTCTTGTGAGCCTGATGCCCGAAGCTCTGGTCCTGCCTTTTCCCCCTCTCACTGCTCTGAGCAGGGACTGCGTGGATCCAACTATCAGCTATTTCTATGCTAAATTGTTCTGCACACGTTCCCCGTGAGACCCAATATCCTGCCTCAACCAATCTTGGACACCAGCCAGCGTCAGTCATGTGCTGAGAGCTGTTCACAGACGACGTGAATCCGTAATCGTCAGCGCTGGCTGAGTGCTGGCCCGGTGACACGCACTCTCTGACCATTCTGCCCGCTCCTAACGCACCGGGTCCCCGTGGACTGTCTGTGAGGTGGGGATCGTTGTGCCCACTTTACAGATCAGTAGAAGGAGCCAGAAAGGCTGACTCTCCAGGCCGCACAGCCGGGAGCCCCGGAGTCAGGACTCAGCCCAGGGAACGTGCTCCAGGGCCCGTCTCTCCAGCCCTCGGCTGTCCCCTGTAGTGGCAAACCTCCTTCTGTCCTGTCCTGTTGGCCAATGGCCCAGCCTCCTGTTGCTCAGGAAAAAGCAGAAGTTCTAGTTCCTGACAGTTAGCGTTAACTGACTGCATTGGTAGACACCTGTGTCCCTCTCTCCTGTCCCCATGGAGGACGCTGAGCTCCTCCGGGCTCAGTGAGGACTTTTCCCTGCACTTCAAGGCCCTTCCCTGGGGACCTGTCCTCTCCTGCATTCCTGTCTCTGGCTCGTCCCCGTGACCCTGCTGGCTCCTTCCCTGCAGCCCTCAGCTTGTCCGTGCTGCCCCTGCTCCATACCTGAGCCCCCACCTTGACCTCACCTTATGGGGACCCCTAGAGAGCCAGGAGGTGGCCCCCACGTGACACCATTGATGCCCCTTTCCTTCGCCAACACCCTCTGCCCTCGGGTCCCTGACGGCCACTCTCCTGGACCCCCTGGCCCACCTGCCACCCTCCCAGACTCCTCAGCCGTCCCTCCAGGGCTGCTATTCATTCACACGGTGGCACTTCCGAGGGTCTGGGCAGGACCCTTCCCATCTCCTAGTGTCTTTCTCTCTCTGGGGCCCCTGCTCCAGGAATTCAGTGACCAGTCACACCGCTGATGCCCAGGCCTGCCCGCCGCCCCACGCCCTCTGCTCAGCCCCACCCCTGCCCTCCAGCCCCATCGGCCACATCCCTGCCCCTGTGCCCTCCTCCACCCTCTCCTCCTGCGGTCACAGACCCTACTTCCCTTTCTGTAATACCAGGACCTGGTGAGAAAGAGCAGGAACTCCTCTCCCACAGGAAGGAAAACAGAAGCAATTTTGTGTAATCAGACAATAAATGTACACATGTTGTTTGTGGGAGAGGTGGGAGCAGTTCACCTGAGCCCAAGAAAAATACTATAGGGTCACCTCTCGGTATGGGACACATTTTCTCTCCTTCCATGCTCTACC
>NW_023270820.1:6280-36568 GCF_011800145.1 Mirounga leonina
GGGGCCTTCCCTCCCTGTTGGCCTTATATCCTGCAGTCTTGGTGAACTCACTAGTCCTAGGAATTTTGTGTGGATTCCTTGAGATTTTCTGTGCACACAAACATATAAACAATGTCTATAACAAACACAGATGATTTCTTTCTCCTTTTCAATCTATATATTATTTCCTTTTCTTGTCTTATTGCACTGACCAGACTTCCAGGAGAATGTGGAATAGCAGTGCTGAGAACAAACAGCCTTGCCTCCTTCCCAATATTAAGGGAAAAGCTAGTTTTTCACCACGAAGTGTGCTATTAACGGTAGGGAATTTTTTAAATATGCTTTATTAGATTTATCAGTTTCATTATCTCTGCTCTTGTCTTTCCTATATCCTTTTTCCACTTGCTCTGGGTTTATTTTGCTCTTACTTTTCTAGATTCATGAGGTAAATGCTTAAATTATTAATTTGAGCATTTCTTCTTTTGTAATATCTGCTTCTCATTATATATATTACCATATAAGCCCTGGGTTAGCTTCTTGTCACACATTTTGATATCTTGTGTTTTTCATTACCATTCACTTCAAATATTTAAAATTTCCCTCAAGATTTCCTCTTTAACTCATGGGTTATTAAGGAGCGGATGTTTAATTTCTGCATGTTTGCAAATTTTCCTGTTATTTTTCTGTTTATAAATTCTACTCCAGGGGCATCTGGGTGGCTCAGTGGGTTCAACATTGGCCTTCGGCTGAGGTCGTGATCCCAGGGTCCTGGGATCGAGCTTTGGGTCAGACTCCCTGCTCAGCAGTTCTCTGCTTCCCCCTCCCCAATGCTCATGCTCTCTCTCTCTCTCTAATAAATAAATAAAATATTTTTTAAAATGCTACTCTAATTCTACTATGGTCAGAGAAATACATTATTTTAAATCTTTAACATTGTCAAGCTTTGTGTTATGACCCAGGACAGGATGTAATCTTGGGGAGGTTCCCATGTGCACTTGAAAGGAATGTGTAGTCTGCTGTTGGGGTTGAATGTTCTCTAAATATCAATGAGGTGGAACGGGCTCATGGTGGTGTTTATTGTCTGTATTCTTGCTGATTTTCCATCCGCTAGCTCCGCTCTGCTCTCTGACTGGGACACTGGATTCATTATTATTATTCATATTTCTATCCTGTCAGTTTCTGCTTCATGTGTTTGGTGCTCTGCTGTTAGGTGCACACAAACCTAAGATACTTCTCGTTTCCTGCTGAGTTGACCTTTCGTTATTCTGTACTATTTTTCATCCCTGGAAATTCTCCTTGCTCTGAAGTCTGCTCTTCTCTCTCATGTTAACTGAACCTTCGAGCTGTCTTTGGATTAGTGTTTGTGTGGTGTCATCATTCATTTCATGAATCAATTTGGCTGGGCCGCAGTGCCAAGAGTTGTGGTCAAGTATTATTCTGGATGTTTCTAGGAGGAGACTTTGGATGAGATACACTTAAATGGATGAACTTTGAGTAAAGCAGACTGCCCTCCACAATGTGGGTGGGCCCCTCCAATCAGTTGAAGGCTGAGCAGGAGCAACGACCGACCTCCCCTGAGCAAGAAAGAATTCTACAGCAGATGGCCATTGGACTAGAACTATAGCACTGACTCTTCCTTGTGTCTCCTCCTGACGACCCTGGACTTGAAACCCAGCAGCAGATCTTCCCTGCTTCCCAGCCTGGCTCACCCGCCCTGCAGGCTCTAGACTCACCAGGCTCTATAATAATGTGAGCCATTCTTTACAGTACATCTCTCTGGATTTATAAGCATCCTATAATTCTGCTTTCCTGGAGAATCCTGAGTACTATCCACAGCACATCTTTTCCTATCTTTTTCCTGCTAACCCAGCTCTATCAGGCCAGACTGGGAACTGTGGTTCCAGAGTGACCTGGGCCCTTCAGTCCTGTGTCCACTTGCCTATCTGCTCTCCCATCTGAGGCGCTCATTGACCTTCCTCTGCCTGTTCCTGTTCCTACCCCATCCGAGCACCCACACTGAACGACCCCACACAAATCCCATCACTCTGCTCTCTACACAGGGCTTTGGTTTTGCCATCAGCTAATTTTCCTGAGGTCTTCTCACTCACCCTCTTTTCTTCCTACATATTCTCCCAGTCTCACTGACAGTCCCAGTGAGTGTCATACTTCCCTTGTTGTCACAGGGGTCCACCAGCCTGAGGGAACTCGCAGGGGACCTTCTGTCCCAAGGGGACCTCAGCAGGTGCATGAACATCACACCCAGACCTGGATAAAAAGAGCGGACAAATGTGGGGAAGGAACTGAGCAGTGATGCCTGGACAGGTCTTGTCCTTCCAGCCCCTGCTGAGGTTCTCGGGACAAGAAGGTAACACATGAAATCAGTGCTGCTCATCAGAGCAGATTTTCCTTGTAGAAGTTTCTGAAGAAAATGCTGTTTACAACAGTAAAAGGCCGGCTGGAAAGGAGAGAAAGGTTGACAGACACTGACACGCATGTGCCCAGGGGCCGTGGTCCAGCTGCAGCATGGCTCTTCATTTGCCGCACAGCCAGAGGTAGGGGACACTGGAGTTGCCAAGTCCCTGAGAAGGCACTGGACACGTGGTCTCCGAGTGGTCCAGCCCCGACTGTCCACGTTAGAGGGTTGTGGGAAGGGAAACTGAGTGGCTCCATGATGCAGAAGACAAAATCCAGGTGGATGGGACGGGAGATGTCCATAAATCTCTGAGTGGATCTCGTTCCTTGTACTGCATCCCCATCCAGCTGGAGTGGAGAGGGACCCAGGTGTGTCTAGCCCCTCTAGACTCTCTGCCATCTCGCTGCCATCCAAACTTCCACATTCGGGGGCATTAGTGGGATAGACCAGACCCTGGGTCCTGGTCGACTGTCTTCCAGGGGAGACTCTCCAAGACTGTAGAGTTCCTGCTTTCCTGATTTCTTTGGCAAAAGTGAGCAGATAGAGCTTGTGAAAGGAACAGTCTCTCCTCTTCTTGCTTCCCATTCTCAGCTGCTCCCTGTGCTGCTCACAAATGCTGTTCATGCTCACGGGCGTCCTTAGTTTCAGTGTATTTTCTCCCTCACTAGTCTGCAGGCAGCCTGAGGGCAGAAGCTTCACCTTGTTCTCTGCCCCATCACCTGTGACTCGGACAGAGCTGCTTCTCGGTAGCTGTTCAGTAATTGTTGGTGGGAGATGAGAAACATTTGCTCAGAAATTATCTGTCCCACATCTAGGCTGCTAGCCGAACCCACCCAAGCCCCCACATCAGACCATGTGAAGTAATGTCTTTGTCCCTGCAGATGACCTACTCAGAGCTGCCCACGTGGTTCTGCCAAGAGACGCTCCAGGGTCTCCTGTGTCAGACTCGCTCAGTGTGCATCCAGCCATGGGAACTCAGCTGTGCTGTGGTCATAGCTGCTAGGATCATGTCTCACTCCGTCTGCCCTCATGCTGATCTCCCATCAGGGATTCCATCATGTCAATGGGACCAAGTGAGAAGGAAGTAGCAGGTACACCAGATGTCCCCGCACACAGAGAAGCACCAGAAATGGATTATAAATCCCAAGAAAATCAAGGGTCCTGACATCATAGTCTAGTTCATAGGGAGTCCAATCATTTGGGGAAACAACAACATATTCCTTCAAATTTAAAAACAAATTAGTCTCTCCTGTATGCTCTGTCATGAGGAAAGAGACACCATGCTTCCTAAGCATGTTTGTGTTTCTGGAGCCAGATTTATGACCACTGGGTGTGCTATTTCACTATATTTACCAGTAATCCACTCAACAACCAGCTTGGAAGAGCCAGAGAAGACTCCTAGCTGGTGCAGGTTACAATGTAAGTAGCTCTGCTCTTGATTCTTATGGTCCTGGAGCCCCACAGGTGTTGAAGTGGTATTCAATTGCTCATAGGGGCCTGTTAGAGCCTCTGATACTAAGCACATCTTCTTTGGAAAGTAACTTTTATCCCATATAGATGTAGACTTGACACTGGACTCTAGTAGACACTTAGTAGCAGAGCATGGGACATACCGAATGACCATGTTCCCCTGCCGACGGTCTTCAGCCATGCATTTTCTGGTCCATGAAATCATACCATCAGTCATGTCTAGTTACCTTCCATTATCAGGTGGAAGTTATATACAAACATAGGCTCCAGCAGGACCTGGGGACACAACTAAGTTGCATGAGCAGGCCCCTTACCATCCCGATGCACCTGCTCCTGCTACCAAGACCACCTCTAACCCTGATGGAGACAGGCGGAGAGGACAAACGGAGATCCACACAGCATATGTCTACATGTGGTTAAGTGCTAAGTAAAACAGGTTCAACTCTCCTACCTGGAAATCTTGTCCTGTGAGCATACTTGAACAAGTACATTCCAAAAAGCCACTCATGAAGCTATGAGCTGGACATTGGTGTTAATCCGATGGAGCCACAGGTCCTTGAGAAATCAGAAACCTTCCTGGGAGAGAAAGGAGGCCTGTGGCCAACCCAGGCTGAGGGTGGCCTCCTCCCTGCTCCACTCGATGCACAGAGTCTCCTGAAGCCTGCCTGCTGCTGCCAGGGGACCCGCCACCAGGCCGGGTCTGGCCCCGCTTCCTGCTGGAGGACACAGGCTCCCGGGAGCAGCAGACTTTGCAGAAGTGCAGGACCAACACCCAAAAGCAGGCCACAGTGTGGTTTGGAGGCAGACAAGGGACAGGTAGAGAAGGTCTGCAAAGTCCGCTATTAGAGACCAGGTCTGGGTTTAAAGCTGCCGATGCCTCTTTCTCTGTGAAGTCCATGCCTGGTGGGATTCCCACAGCTGTTTGGTTCGCTGAGACCTGCATGTGAGGCTTCTGAGCACACATCAGCCACAGGGAGGGAGAGGGCTCCGCAGACGTGTTGGGATTGGAGAGATGTATTTACTAGAGAGTGACAGAAAGTTGCATAGCAGTGTGGGAGAATCCTCAAGGAAGTCTCACAGGGGAGGCCTCGGCTTCACCAGATGGGCCTCCAAATTACTGTTCTCCATGCAGCACGTTTGAGGAGGAAGCAGGGATGGTGGCAATTCACCAGCGACTGTGTTGGGTGGGGGACATCAGTCAGGATCAAGGACTGGGAGGCAAAGCAGGGATGTTGAGCCCCTAAAGCTAGATTTGTGCAAAGCCGCCCTCCGGGTTGGGGGCAAAGAGCGTCCACCTCCACCATGGAAGGGGCCTCAGCCTAGATGTGTAGGGAGCACTGTCACATGCAATGGCCACTAATTAATCCTCATGCATGTGGGATGGGACAAGGAATTGTCACAGTTATGAGCACCTGCACTTAGTACCTAGCCGTCCTGCTATATGTGATATAGATTCAGGCAAACCAAAGTGCTGCCTGGATCCTGGGAAGCAGAAAGTCCTACTGGCTTGTTTCAAGGTAAGGCAAGAAAGGGTATTGTTAGAACCGGCTCCATCAGCAAACCCCACCCTAGGGAATCCAGGAATGAAAGCCAGGACATGAGGGGGTGTCAGAGTGATGGGTAGTTTTAGACGGAGAGGTAAAAGACCTTAGTAGATAAACTTTTCTGCTCCCTTGAAAGAGGAAGGACGCCTAGAAAAGGATGCTCTCTTCCAGTGGGCAGGGAGTGATACCAGGGTGGGCTCTGACCTGCGGCAGGCAGGCCATGTGAGCAGACCAGCTCTAAAGCCCAAATGTGGCCAGATTTGATCCAACAAGAGCAACACACGTCCCCGCTCGAACCCTAGCACCTCCGGCTGCACATTCTGGCTTCGATGCCTCTGTAACCCTTTCTAGGCAATGCAGTATTTACTAAGAATATTCTTAGTATTGGCATACTAATGGGGAAACCTTGTCTCGAGGGAGGAGTAGGAGATTCCCCGGTATTCGGGGTGGGTGCGGCATTCCAGGAAGGAGAGCCATGAACAGGATGTCTGGGTCAACTCTCCAGCCCTGGGAGCAGCCAGCAGCCCCTGGGGCAGGCGGGAGAGGGACCAGGCAGGGAGGAGCCGGGTAGGAGGATGAGAGGGAGGCAGGAGCCTCTTTCCAGAGGGTCCAGTGGGTCACTGCACGTGCCTGCTGGGCAGGACAGGTAACCCGTGTTTGGTGAACTGGTGCCCCTGAGGAGAGGGCCAGAGCCTTAAGGGACCACAAAGCTACAGGGACGGGACGGTTGCAAGTGCCCCAGAGAAGAGTTGTACCCCCACCATTAGAAAAAGGACAGAGTGTGAGATCCCACAGGACAGGGCAGCCTGTATCACAGCTGACTGTTGTGGTTTGTCTTCTCCTTTCCCACCTCGGGGGACAGATTGTGCAGGGAGCTACAAGGACTCCTCCAAGAAGATGTGATGAGACACAGAAGATGTTATTCACCAAGATTCCAGAGGTTGAGGAGGCAGACCGGCCAGAGGAGGATACGGGACGAGTATTCGGAGTGGAGAGCCTGGACTCCCCTTTGAGGGAGGTCACTCGTTGGGAGAGAATGTCTTGGTTAGGAGGTGCACAGTGAGGGGTGCCGAACAGGTGGTCAGGCTGCGCGGGCAGCCCCCTTAGGGAAGCCTCCAGATGCCGGATGGAGTCACCGGCTAGCCAGGCGATTCACTCAAGTGGAGCATTCTGGAGGGATGCCAAGGGGCCAGATCTGAAACCCTGTCGGGGTTCCTAATGGAGAAGGCAAGGAGGGAACTAGGAGGACGCAGACCTCAGGTGTTACTGAAGCCTGAGGTTGGCGTGTTCATCACGGGGCTGTGAAAGTGAGATTCAGGCCGCGTTTAATGACGTTCCCATCTGGTTCCATACGGATTGCATTCCAAGAGCTGCTGGAGCAGATGAACTCCGGGTCGCTGGGTTTTCAGTGACAAGTGTGTCATCCATCGGTGGTGCATGGGGTTTTATGTCGGGTGGGCGCCCAGAAGGCGTCTCCCCGTTCAGGCTGGGTGAGTCAGCCGCAGCAGGAATCAGCCTCGCCTTCAGCGGGGACTGCGCTGATGGTCCTCCTCCTCTGAGCCATGGCCACCCCTCCCCCTGCGACACGAGCCCAGACAGGGCCCCTCACCGAGAACGCTGTACGGAAATTGAAGTGGCGACTTCCCAGAACATTCTGAACAACCGCTTCTCTGTCTCTCTCCTCCCGCAGCCCTCGTGACTAGCAAGCAACCCCCTTGGACTTTCTTGGTTTGAATTGTACTCTGTCCGGAAGAAAACTCGATTTGTCCCTCAGACTCCATGTCACAGGAGCTGTCTGCTTCGGCTCACTCAGCGTCTCACTCGTCTCCGGTTCTGAATACTCTCCGCAAGCCAAGTCCAGTGTGGACCGTTCGGATGGGGGTGAGGGACGGCAGGGATCGGAGAGGGTGGAAGAGTCTTTTCCCTGGACAAATTCCTTTTCCTCAAAGCCAACAAGCTGACCTGTAAGAAGATGCTCGAGTTCACTAGTGATGTTATGGAACCTGGGCTGGATCGCCCGACGGAAGAACGAAGCGGCACCCGGGGCTCTTGGAGGACAGGAGGTGTATTGAACGCCGGCGGGCTCAGAGGAGAGTGGTCTCCAAAGGTCTGAGCCCCGAGCACAAAGGGGGCAATTTATACACTTCTACTTCTGCCTACTTGGCACTTTAGGCACCTGCGCGAAGCGGGGCAGGGAGAAGAACCCGGAAGAGCCCCGGGGCAGGGGCTGGACTCGCTCGCTGGCTCGGTCGGCCGTCTCAGGACACAGATTTTCCTTAGCAGTGATCGGGGAAATAAGAAGTGAAACCAATGCCATCTTCATCTCTCAACCTGACAATCAGGAGAATGAGGTCCAGCCCCGGCGAGGCTGTGGAAAATGGGGACTCGCCTACACCATCGGTGGGTGTGACAGTGTCGGAACGAGGGACAGTGTATGATGTCGTAAACGTACCGTGCCCTTTGAGCTTGAAATTCTACCTGCAGGAGTATATTGCAGCAGGAGCAAAGCCTCATCGATGCTCTAAGAGACATGTTTGCGGATGCTATGGCTGGAACTGCTAATGGCCTTTCTGCTGTCTAGTCTTTCCATTTCTAACTACATATTTGGTGGTAATTATGTCAGTTATGAAAGTGACATGTCCCAGGCCTTTGTAGGACAAGGAGGGCTACTGAAATACAAGCAAGAATTCATCGGATGGAACTTGAGGAAAGCCCTCTCACCCTTCCCCTCTTTTCTCCTTTGTGGCGTCTGGACCTGATGGCTAGAGTCACAGCAGCCACTTTGTGACCTTGAGGATGGACGCCACACACTAAGGAACAGAAAAATACAAGAAGCCCGGGGCCTCAATGCCTCATAGAGTTATCATTCCTACCCTGAACTGTTTGCCTGCAGATTTGTCCTGAACACAAGAGAAAAACAAGCCCATGGTTTGTCTAGGTCACCATGATTGCATCTGTCAGCGGCAGCCAGTATACAGGAGCCACTGCTGTTCGTGGTTTCATGTTCCGTGGTCAACCGCAGTCAGGAAGTAGATGATCCTCCTCCTGACGCACGCTCAGAGGGTCAGGAGTAGCCTAATGCTACGTCTCAGTGCCGACAGCCCTGCCCTCGCATCCCTCATCACACGGACATTTTATCACCTCACATCCTCATATGAAGGAGGAGGGTGGGTGCAGAACAGGAAGATATTTTGAGAGAGAGACCACATCCACATAGCTTTTATACAGCACATTGTTAGGACTGTTCTATTTTTATTAGTACTATTGTTAATCTTGAACTGTGCCTAATCTGTAAATTAATCGTTATCACAGGTCTGTGTGTACAGGAAAACACATAGTGTCTATAGGGTTCGGTACTCTCTGTGCTTTCAGGCGTCACTGGGGGTCTAGGAGCGTGTCTCCCGGGGAGAAAGGGGGACTTCTGTATTCCTCACAGACACAGATATTGGTGGGAACCTTGTCTTAAAATAGAGGAATAATGTAGGCGGTCTAAACGTCCCTAGCTTCCCCTTTCCTGAGGTTTTCCTGATCCGAGCCCCATCTCCGTCGGCAAGACCCTGACCCTCAACCTCTTTCTCATAGCAGAACTTGAGCTGGGCTCTGCTTGAGCACATTCCTCCCACGTTGCCAGAGGAGCAGCATGTAATTCAAGTATTTCTAAATTCCTGGAAAAGGAGACATGGAGTCACTGAGAGTCAAGACTTTTAAGTTGTGTTTAAAACCCCAAATTATATAAACAAAAACTGAGAAGTAGGAGAGAGAGCAAATGTGCTCCATTCTCACTGAACTAGGAATGGAAATAGCTGTCTGCTCCTGGCTTGACTAGGGACAAAGTAGGTTTAAAGTCTTCTTTATTATTTACAGGAAAGTGCTAGTAAAATTGAAAAGAGGATGTTTACCTTCAGAATCATTGGGAGGTAGAGAGTCAAAGAAAGTCTATGTTAGTGGTCCATCGGTTGTATGGCCGGATACAAAAAATAAGTTAAAAGACCTTAAGCAGGCAATCTCACAACAGAATATTTATTAATTTGTGACCCATACATTTTAAAGCAGATGCCAAACATTAAAACCTATGCAATTACGAGGGGCGCCTGGGTGGCTCAGTCGTTAAGCGTCTGCCTTCGGCTCAGGTCATGATCCTGGAGCCCGGGATCGAGTCCCGCATCGGGCTCCCTGCTCCGCGGGAAGCCTGCTTCTCCCCCTCCCACTCCCCCTGCTTGTGTTCCTGCTCTCGCTGTGTCTCTCTCTGTCAAATAAATAAATAAAATCTTTAAAAATAAAATAAAATAAAATAAAAAAACCTATGCAATTACGAGATATCCACGTCCATGAAAGAAACCCTATTGTAACACCTTGCAGCTGGAGACGACTTCATACATTAGCTCATCCCTCAAGGCTGCAAAGGCATTTAGAGTGAGAGCCCTAACCCAGCAGTATGGCCAAGCCAGAGTGCATACGGCCTTCTTGACTACTTTGCACGTTTGACTTAAAAAATTCAGGGCGGGGACATCTAGAAGCTAGGGAAATTAAGACGGTTTACGTTATTCCTCTACTTTAAAGTTTACAACAAACCTTCGTGTCTGTTAGAAACACAGAGGGGGGCTAGTCAGAGAGATCTCACCCTGGTGACCTAAACACGCGGGAATCTGGGGTCAGCTTCTTGTCTGATTTAATCGGGTCATCTGTGAGGCCTCATCCTGTGCAGATGCAGAAGTCTGCCAGGCGCGGGACAGGGGCCAGCTCAGGGTTTTCTTGTTCTTTGTCTTGTGTGTGCCGTCTGCGGTCTGTGAACGCTGGGAGGAGATCTTTTCAACAACTCGGCCCGCTCAGCTCAGTGACATCCATGCTCCCAAACAGCAAGAGTCTGGACTTGACCCAGTGAGGGGCAGGGCCCTCGAGGCTCAGTTCGCCCACACGTGGCCGTCTGACAAACACACCAAGCCCGAGAGCCAGGGACATTCTATTGCATGTTCAAAGCGGGGTTTTTTCCTGATCAAGATGAAAATACGAATAGACACTCTTGTATTTTCTTTGTATACCGCAGTGGACCATCTCATACCGACACACTGGAGACCAGTACTTTATCTAAAAAGGTACCTTTTCTCGTCGTTATTTTAAAATGGTCAGAAGGACCTACACAGAGGAACTAAACGTGGACACTCGGGACTGCCTAAAGCTTGGGCAGAGGACCCGAGTAGACGGTTTTTAAAAGAAGACACCCGACGGTGGGCAGGTACATGGAAGATGTCAACATGGCTGATCACCAGGGAAACGCAAGTCCAAACCAGCGTCTGTCGGGCTGGCTGCTACCAAAGGGCAAGGGACAGAGTGTTGGCGGGAACGCAAACTGGTGCAGCCCGCGTGGAAAACAGTGCGGCACTTCCTCCGGGCACTGAAAACACAACCACCGCATGACCCCACATTCGGCGCCTGGGCGTTGATGCGGGCACTGGAATCACGACGTGGGCGAGTCTGCCCCTCCCCGTGCTCACTGCCGCAGGAGTGACAAGAGCCAAGACGTGGGAACGCCTCGGTGTCCACGAGGGGCCAGCAGACCTAGATGTGGCGTATGCATGCCCTGGAGCACTATCCGGCCATAGAAGGAAGGAAACTGCCCCCTTGGGACAACATGGCTGGACTCTGAGGGCCATACGCTGGGTGAACGAAGTCAGACAGAGAAAAACGAATCCTCCACGTTCTCACTTAGGTGAGCAATCTAGAAAAGCTGGAGCCACTCGTGATGGGCACCGGGTGCTGCCTGGCCATGCGGAATCACGGCATCGAACGCCTGAAACAGTGTCACACTGCATGTTAACTCACTGGAATTCAAATAACGAAAAAAGCTGGACTCCTAGAAACAGCGTAGAGCGGGGTTGTCAGCGCTGGGGGTGACGGGGAGTGGGGAGAGCCTGCCAAAGACACACGCTTGCAGGGCTCCGAGGGGTAAGTCCGGGGCAGACGCTCGGCTTGCCGACTACAGCTCACGTGACTGTGTTCTAGACGGAATCTGTGGGTGGATGCCAGATGTCCTCGCACCAGAAGTGAGGACCAGCACGGAGGGCTGGGGCTGTTATCTGGGCTCCTGCGGGGATCATGCAAGCAGGGACACGTACATCAAACCAACCTGCTGTACCCCTTAAATTACCTATGCCCCATGTCAATGAGACCTCAGTAAAGCTGGTGGTGATTAGCTTTGTGATGCGTCATAACAGTGACTTTTCATTTTCTACGTTTAATGAATTTTATATAATCAACATGGATTATTCTTATCAGAAAAAAACCTTCTTTTTCAATTCTGCATGCCTGTAGCTGCTCAGGCTGGGAGAGACCGGTACACGCGGCCAGGATTCAATGGGAGGAGGGGCGGGGTGGGGGATGCAAAGTGGATGGAGGACCCAAGGGGGAAAAGGGGTGCAGTGGGGCTGAGGGAGGGCCTGTGGCAGGGGTGGCGGGTGGGGGGAGAGGGCTGGAGGGGTGAGGAGGTGAGGACAGAGGGAGAGACTCTGGCACAGGGCTGGGGAGGGGCGGAGCATGAGGGACATTGTGTTCTGGGTCCCACAGTTATGGACTCCCTGTGGTGTAGCTGGTTCCCCTCCCAGACCCTGATGCACCAGGTCCGCCTCCTCCTGGGTGGGGGGCACTCCGGTGTGGGTGTGGCTGGGGGCCCTGGAGGCAGGTGTGAAGGAGGCAGGTGGGCAGCAAGGGGCTTGCTGGTACCAACATCCTGATGTCTCCAGAGTTGTGAAGGGTTGAGGGAGAGAAAGGGTACTAGGCCCTGTTGGGGATGCCCTCAAATTCCCCAGGACGGGGAAACCACCCTCAACCCTCTCTTAGGAAAGGCAGTTCTTTGCCCTGCTCTGGGGGCCGAGGCTGAGATCATCAGTAGCTCAGAGTCTCACTTTCCAGAGTCCTGCTCTGTCCCCGGAGCTGTGTCTACAATCTCAGACCCTGTGTGCACCCCCTCCACACCCCCCAGGCTGCTTGTGTCCCCAGCTCCCAGGCTGAGGAGGGCGTGAGTGAGTGAGGGGCCAGGACAGCCTCCCGTGGCCCCCGCAGGAGGGACAGCTGAGCCGTGGCACCATCGGCGGAGGGGGTGGGGCCGGGGAAGGGGACCTTCCCTTCTTATCTGCCTGTGACCTTTCCGTGTGGTTCCTGCTGTTTCCAGGCTCTGGTGGGGGAAGGGGGTCCCCTGCAGGTGGCCCCATGTGAGCCAGGCTCCCACTTGGTGGCCTGGACCCGCCCTTGTCCCCAGAGCTCCTCATGGTGCGGAGAGGGGCTGAACTCTGCAGTCAGACCCACTGGGTGTCTCGTTCTGCTTCTGCCAGAAGCTTTTGGACAAATTGTGCATATGCTGAGAAGCTGGCTTCACCTTTCTGAGCTCTGTGTCCTTCACCCGTCAAATGGACAGAATATTCCCTAACTCGAGGTGTTACTTGGAGATGAGCGAAACAGCACGCTTTCCAGCCAGAGCCTGCCACGGGGACGCAGGTCACTCCTGCGTGTGGTGTTGCTCATTTCTCACTCGAGGAGACACTGGCCAAGCGTCCCAGGAAAAGAAGGAAAAGGGCGTTGTTCCATTTTGTCCTTGTTCCCTAACTGACAGTTTCCCCATGATGCACTGGGACAGGGTTCCCTTTGGGGCCGGAGGGGGTCGTGGCAGCAGAGAGATCACACGCTCTCCTGTGCTCCCACCCCTCTGCCCTCCGCACGGACGTGGACGCTGAGGGCACCTTTATAAAAGCTCAGGCCCCCTCGCCCATCAGGGAGAGAAGTCGAGCCACCATCGTCGCTCAAAGGCATGAGCACCGGACGCGCAGAGAAGAGACAATCAGGCGCACGAGCCCGAGAGATGGGCGTCCTCACAGCTCCGCGCACGAATGCAAACGGACCATTCTGCTCACCCTATTTGCCTGTCAAATGAGCCCACTTGTGTCTGTGGTGTTGAGAGTCCTGAGTGCGGTACAGGGAGGGGACAGGCTCTCTCCTGTCTTACAGGCCAGTGTCCCCTACCTCAGGGCTGAGCCCCAGGGCAGCTGTAGGAAGACTGGACCCCACCCCTGAGCTCTCTAGGGTGTGAGCAGGCGATGCCAGGACAGACAGGGCCGTGCGGCTCAGTGTGCAGGGAGCCGCCTGCCGGGCTGGCCAGTGTCTGTCCTTGTCAGGGGTGACCCGGGCTCCTGCCACCCTCTCGTCTGTGTGGGCCTGTCCCCCAGAGCGAAAGACTCCTCTGCAAGAAGAGTGCATTGGGTCATTGACCCTGGGATTTCCAACAGTATTTTCGTTTGGATTTTCTGGATTCTTTCTGACATTTATCCAGGAGGAGCTTGAAGAGGACACACTGAGGAGTCTGATGGCACCCCACCCCCACCCCTGCAATCTGTAGACCCCAGAACTGGATGGTCTGGACACAAGGCACATTCAGGCTGTTAAATGCTTTATTCTTAGGTTCAGCCAGCTACCAAGCCACCCAAAGTTCAGGCTCAGGGCCTCTTTCTCTGGTCAGCTGGGGAGCCCCACTGACCTCTACTCTTCAGATCTAGGGGCTGAGGCCTCAGAGGCCCAGAGAGCAAGGTCGGGTTTGGGGCAGGAGAGAGAAGGAAGCATCGGAGGCCATGGGACCCCATGCTGACCCCCGCCCCATCACCCTGTCTTGTCTGTCCCTGCCCTGGGCTGTCCAGCAGTGGGGTGTGCTCTGTGAGCTGCCTTTACCCTCCCAGCAGGCTCCGGGCAACAAGCAGGTGTGGCCTGAGCCCAGAGTGTTCAGGTGTGTGCACCCTCCCCCACCCTCATGGGAACCCCAGTGTGTCCCTAGAGCAGAGCGGGTAGGTGGGCACCCTCCACTCGGGTCTCATCCTGAGCGACCCAGGAATTAGGGGCAGGAGAGGAGGGTAACTGGCAGCCAGCGCATTCCTTTGGTGCCTCAGTTTCCCCTCCCTGGGGCTCTTGCTGTCGGAGAAGACAAACCCTGGGAGTGGGGTGGGGCATGGCCGCCTTTCCCAGTGGCTCTGGAGGGGTGAGGGCTGCCTGTCGCCGCCACTCTTCCCTACTCTGCTCTGCCCTCACTCCCACCCCCTGCCCAGTTCCCTGGCTCCACAGGAGCCCCTGGGGACCCGCAGCAGCAAACTCAAGAGGGACAGGCAGGAGCCAGCCCCAAGGAGCGTGGCAGACAACACGGTGACTGTGCACATTGCACCTGCCCAGGCCGCCCTCCTCTGCCCTTCCTCCTCGCCCCCCGCAGCCCCTGCAAACCAGGCTGGCTGCCCTCAGGGCTCTTCCCGGGGCTCTGGCCAAGGATATATCCCAAGACCCGGGCAGCGAGGCTGGGCAGGGCCGAGCCCCTGGTCTGGGCTGCAGGCAGGGCACTGGGCCAGGGAAGCCCAGGAGACACAACCCTGGCAGGTGCAGGGACTGAGGGCAAAGCTCTGCGAACAGCGCCCCCTGGTGGAAGAAGCTGCAGCGACAGCCGCCTGCACCCAGGTCTCCCAGCCCCGCCTTCTGGGCCATGGGGAGCAGGTGTTTCCTGGACACTTGAAGGGAGGACAGCACAGCCCTGCCCCAGGCCCAGGCCAGCTCTGCTCCGGCCAGAGTCGGGTCTGAGAAAGGTGTTCAGGAGCCAAGTTCGATCCTGGTGCCCCGGGGTGTGCCTCCCACCTGTCCCCTGGTTTTCTCACCTGTCCAGCGGTGACCCGGGCTCCTGCCTCCCTTCTCGGGGGTGGGTTATGGGGCCAACTCTGAGGCCCTTCTGGCTCTGGCATCCCGGGATTCTAGGTCCGGATGGACAGGATCGGGCTCCCTGTCACCGCTCTGATCTCCATCTCCTACCTGTCTTGCCTGGGCTCACGTATGCTCCGGCCACACTGACCTCTTGCTCCTGGAACAGGCCAGGCAGGCTCCCACCTGAGGGCCATTCCACGGGCTGTCGCCTGTGCCAGGAAAGTGACCCCCAGATGTCCACGGTCACGCCTCACCTCCTTCCAGTCTTTTCTCGGAAGTCTCCTTCTTGAGGAAGTCCGTTCTGACCTGCTGGTGTAACCTGGAAACCACACTCCCAGGTGCTGAGCCCCCACCCTGCTCTTTCATCCAGAGCCCTGCTCACCTTAGCTACTGTGGTTCCCACGCACGGCCTTTCCCTCCTAACACAAGGAGGAAGGCAGAGGGTTTGCTGGGTGCGCTCGTGCATGTGTGTGAGCCCCTGGAGCAGGGCTGGTGCACAGTAGGAGCTCATGCACTGTTTGTGGAAGGAATGAGTCCACCATCGGGGAGGGTCTGGGTTGGGGGCTGACGGGCCCACCCTAAACAGCTCACAGTCAGTGCATGGATGAGTTGTGCTACCGTGACCATATAGGGGTTCAGGGAAAGGAGCCCGTAGGCCACGAGCTGCCCTGTGGGAGAGCGAGAAGGGGTGGAGGGCTCGTGGGGAGAACACAGCACATCTCGGCCGCTGTCACTCACCGTGTCCGCATGCTGGCGCCCGATTTAGCTTCATCAGAGATTCTCAGTGGGATCCATGGAGCATCAGCTGTGAGAGATGCTCCTCAACAGTGGGGGTGGGGGCAAAGGTGAGATAAATATGGAAAGGCTACAGACCAGGTCCCTTCTGAGATATTCACACTCCCTTCTCCAGAGGAATCTTCAGTTTAATGCTTTAATCTGAGATTCACAACACGTATGACCATAGGATTCAGATTCCTTCTTTGTTTTTTGGAACAAAGGCTCTATGGAGCTCCTGCCAAGTTAGCATCTGAATCATCGCCTACTCTGGGAAATGCCCACATCCACGAAGAAGCTGAACTCTGAGCCCAGCACCCAGGACTGTGAGGTCCCTGCCCTTCCGCAGCGGGTCCTGGGTCTGGGCATGCTTGGGCGGGGGTGAAGCAGGTGCTCACTGGGGTAGGTCAGGGGTGGTGGGAGCAGGCAGCTTTCTCTGGCAGGACCTCTGGGAACTGGGCGGCTGGCGGCCGAGGAGCAGAGTTCAAGCAGGCAGGGCTCTGGGCTGGGCCTGGAGCCTAGAACACCTTCCGGGGAAAAGTCTAGAGGGAGCCTAAGGCCCTTCATCTTTGGTGATGCCCGTGGGAGGAATCTTGGGTTGTTTCAGGTATGGAGAGTAACCCACATCTGAGCTTGGTGTCCAGAGGAGAATTATCCCAATTCCACCCCAAAGCTTCTGGAAGCAGAGTCGTCCTCACATCCAGCAAACGTGCATTCTGCCCGAGTGACGTCTGAGGACACAAGATGGAAAGTCTGTCCTTGGCCTCCAGGGCCTGGATTTCCTATGGAGACCCCAGACTCCCCGCCAGCCGGTCTGGGACCCACAGTCTGGGAGGAGGGGGTGTTGGTCCTGGGGCTGCTGTGCATGTTCATGATGCTCACGTGGCCTGGGACACGGCTCTGCCCACGATCCTGGCATCCCGGTGGCCGAGCTCTCCTGGCCTTAACCCCGGTCAGCGTGCCCGGGCTCTGCCTCCCTCATGTGGGCTGTCCTGGCTTCTCCCCTCTCCCCTCTGGGCTTGTTCTCACTGGATGGCGGACCAGGACCTGGCTGCAGCTCAGTCCTGCTCTCACCCGGGTCTTCAGGCGCCTGTCCTCAGAGACCATCCTCTTAGGGCTTGGCCATGTGAGTCACCATCCCCACCCCACAGGGACCCTCTGGCCGGAATCAGAGGGCTGGACGGGGCCGTGAGGTGCTGGGTTCTCCCTCCTCTGCCCTGTTTGCTCCCCTCCCCCAAGCTGAGCACCCCCATCCCTGACCCCCTGGAGGCGTGTGAGGACAGACCGGGCTCACCCCCTCCCTGTCCGTCCTTCCCACCAGGCTGCCACTACTGTGAACTTCCAAGCAAGAGGAGCCTGTTTTCTCGTCTGAAGTGAACTTCAAGGCCATTCCTGGCCAGCTGCTGACCCCCTCGGAACTCGCTCCTGCAGACTCCGGAGCAGGACTCCCGCAGCGGGGAGCAGCCCGCCCTGCTTGCAGCTGCCCGGGCCTCCGTCAGGAGCAGAGACCCGGCCACAGGGCCTGAGCCACTGTCTGCCCCCGCCTGCAGCTCCTTCCCTTCCTGCTGGCCGCGTGCACCCAGCCCCCCGACGGGTCACCCTGCACGCCTCCTCCGAGCCTCCTTCCTGCTGTGTTTCTCTGTCGCCCTGAGCTGCTCTTGTTCCCTGGATGAAAGAAAATGCTCCGGAGCCTCTGCATGGAGGATCCTACCCCCTCCCCTGAAAGGATCTGTGCTTCTGCCTCCCGCTGGCCTGTGGGCTGAGCTAGGACAACGACTTAGCTTCCTGTCTCTGCTTCCCCCGCGCTGCACACAGTAGGTGCTCCTGACCTGTGTGTGCAGGTGAGCTGAGGTGGGAAGGCTTCTTTGCAGCAAGTCTCTAGCGGCGGTTCGGCCCTCGGCCGCCAGGTGGCGCTGGGGCCTGCGCTCAGGGCCTGGAGGGAGGCTGCTCAGGGAGGCCTGGGAGCAGAGGTGGTGCCCAGGGGGGCGGGGCCGTGGAGCCTCTCTCTTTGCTCGCACACCCCCTACAGGGGCAGGTCGGGGTGGTCAGCGCCAGAGAGACTGGGACGGGCTGGCAGGTGGACAGCGGCCGGCGGTATAGACCTAAATGTGCAGCCGGGAGTCAGGGATTAGGAGCCAACCTAGGAGATACTTGGGGGAGAAGGAGACAACAAGGTGGATAAACTCTGAGAGGAGGGAGGGGTCCTGGGGACCCTGAGGGCACTTCCCGCCTGGTCTCCCCCTGGAGCGCTTAGAGCTGCGCCTCCTGCCTGACTTCCTGTCCAGGCTGTGTGACCCTGGGCAAGTCACCCAGCTTCTCTGTGCCTCTGATTTCTGCTGGGCCCACTGAGAATGCTGATGGGACTGAGCTCATCAAGCTGGTCACAGGATTAAATGAAAAACAACATGAATCGGTAATTAGCATTAAGTACTCAACAAGTAATACCTAATTTAAAAGGTAGTCTTGGGGCTTCTGGCTGGCTCAGTCAGAAGAGCAGGCAATTCTAGATCCGGGGGTGGTGAGTTCAAGCCATTGGGCTTAGAACCTACTTTAACAAAAAGCAGTCTGAAGTTTGTGAGCTTAAATTTTAAAAAATTAACGACACAGAGGAAATAAATTGTTCTATGTTCTCTCGGGCAGGGAGCTCCTGATGACGAAGCTCATGTTGTACACGTATGATTGAAAACTGGAGCAAATGTTTCCAGAATGAAAGTCTCCCTTCCACCTGTGTTTCCCACAGCCCCTCTGCTCCAGGGGAGTCTGTCCTACTTTCTCACAGTTCACAGTGGCTACTGTGTCTTATTGAAGCTACATTGTATGGATCATGCGGATACACCAGTACTTTATGTACCACTAAGTAACATCAATGCGAACATGTATCCTGATCTCAGAAATGTCCACGGTGAGGAAACTGAGCCCAAGCGTCCTTGACGAGCTGGAGCCATCACTCGTCTCCCATGGACCCCTCGGCAGCTGCTGGACCTCAGCCTCCTTCCCAGTCATGCCTGCGACTCTCTCTCCTGGTCTCAGTTCAAGGTGCCCCCCCATCCTCGTCCCTGTGGTCTTCGTCCCCGTCCCCTTCCTGCCCCTCGTTTAAGGTCTAACTCACGTCCTTACTTGTCCCTCAGATTCCCAGACACCGTTCCCTTGACCACTCCCTAGTTAACGGTGTCAGTCCCCAAAAGTGTCCTGTCCCCTCATCCCCTGAGGGCAGATAACCCCCCGAGGCGGGGGGGGGGCTTCTGTCTCCTCACCGGTGACCCCCATGGGGCCTCAGTCCATAGCAGGGAGTAGGGACTGAGCTGCAAGTGACCTCGGGTTGTCCTGGCTGGCCTGGTTAGGATCTTGACACCTCCATTTGAGGCCATGGACCCTCTGGAGAATCTGAGGAGAGCTCGAGAACACCTTCCTAGAGAAATACTCACATTTGCCAAACAACACAAGGAAGAAGCCTGTGAACATGAGGCCGTTTCCTTAGAAATGGGGGTAAGGACTCAAAGCAGTAATGACACATCACGGACAGGCAGTGCCGGGGGCAGATGGTCAAGGTCAACATCCACAGGGACAGGTGGTTCTCTCCCCGGGACAAGTGTCGGGTTCCTTTGAAGAGGCTCCTGAAGATGGCTCCCATTGGCTGTTTCCTGTCAGAGTTTCTTGATCTTGTTCTGAAAGCTGGGATATTGTTGGGGTGCAGCGGTGGGGTACCTATCAGCATCTTCTCCATGACCTGCGGAAATTTCAGTTGAAGCAAACCTCCTGGGACGTGCTCCGCCCTCTCGTCTGGATGTAGACTTGGGACCTCCGAGGTCGGCTAGATGGGGCCTCCAACCTTGTCCAGATTTTCCCAGTTTCTACAGGCTGGTGACACTTACCAGGTCACGAGAGCGAAACCCCTTCCTTAGGCACGAGGCCAGCAGACAGCCACTGGGGGAGATGCCAGGAAAATGCAGAGCATCCCTGGACGCCCCTGCAACAACGCTTCCAATTCCCTGAGGATCACCTGGAAGGATCGCCTTCCAGAAGCTACGAACACCAGGGTGACAGATGGAGCTGGACCAGGGTGGGTGGTCCCCAGATGGCCAAGGCAGGAGCTGACCTGCAGCTTGGGGGGCGCTGTGGTGGGCACAGGGCATAGGTCAAAGTGTTTTTCTGTTTGTTTTTTGTTTTTTGAGGCAAAAATGCCCCACAGGCTGATGCCACCTCCTTGCCGTGCTGCGGTGCCCATCCTCCATCGTGAGCTGGCTGGACACGGCCCAGAAGGGCCATGGCCTCCTCCTGTCTGTCAGGTTCTCAGTGTTCTCTTGTTCCGGGGTTTGGGACAAGTCCCCAGTTCTCCATAAAGATCCGGCTTCTTCCTGAGAGCGTGTCCTCCTGTTTAGGCTGTCCCCGCCCTGTGGGCTGCAGGCTGGGATGACGGGGACTGGCCTGGGAGGTGGTCTGCACGCAGGGGCGCCTCCGTTTGGGGGAAGGCCTGACTCTGGCTGGAGCTGCGCCACCATCAGAGGCCCCCGAGAGCTGGGTAGTCAGAGCTATGGATGCCGGGCTACAGAGCCTCCTCTTCGGGAAGCTGCCCTCTCCCTGTGGGCCTGCAGACCCCCTGCCTCACCTGCATGGATTCCCTCCCCACCACTCCCTGCTGAGCGAGGCGTTCCCCACAATCATGGCTTCCCTCCCGATCCTTCTCCTGCACAACTGAGCACCACAGAAACCACACGGACAACTAGTGACCTGGGGGCTGTGGATGCGTGAAACTGAGCTGCCCTCCTACCGGATGGACGTCCTTCTTGCAAATCCTGACCCCTGATCACTGCCCTAAACCCCGACGGCTTCTGACCCACGCAAGGCCCAATTGGGGGACGGGCGAGGGAAGAAACAAGGAAAAGGGACATATTGAAGAACCGTAGTCGTACACACAGAGTAGACTGAGAGCTAATGTCCACGGTGCAGCTCGAGCTCTTCCAAACATGAGCCAAAGACCAGCCACCCAATGGAAAGGTCTAGAGAAATGAGGAAGAGTCAGAGAAGAGGCACAAGTGGCCACATTACAAATCAGAGAATTTTTAAATTTGCTGATATTAAAGGCATGGAATTGAAACAATGAGTTCGTGTCACGTAGATTGGGCAAGTGTAACAAAATTAATAATCCCGAGTGTTGATTGGGTTTAGGAGACGAGCCCTCTCACACACTGCTGATGAGCTTCAGTTCATCCATTTGGGGAAAATGTGACAGTCCCTGTGAAAATATATAAGGACATACCCTGTGCCCCCAACATTTATTCTTCTGGAAAACTCACAAAAGCAAACAGTATTATATACACAAATAAGTCAGTGCAGCAGGTTTTGAGGTAAGAAACTGTCCAAATGACCACCGATGGGGCATTGGTTAAAGAAGGAAAGGAAGTCATCGTTCACACCGATGAGGAAACCTAGATGTGTCCTCAGATGACCACGTGCACCATACACTGACCAATGGAAACCTGTGAACCTCTGTGCTCTCTGAGCTCAGTTTTGCAGAAATATCAGACAGAGAGATCTGTGCACAGGAACAATCCAGACTCCACTACGGATGAATCAGGGTTTGCTATATGCAGAGTTGATCAGGGTGTGCTTTCCTCACTGTCTACAACGGACGCTTCTACGTTATATAAATCTCTCACTGTGCTCAGGTCTTTCCTTTACAAAGCAGACTTGATTTTCTAAGAGCAGTTTTAGCTTCTCAGCAGCACCAGGCAGAAGGGACAGGGATTTCCCACATGCCCTGTGCCCGCACGCATGCGTGGCCTCTTCGTTATGAACATCCGCCGGCCCACTGGGGCATTTGTCACAGTGAATGCCCCTCCGTCCAAGTCATCACACCCAGAGCCCAGAGTTTACCTCAGGGATCACTATTCTATGAATTTGGGCCAACACACAAAGACATGCATCTACCATTATAGAACCATACAGAATATTTTCGCTGCCCTAACATCCCATGATCCACCTCTTCATGACTCCCACCCCCCACCCCTTGCAAACATGGAGGTTTTTACTGTCTCCATCATTTTGTCCTTTTGAGAAGGTCATGTAGTTGGAATCATACAGTGTGTAACCTTTTCAGATTGGCTTCTTTCATGTGCTAATATGCATTTGAGTTTCCTGCAGGTCTCTTCCTGGTTTGATAGCTCATTTCTGTTTAGTGCTGAGTGATAGTCCATCGTCTGCAGGGACCCGTTTATTTCTTTATTCATCTAGTGCAGGACATCTTGGCTGCCTCCACATTTTGGCAATTATGGTTGAAGTTGCTGAAAACATCGGCATGTAGGTTTTAGTATGAACTAAGCTTTTAGCCCTTTGGGTAATTAGCAGGAAGCATGACTGCTGGATCATATGGCAGGAGTATGTTTAGTTTTCTAAGACACCACAAAACTATGTTCCAAAGTGGCCGCAGCATCTCGCATTCCCAGGAGCAGTGACCTAGAACTCCTGTTGCTGCACGTCCTCGTCAGCATCCAGTGTTGTCAGGGGTCCAGATTTCGGTCATTCTAACAGGTGTGCGGTGGCGTCTCATTGCTTTCATTTGCATTTCCCTGATGACATATTGTGGGGAGCATCTTTCCAGGTACTTAATTCTCATCTGTGTATCTTTGGGGAGGTGTCTGTGAGTGCCATTGGTCTAGTTTTTAATTGGGTTGTTTGTTTTCTTATTGTTGAGTCTTCAGAGTTCTTTCTATCTGTTGGATAACAGTTCTTTATCACACTTGTCTTTTGCAGACATTTTCCCCCAGTCTGTGGCCTGTCTCTTCCTTCTTGTGACATTGTCTTTTCAGAACAGGTGTTTCATTTTCCTGAAGTCCAGCTCATCTCATCTTTCTTCTATGAATTGTGCCTTTGGTGTCTTGTCTGAAACATCATCGCCAAACACAAGGAAACCTAGATTTCTCCTAGTTATCTTGTGGGAGTTTCATAATTCTTCATTTTATATGGAGGTCATTGACCCACTCAGTTAATTTTTGTGAAGGGTGTAAAGTCTGTGTCTCGGTTCCTTTCTTTTCCTTTCCTTTCCTTTCCTTTCCTTTCCTTCTTTCCTTTCCCTTCCTTCCTTCCTTCCTTCCTTCCTTCCTTCCTTCCTTCCTTCCTTCCTTCCTTCCTTTGCTTGTGGATGTCTGATTGTTCCAGCACCATTTGTTGGAGAGATGGTGTTTCTTCCATGGTGTTGCCTTTGCTCTTTTTCAAAGATCAGTTGACTGTCTCTATGTGGATCCATGTCTGGGCTTCCATTCTGTTCCGTTGCTCTATTTGACTCTACTCTCACCGATACCGTACTGTCTTGATTACTGTAGGTTTAGAGTAGGTCTTGAAGTTCGGTGGTGTCAGTCGTCCACTTTTGTTCTTCTGCAATATGGTGTTGGCTACTCGGAGCCTTTGTCTCTCCATACAAATTTTAGAATCATTTTATCCATATCTACAAAATAACTTGCTGGGATTTAGATTGGGATTGCACTGAATCTATGGATCAAGTTGGGAACAACTGGTATCTGGGCAATATTGAGTCATCTTATCCATGAACATGGACTATCTCTCCATGTATTTAGTTCTCTGATTTTGTTTATCAGAGTCTTGTAGTTTTCCTCATAAAGGTCTTGTGCATATTTTGTTAGATTTATACCTACATAGTTCATTTTTGGGGTGTCAGTCATTTTGAAATTCCATTTCTTTGTTGCTGGTGTATAAGTGAGCAGATGAGTTTGGTGCAGTGATCTCGTGGGTCCTGCAACCGTGCTATCATAACTCATCAGATCTAAGACTTCTCCTTCTTCTTCTTCCTCTTCCTCCTCCCCCTCCTCTTCCTTCCCCTCTTCTTCTTCTTCTTGTTCCTCTTTTTTTGTTGATTCTTTTGGATTTTCTAAGTGGAAAACCATATCACCTGTGCTCAAAGATAGTTTTAATTCTTCCTCCCCAGTCTGTATGCCTCCTATTTAAGTTTCTGGTCTTACTGTATTAGCTGGGGCTTCCAGTCCAACCCTGAAAGGGGTGGTGATTGGGGCCATCCTGCCTCATTCCTTGTCTTAGAAGGAGCACTTTGCATCTCTCACCCTTAAGTATGCTGTTAGCTGTGCTGTTTTTGGAGATGATCATTATCAAGTTGATGAAGTTGATAAACTATTCTTAGTTTACTGGGAGTTTTGTTTTTTGTTTCTTTTTTTTTTTAGATTTTATTTATTTATTTGACAGAGACAGAGAGTGAGCACAAGTAGGCAGAGCAGCAGGCAGAGGGAGAGAGAGAAGCCAGCTCCCCACTGAGCAGGAAGCCCAATGAGGGACTCGATCCCAGGACTCTGGGATCATGACCTGAGCCGAAGGCAGATGCTTAACTGACTGAGCCACCCAGGCGTCCCATTACTGGGAGTTTTTTATCATGAGTGAGTCTTGGGGCTCAGTCATTTTTGGAGTCAAAGAAAACAATGAAGAAAATGAATTTGGTAGAGGAACACCATTAGGCAGGTAATACTCATTTGTGCAGGTAGACCCAGTGTCCCCTGTTCTCTGGGACACAGACTCTATTCCACCTACACAAATACCATATATACCTTCCAAGTTGCCAAGAACAATTTGGAACAAACTAGCTTAAAGCAAATGGATTCATATCTCTTTTCTACACATATGGGAGTCAGAGTAGCTCCAGGGAAGACCATCTCTCATAATCAGGCAAAGGCATAACTTCCTAAAGGACAAGCCACAGAGTTTCAGGAGGAAACATGGTTTCTCGACTGAAATGAGTGCTTGGCTTGTCCAAGAACACTGGCTAGTTGTCTGGACCCCAGCGTCAGCCACTGTTGAGCCTCAGATACCTCTGTGATGTTAGACAGTTGTGTTCTCCTTCTCCACCAGGCTGTCATTGTTCATACTGTTGTTTCTGGTTGTCACCAATTAATGAAGGTGCAGATGCTCTGGTTCCCTGTCAGGCCCCGACCCCTCCCAGCATCCCTCCCGTCCCTGCAGACCCCACCCCAGGAGCAGGCACGTCTCCAGCCTCAGAGAAAACTTTCTTTATGAGCCCAACTACCCCTCTGCACCTACACCTCCCTCTGCACCTTGGCTCCCATTCCTCCCTGTTTCTGGAAAGCATTTCCCCTTCCCTCCATTTTGAAGTTAAGGGATAGTCAGATGACATACCTGCCACACAGGTGATGTTGTTTTTCCTAATGCACATCTGAAGAAACTTCTATGTCTTTCTTTCATTTTCAGTGTGTAATTGTTCTATGAAAAGAACAAATAAAAGGATGCAAAATAGTCATCTCCTGTCCCACCCTCTCCGTCATACAGACCCCTCTGCAAAACAATCACTTCCAATTCTTAACTATTTCTTATGGCATTACATCTGTGTTTTTAAAAAATGTTCTTTTTAAAAAATAATGTTCTTATATTACTATTCTCGGATCAATTTCAGGCACCATGTACTTTGCATCATGAAACATGAGGATTTTCCTCTCTTCCATGGCTCTCCCTCACCTTCCTCCCTCCAAAGAACATATAGATGGCATTTTTTTGGTTAAATCAATTGTATTTATAATCTATAATTCTATAAATAGCTCAACTATTCAGCATGTATTATGAGCTAGTCACCTTTCTAGGCTGTGATGATATAACTACTAATTTATCATATAAATACTATAGTTAACTCAATTCACGGACGAAGAAAGCAAAGTACCTCCTGCTACTATTTGCGAGATCATGAAGCCAGTAAGGGGCAGAGCTGGGATTTGAGGCCAGATAGGAGGTCTGCCTCTAGAATCTGAGCTTTAACCACTAGGCGATCCTACCTCCATAGCCTGTTTATGGAGTGCTTACTATTGTGCTCAGTGCTGGGGGTACACAAATGAACAAAATTAATCCCCAGCCTTCAAGAACTTGTATTTTTGGGGGGACACTGGAAATGAGCAAGTGACCAAGGAGATATGAGGTCGGGGGGGCCAATGGGAGGAACACAGGAAGCAGAGTCAGGCAGGGGAGCTGGTGTTCCAGAAGGGTCTCTCTGGGGAGGTGGCAGAGGCTGAGTCGGGGTGAGCGGGAGCCATGGAGGTGCGTGGAAGGACATCGCAGGCAGAGGTGACGTGAACCGAGGCCCCAAGCTGGGAGGTGCCCACGCTGCTGGAGAAGCTGCCATGGGCTCGGGCTGCAGGGGAGAGACGGGAGCAGCAGGGAGAGGGGTGGGGGAGGCGGCCCGAGCCCCCGGGAGCCCCAGGGTTATCCTAGGTGGGTTGGGGGGTCAGCAGAGCATGCTGAGAGGCGCGGGGGCAGGGCGTGAGGCCGGCGGAGAGGCCCCTGTGGCCGTGTGTGGGGGACACAGTGCAGGGCTGTGCGGCGAGGGGGGAGCCTGGGAGAGGACCCGGCGGAGGGGCTGCTGGTGGCTTGGCCTCTACTCAGAAGCGAGGGATCTGGAGCCAAAGCGCTAGGCTTCCAGTGTGGCTCTGCCCCCTCCTGGCTTCACCGCCCTGGACAGTTGAGTGAGAGGAGCTCCAGGTTCTTCACGGGTAGAATGGAGACATGGTGGAGGGGGTGGGACGTGGGGGATTCGGGAAATACCTTGGAGTCAACAGGCCTGCTGATGGGTCAGATGTGGAGTACGTGAGGAGGGGAGGTCCGAGGTGGCCCCAGGATCTGGGCCTGGGCACTATAGAGGGTGGTGGTGCCTGCAAGGGCATTCGGGAGCAAACAGGAGTCCCCTGCAGCCTGGGTGAGCTCACTGGCCCCGCACAGACCCGGGGACTCGCCCAGCGACTCCTGCAGCAGCTGCCCATCCCCACTGTGCTGAGAGCTCGGGGGCTCGGGGCCATCCAGCCCTGTGTCCAGGGACACGCAGGGAAGGCGTGGGGAAGAGGGGACTCAGCCTCACTGTGTCTGGTCCCAGAGCCTGCGCTCCCCCGGCTGCAGACGGAGTCTCTGCATCTCCAGGAGGGTGTCCAGTCCGAAGCCCAGTGTCAGCACAAAAGCCACACTGCCCAGTGCATGTCCTTGGGCTCAGGGTCATGAGCTGTCTGCCCACCAGGGAGCTGTGTCCAGGCAGGATGGAAGTTTCCAGAAGTGTCCAAGAGTGGGAGAAGCAGCCCCCACCCTGAGCTGGGCTGGAGCATCTGGCCGTGTGTGACGCAGCAAGTGTAGGGCTGGTGGGCGGCTGTGGTCGGCAAAGGGCTGCTGTGGACCTCAGAGGCTGCAGAGAAGCAACCACAGGCCTCCTGTCCTCCGCCTGGGGGTGTGAGACAGGAGAGAGGCTGCCCTGGGTCACGCTTGTCCTCCCTCCCCCTCAGTGTGGCTTCTCAAGGACTACAGTGGACTGGGGTCTGGAAAGACCAGTGGCCTAGAGTTGTAAAAAGTCCCAGGGGCTGCCCCAGCATGGCATGTGGGCTGGCTGACCCTCCGGGGTCCCCGGCCTGCAGCTGCTGGGGGCTCCCTCCCGGGCCCTGCGCCCCACCCCAAGCTGTGGTTTCCACAAGCAAACAGTTCTCACCCTGAGAGGGCTCGCCCAGGGCTGTGGGGACAGGGACAGGGGCATAGCTGATGTGGTCCCCATCACCCTGAAGGGACCAGGGCATGGGCTGCCCAGATTAGAACTCCATCCGAGGGGCTTCTCTACCCAAGGCTCAGGGACGGCCCATGGAAGGGATCCCCCATCACTGGCTGGGAGCAGGGGAACAAGGGGAGCTTGAGTGCTCTCTGGTCTGAGGGACACTGAGCAGTTTGGGGGAGCCCAGACGGGAAGCGGTGACTTGCTGGAGGCCAACAGTGGGATGGGACAGTGGCGGCGATGCTGGATTTCTCAGAGTTCCTTGTTAGGGGTCCAGACCCTGACTCCTGCTCTGCTGGGTGACCTCTGGCAGGTGGTCCAAACCCTCAGGACTCAGGTCTCACATCCATAAAGTGGGTTTAACAGCCAACAGGCTGACCACCTTGAGTGCGGGGCCGCGGGCCAGTCCTGGGATCCAGCCTCAGGATCTGAGGGTCTGAGCAGCTGAGGGAGAGCCCAGGGGGCAGGGAAAGGGGCACCAGCCGGGGTTAGTGATGGAGCTGCTCCCCTGGGGTGCACGGGAGGCCACGGTTCTCAGAGGTTGTGGGAACCCATCTGGGAAGAAGAGGCCAGCCTGGCCGTCTGTAAGTGCCGTGAGTCTGAGGCCGCCGAGCCTGTGGCCAGAGCCGCGTGTCCCTCTCCACCCCTGCCTGTGTGTGAGCGCGGGCCCAGGGCTGGCGGAGCCTCACAGGGAAGGGGAGCTGAGGTGCTGCTCCTGGGGGGGGCTCGTCCTGTGGGGGGGGGGGCAGGGCCGGCCCTCGGCTGCAGACAGAGCCCTGGGGACCTGCAGTAGGGACATGCCCACGTGGGCATTGGGGTGTGGAGGTGCACACTTCCTGGGAGGGCTTTGTTCTCGGGCTCCCAGCTTCTCACTTACACACCTGACACTGAAGTTCCTAGAAAATCAGAAAGGAAATGTGACTCGTGAAATGGTGTAAAGACAGAGGACAGGCCCAAAGCAGGAGAGACCCCGCGTCCTTGGCTCTAGGCTGGGACTCTGTGCGTGGCCATCGGCTGGTCCTGGTGAGCAGGGGTCCTGGGCTGAGTGGGAACCCAGAGACACAGGTCGGGGGCCCTAGGGGTGCAGGCTGGGGAGGGGAGACCACCAAACTGGTTGTGAGCACAGGGACGGGACCTCTCCGGCACCGGGCCTCCTGGGGACGGGGAGCTGTTCCTCCATTTATTCTGCAATTATCTCCTGAGGCCCCACTGCAGGTGCTGAGATAACAAGAGAGATGGGAATGGCCTACTCTACACTGGACAGTGAGGTCCCCGAACTAACAGTTAGCCCCGCCCTTGGGGTGCGGAAGACCCTAAGGGCTCTTCTGAGTGTTGCTTTTCCTCTTTTGTAGACTCTGAGTTGTGGTATTTCCTCTGCAACCTCATAGGTCCAGGCCGAGCCAGCAGGGAGACAGCCGGCCATGGGCACCTGCTCAGAAGACCCCCACCTCTGCGGAGCCTCCTGGCTCCTGGGATTCACCAGCCTCCTCCTCAGTGAGTGGCCCGGGCTCCCTGGGAGGGGGGCCGCCGGGTGGGCAGGGAGGCAGGAGCTCCTGGGCTGTCTGAGGGCTTTGCTGAAGAACCAGAGAACTCAGCTCCATGATGACTGAGCACACGCAGTGCATTTGGTTTAGAGCCCCCGGGGTGAATGGAAGGAACACAGGGAGCTTTTGGCTGAGGCCAGGTTGGGAACCCTGAGCCCTGGCTGCCCGGCTGCATGAAGGGAACCCCTCCCAGGGGGGTGAGGCCAGGAGAGCCCAGAGCCTCCTGGGGAGAGGGATGGAGGAGAGATAGGAGGGGCTGCGGGGGACCCAGCGGTGGGGATGGGCATCCCCGCCTGCCATGCCCAGGGGACCGGGCAGCCTCTGCAGCTGCTGTGTGCAGGAGGGCCGACCCAGAGCCCCCCCCGTCTGAGCTGAGGAAGCTGCTCTAGTCTGGCTCCTTGGGCAAGATGAGGGCCTGAATCCAGTGACATTCTGTTTGCAACGGAAGAAAAGGAGCCTCCAGAATTCAAGGGTCTGCACCCACCTGCATGTGTAAGGGTGAGCCCGGAACAGGAGACTGCTGATGGGGCTCCCGGTGGGGTTGACGGGGAGTGGGGAATGGGAGGGAAGCAGAAGGAACACAAAAAGGGAACTCAAAGAAAGCTGGTCCTAATGGAAGCCCGAAATTCCAGTTATTCCTTCATCCGAGGCCATCTGCTTCTGTTTAACAAATTAAATAAGAACAAAAGAGAAAACACTAAGATCTCCACAACTGTGAATTCTGAGGAGAGTGTGGAAAGCTTTTATTGTCTGTAACGTTGGTTTGAGTGAAACACCCCTCCCTGAGCTGCAGGGATTCTAGGACATTTCTGGAATCACAGGACATCTGTAAACAGGGTCTTTCCTCATTAGAAAATGAGATTTGCATGGAGTTGAGATCCCTTTAACAAGGTAACTTCCTGTCTGATGTGGGCTTTCTCTACTTTTCAATTTTATTGAACTGGAAACATATGAGATATTACAGAGTTTCCTCCATGAACATCTAGGTTGGAAGATTGAGAAAGAAAGCAACCAAGGAAGGAAGGGAGGTACAGAAGGAAGGAAGGAAAAGAGAGAAATGGAAAAAATGTTATGTTGGTGGTTCAATCCTGAATTTCATCTTATTTAAATATTCTCTGCTTCTCTTGCTCACTGCCGCCCCGCCCCTGACCCTCTGACCCTCTTTGGGATCAGCACCTTCTGCAGATCTGAGAGCTCTCGGGCCTTCCTCCCATCCTGCGTGGGCGTCCAGCTTCCTCAAGCTCATGCTCTCCTCCAGCTTCTGGGCAGTTCCTCCCCGGCAGCCTGAGGGCTGAGCCTCCTCTCTCC
>NW_023270821.1:0-11501 GCF_011800145.1 Mirounga leonina
AATCCCCATCAAAATACCATCCACTTTTTTCAAAGAAATGGAACAAATAATCCTAAAATTTGTATGGAACCAGAAAAGACCCCGCTTAGCCAGAGGAATGTTGAAAAAGAAAAGCAAAGCCGGCGGCATCACAATTCCGGACTTCAAGCTCTATTACAAAGCTGTCATCATCAAGACAGCATGGTACTGGCACAAAAACAGACACATAGATCAATGGAACAGAATAGAGAGCCCAGAAATGGACCCTCAACTCTATGGTCAACTAATTTTCGACAAAGCAGGAAAGACTGTCCAATGGAACAAAGACAGTCTCTTCAACAAATGGTGTTGGGAAAATTGGATAGCCACATGCAGAAGAATGAAACTGGACCATTTCCTTACACCACACACAAAAATAGACTCCAAATGGCTGAAAGACCTCAATGTGAGACAGGAGTCCATCCAAATCCTAAAGGAGAACACAGGCAGCAACCTCTTTGACCTCAGCCGAAGCAACTTCTTCCTAGAAACATTGCCAAAGGCAAGGGAAGCAAGGGCAAAAATGAACTATTGGGACTTCATCAAGATAAAAAGCTTTTGCAAAGCAAAGGAAACAGTCAACAAAACCAAAAGACAACCGACAGAATGGGAGAAGATATTTGCAAATGACATATCAGATAAAGGGCTAGTATCTAAAATCTATAAAGAACTCATCAAATTCAACAGCCAAAGAATAAAGAATCCAATCAAGAAATGGGCAGAAGACATGAACAGACATTTTTCCAAAGAAGACATCCAAATGGCCAACAGACACATGAAAAAGTGCTCAATATCACTCGGCATCAGGGAAATCCAAATCAAAACCTCAATGAGATACCACCTCACACCAGTCAGAATGGCTAAAATTAACAAGTCAAGAAATGACAGATGTTGGCGGGGATGCGGAGAAAGGGGAACCCTCCTCCACTGTTGGTGGGAATGCAAGCTGGTGCAGCCACTCTGGAAAACAGTATGGAGGTTCCTCAAAAAGGTGAAAATAGAGCTACCATATGATCCAGCAATTGCACTACTGGGTATTTACCCCAAAGATACAAAAGTAGGGATCCGAAGGGGTATGTGCACCCTGATGTTTATAGCAGCAATGTCCACAATAGCCAAACTGTGGAAAGAGCCAAGATGTCCATCGACAGATGAATGGATAAAGAAGAAGTGGTATATATATATATATATATATACAATGGAATATTATGCAGCCATCAAAAGGAATGAGATCTTGCCATTTGCAACGACGTGGATGGAACTGGGGGGTATTATGTTGAGTGAAATAAGTCAAACAGAGAAAGACATATATCATATGATCTCACTGATATGAGGAATTCTTAATCGCATGAAACAAACTGAGTGTTGTTGGAGTGGGGGTTGGGGTGGGAGGGAGGGGGTGACTGGGTGATAGACACTGGGGAGGGTATGTGCTCTGGTAAGCGCTGTGAATTGTGCAAGACTGTTGAATCTCAGATCTGTACCTCTGAAACAAATAATGCATTATATGTTAAGAAAAAAAGAAGAAGAAGAAGAAGGTAGTGGGAGGCTAAGAATGAAGCAGGGGAAATCGGAGGGGTGGACGAACCACGATAGACGATGGACTCTGAAAAATAAACTGAGGGTTCTACAGGGGAGGCGGGTGGGAGGATGGGTTGGCCTGGTGGTGGGTATTGAGGAGGGCACATTCTGCATGGAGCACTGGGTGTTATGCACAAACAATGAATCATGGAACACTTTATCTAGAACTAATGATGTAATGTATGGGGATTAACATAAGAATAAAAACATAAAGAAAGAAAGAAAAAAAAAACAGTTAATAGTATTCAATAAATACATTTGAATTTATGAAAGAACTACTCAATTAGTAATTTACCTAATATCTTGTTGTATTATCTTGGAAATTAGTAAGACTGTAAGTAAATGGATATGACTATTCTTTCTTATAGGATAATAGAATTCCAGAATTATTTTTTATTCTGGCTTAGGATATAAAATTCTTCTGTTAGAAACTAGCTAAATTATTACTGGTTTCCAAAGATCAGGGAATAAACACAACACTAAATCTCTTTCCAAAATTAATACATGTAAAATTCCTTTCAATCCGTGTCAGTTCTACTTCATTTTGTCAGGCCACTAGATTGACTCAAATTTTTATGTTACTTCAGAATATTTGCTACCTCTTCTTTGTCTCAGAGAGCAGAACTCTGAATCTCAGTGCCATGACAATAACAATGACAATAGGCACAGTGTCATATTTTAATGGGAACAATGAATAATAATGAGAGAATAATAATGGTGAGAAATCTCAAGGGCAGCAGTATTTACTTTGAGAAGTACCCATCAAGGCTTCTGAGAAGCCCTTCAAGTGAATCCAGCATCTACCTTTGCTCTGCCAGCAATTGACTAAGATTTCCTTTCTTTTTTCCCTTTTCTTTAGTAGTATATATGAAGCAAACAATTCCAGTTCCAGGAAAGTAATAGCCTTTGATGACAACGTATCAAACTTGGGTTCAAATGAAAGGTTAAAAGAAAATATACAAGATTACATTCTAACAAATTTCCCATAAATTTAGGATGAGAATTTGGACCAATAAATTTGTTTTCAACAGAAAAGAAGATGCCCCCAAGAACCTCTAGTAGAGAGTTAAAACTTATGAAAAAGATGATAAAAGTCATTTGGAGCTACTCTCTCCAGAGATTTGAGTATTCACTGTCTCTAGGGATCACATTTAAATTAGAAATCTAGGAGTAAACAAAGAAAAGCTGAACTACTTCATGTGAAGGATAACAAAGTTTGGAATATATTCCTAGGACAACAGTCAAGCATGAATATAAGTAGGCCAATTTCATGAGGAAAATAAAAATGACAAAGAAATAGTAGAAGAAAGAAGCAATCCTGAATTAAGTAAAAAACTTCTGTGTGCAGGAATAAAAGACCAGATAGTCTGCAAATTTTTCATGTAGTTAACCATTTCCAGTTTTTAGAAAGTGCCATAAAATATCTCTGAATACATTCCATTCATCTCTTAAAATTCCTTCTTATATATCTACCCCATATTACTGTGGGGAAGAGAATTATTGTTCTTTTCACATAAGATAGGACTGAAGGAAAATGTGTATGTATCCGTCCATAATGCAGGCCTCATTCTAAAAGTAACTCTGGTCAGTTTAGCTGTGCCTTGCTCAAAGCCACACACCAAATCAACATATGAAAAAAGGCTTCAGAGAGAATAGAGCGTTTTTCAGCTATTAAATCTAGACAAGTGCACACTATAGCATCACAAACTGTTAGAGTAAAAAGTGTCTTAGGGACCCATCTCTTCATTTTCTGGATGAAACTGAGGCTCCATGAATTAAATACAAAAATTCAAATTTATCCAACTAGTTAGTGGATTTGTTGGCCTACATTTTTTTTTTTTTTTACATAGTAAGATTTGAGAGGTGTTGCAAGGCCCTGTGTTCCAAAATATATCCTACACAGCCTTCACGAAGACTTGAAATTCCAAAGGTCAGAATCTTTCATCTGAATTATTATATTCTGCTGTCCCAAATGTTATTATGGATGCATTATCCACACTTTTATCAAAAGTCAATTTTCTCCACTTGTGCACTAGATTTCACCCTCTCTCACCCACTCCATCAATTAATCGTCTCTATTTTCTATAGACGATTTTTCCTCCTTAATGTATAATTCCCACCAGCATGCTTTTATTATTCTCTCATACTATTATTAATACCTTTCTGAAAATACATATCTTAAAATCCTCTTTTGGTCATACTTTTATTGCCAGTTATAGTTCAAATTCTCTCTACCCCTTAGCATCAAAACTCCCTGAAAAAAGTTGTCTATATTTGTTACTGAATTCTTTCCTTCCCATTCTCTTAAACACACTCTAACCAGACTTTACCCCTCACTACTCCACCAAAATTGCTTGTTGAAACTTCATTGATCACCTCTCATCTAACTTCATCTACCAGCAGTATTTGATATAGTCAATCACTCCCTTTTCCTTGATACTTTTTCTTCACTTACCTTCCAAGATACCACATTCGCATGATTTAACTTGTAGCTACTCATTTATTCCTTCTTAGTCTCCTTTGCTAGCTTATTTTCCTTTCCGAAACTGCTTAGTATTAGAATTCCCTAGGACTGAGCTCAGCTTAGAGATCCCTCCACTCTTTTAAATAACATCTATATGCCAATAATGCCTACATTTATATCTCCAGCTCAGATATCTCTCCCAAAGTCAAGACTCATATATCCAACTACCTAATCAACATTTTCACCTGAGTGTCTAACAGATAAACTGAATTCCTGATCTTCTCACTTTCATTTTCTTGATCCTCAATCTTCCATCACTCAGGAAATGACAATTCCATCCTTCCAGTTAGGCCAAAAACTTTAGAGTCAACTTTTGTTCTTCCTTTTCTCTCACACCCCACATCCAATTAGAAGAACCTGTCTTGGCACTGTCTTCAAAATTATATCCAGAATCTGACCACTTTTAATTACTTTCACCCTATCACCATCATTATCTCTCATCTGGATTACTGCATTGGCTTTCTACCTTTATTTCTATGCTGCTGCCCTTCTTTGCCCTCTATAGTGTACTTACAGCATAGTTGTAAGAGTAGTTAGGTCTCGTCATTCCTCTGCTCAGGGACTTTCAGTGGCTACCCATTTTACTCCAAGCAAAATCAAAATCATCGAAGACCCTATATGATCAATTCTCTCTTACTCTTAACCCCTCACATTACCTCTTTAGTACTGTCTATATTCTCTACTTCTCTCCTCCATACTTACTCTATTCTAATCACACTGGCCTCTTTATTTTTTGTTTAATTGCCATACATATATTATCCTTAAAATCTTCACCCTATTTGTTCTGCCGCCTGGAATACTTTTTCTCCAAATATCCACATGGCTCACTTCTTCAAGTCCTTGAAGTCTTTTTTGTTTCTCATTACCTTCTCAATGAGGTACACTGAAATTAAAATTGCAAACTCTCCCACCAAAATCACAACTCTCTTTATACTGTTCTACTTTTTTTCTATATCATTTATAACTTTCTAATGGAGTATATGATTAATTTATTTTATATATTGTTTGTGAGTCTTCAACTATAAGACAGGAACCTGCACAAGGGCAGAGATCTTTGTTCACTGATCTATCCCAAAGTCCTAGAATGGTACCTGGCATATTTTAGGGGCATAATAAATAATTGTTAAGTGAGTGAGTTAGTGAGTGAATGATCTTTATATTTGTATAGAACTTCATAATTTTCAAAGCCTTATAAGTACTTCACTTATTCTTTAGCAATTTTATGAGATAAGAGCATAGATTTTATTTGCTATGCTTTTACAGATGTAGAAATTATGGCTCAGAGGTAATGGTTCTGGTGGTGTCTTAAAGACCTCTAGTAAAATGAAGTATGTTGCCAGGAAAATGTAACACATTAACAATCTGTTATCCATTAACCAATTAGCAAGACTTAGCAAGATTATCAGTAGTAACCAAGATTCTGAGAGAATGAATCCAAGTCAATTTTGATAGGTCCAATTATAGGGTATAGTTCTGTAACAATTGCCTTGAGCACTAGAAGAAAATTGAGAGTTTAGGAGTAGAATACAAATAATCATATATCTAGAAATAAAATTTATATGATAGGAAAAACCTTCATGTACATTTTTAATATTAAGCTCTATATGAAAGTAAGTAATGGAGTCCAAGACTATTTGAATATGGCATGATTTTTATTCCTCTTAATTAGCAAGGGATATGTGTGTGTTTTTTTCTAGATGATTATAAAATTTTACCTTTTCTTATTATAATTCAAAAAATTTTAATTGTAGACATCTTTCCATTTAATAGAGAAAGACTTTTCAATCTCTATTCTGTAGACTACTTTTTTTCCCCCTAAATCTGAAGTGGGAAGGAAAACCCAACTGTGGAAAATTTTAAACATTGGTTTTCAGAATTTGAATTTTAACTGCTTCTGTCAGCAAGGTAGATTGGCTGACTGGTCTGTGAAGACAGAACTCCACTGTTAGGGTAGACAGATATGATTATTAATGATAACAATAACCATTATTGAGTGCTTACTTTGTACCACGCACTGCTAAATGCTTTTCATGGATTATCCTTTTTCAATTTCATGAAAGTCTAAAAATTAGGTAGTACTATTTTGCCCACTTTACAGATTAGGAGACAGGCACAGAGTGATTTATTTAATAACGTGCTCAAGTGTAAATTCAAGCCCTGAGTGTTAGAATCAAGAGCATATTTTTTAACCATTATACTATAAATGATTAAAGTAGCATAAACCCTCTAATTTCATGTCTCCAAGTAGCTTTGATTAAATTTTTCTATAAAATATTTACAAGAAACAAAGCAGAATATTGCAATCAGCATTTAGTAATTTAGGCAGTGTTTCATTTATTTACATAAAGTCATTTATAAAATACCACTTGGATTTTGTCTGTCCATGTATTCTGACAAAGTGATTTCATGGTTAGTGTCCTTCTTACCCTGAGAATGACTAAAAGGAAATGAAACATTGGTTTGATGAAAATAAAGTAATCAAAGTACATAGGTCATGTTTTTTTTTTTTTTCTTTTTTACTTTGTTGATCCCAAGTTTCAATTTCTAATTTCTCTGAGATTTTAGCATTAGGTATCTTTTTCAGTTTCTCCTTTTGTAACTTTAATATACAATAACATTTTGAGAAGTACATTTCTTCTTTTTCAACAATAAAAATAAATCACAATATCATGTAACAGTCCCACCCTAAAACTTTGCTAAGTTGTTTACCAGTGATACCATAGTGGTAATGTATCAGTTTAAGAAGTATAGAAGTGATAAGGAAAGAAAAATAATAATATAGTAAAATTGTATTAAATATATAATTAAATTCATGAGTTGTGGTGAATAGGCCATTTCAAACAAATATGATCTAGCTCTGACCTTTCTCTTAGACCTTAGCTTATTCTTCAATTGGAATTTTAGCTTTTTTTCCCCTTTATAGATACAAAATGACAAATAGGTAAAACTCTGGTTAAATTCTGTACTAATTGGAAAAACACAACTGGACACATGCTTCAAAAGTGTGGGCTGTATTTGGCAGTGTGTGTTAGTCACAATAATGTTCTTAAAACAAAATGAGATATTCAAGAGTTAAATGTAATCTCCTAGTTTCAAATCGGACTTCAAATGAATTCTGATATATTTTCCATCGAATTGTACCAATTTAATGCCCTTAAGTCACTCACAACTCTTTATTCATATGATCCTTTGAAACTGTATTTGTCACCTACTTTCCCACCTTTAAGACCTTAACCTCATTAATTTCCTTCCCTGTTGTCCTTCATTTCCTCTTCTTTTTTTTTCTCTTATAGCCACACCTTCAAACTTGACATTTACCTAAGATATATATCTTTGTTAAAAACATTTTATACATTTGCAGTCACTGATATCATAACCTGTTAAAATATTTGTTTTCATCAATTAAGACTATGAGTCAGGAGGAATGGCAGGACACATTTGAAAGTAACCATAGCCTCCTCTTAGTAGAATCTAAGAGACAAAGTGATTTCAGAATTAATCTAGAGTAAATAGCTACCCATCCAATGTCCTAATCCTTTCTATAGCATGGTATGCAAAGGGTCATCCAACCTGAGCTAAATCATTTCTAGCGATGAGGAATTTGACAAGCTACGAGAAGCAGAATATTCCATTATTAGAAAATTGTTCTTTTATTCAAATCTGGTTTTCTCTAATTTCCATCAATTTTTCTATGTCCTACTTTTCTTTAAACAATACAGATTCAGTCTAAATATAGCATATAGTAGTATGATTTGAACTGTAGGAAATAGATCTCATACTCTCTCCTCAAAATTTCTATTCTCCAGGCTAACTTTCTTCTAGTCCTTTAAGTTCCTCAGGTAACATTCCTTTTTCACCAGCAGGTTTCTCATCTTCCACTGAGCTCAAGTTTTTCCTAAAATATGGCACCCAAATGCTGACTTCCGATATCCACCATACTAAATATCCATATAAGCATAATTTACATGTTTGCATTAAGGTCTTTAATTTTTTTTAGGTTCAAATTGAAAAGGTCAAAACAAAGCTTTGAGACATATCTTTAAAATTTGGCCTTAGGGATGCCTGGGTGGCTCATTCGGTTGTCTGCCTTTAGCTCAGATCATGATCCAGGGTCCTGAGATCAAGTCCCACATCTGGTTCCTTGCTCAACAGAGAGTCTGCTTCTCTCTCAGCCTGCCATTCCCCACTGCTTGTGCATGTTCTCTCTCTCTTTCTCTCTCTCACAAATAAATAAGCAAAATCTTAAAAAAAATAAAACTTGGCCTTCAGATTGGAAATAATATGTTTATTATTTTTGAGTAGAGTAATCCAGTCAGCATTATTCAGCCCATGTACCTCAATTTTCTTCCAATAGGTTATAACAAGAAATTTTGTCCAAATTATTCCTAAAATCAAGGATAAATATAAGTCTAGCAACCCTACCATAAAAGGAAATAATGTGTGGTGTGACATCAGCAAGATGGTGAAGAGGAAGCCTTGGACCCTCCTTTCCTCCCACAAACACACCTATTCAGCAACAATTCATGGACCAATTCTTTTTGTGAGAAATCAAGAAACTAATTGAAAGGCTCCTGTATCTCCAAGCAAACATTAAATTAGACAAAGTGAAGCCAATAAGTAGATTCAGGATACTCTCTCACCAAAATCCCTATTCTCAGCACTGTGGCATATGATCAGGAAGAGATCTGCTGGTACCAAGCTTCTCCCAGGGGAAGGAAAGAGTTAGTTCACATGTGAGGTGCCCAAACTTCCAAAAACGCTCCCCAGAGGACTGGATTCTAATATGTCAGTCTAGGAACTCTGACAGATCCAGCTGATAGAAGCTATACCCCCTCCCACTGCTCAGCACAGAGCAAGCAGATGAAAAATCCCAGCTGTCAACCTCCCTTTGGGGAGAGAAAAAGTTGATCCATGCATTCAACACTCCAACGTCTCCAAGGCTGTCCAAAAAAAAAACAGAAAAAACTGGCATTTTTCTTACCAGTCTTGGAACTCTGATGGGTCTAGCACAATCTAGCCACCTAGAGGAGAATAAAAATGGAAGCCTGGGCTGTTAAAAGCCATGGTTGAAAAGAAAGCTGGGGTGGCAATCCTTATATCAGACAAATTAGATTTTAAACCAAAGACTGTAATAAGAGATGAGGAAGGACATTATATCCTACTTAAAGGATCTATCCAACAAGAAGATCTAACAATTGTAAATATCTATGCCCCTAACATGGGAGCAGCCAATTATATAAGGCAATTAATAACAAAAGCAAAGAAACACATCAACAACAATACAATAATAGTGGGGGACTTTAACACCCCCCTCACTGAAATGGACAGATCGTCTAAGCAAAAGATCAACAAGGAAATAAAGACTTTAAATGACACACTGGACCAAATGGACTTCACAGACCTATTCAGAACATTCCATCCCAAAGCAACGGAATACACATTCTTCTCTAGTGCCCATGGAACATCCTCCAGAATAGATCACATCCTAGGTCATAAATCAGGTCTCAACTAGTACCAAAAGACTGGGATCATTCCCTGCCTATTTTCAGACCACAATGCTTTGAAACTAGAACTCAATCACAAGAAGAAAGTCAGAAAGAACTAAAATACATGGAGGCTAAAGAGCATCCTACTGAAGAATGAAAGGGTCAACCAGGAAATTAAAGAAGAATTAAAAAAATACATGGAAACCAATGAAAATGAAAACACAACTATTCAAAATCTTTGGGATGCAGCAAAGGCAGTCCTGAGAGGAAAGTATATAGCAATACAAGCCTTTCTCAAGAAACAAGAAAGGTCTCAAATACACAACCTAACCCTACACCTAAAGGAGCTGGAGAAAGAACAGCAAATAAAGCCTAAACCCAGCAGGAGAAGAGAAATCATAAAGATCAGAGCAGAAATCAATGAAATAGAAACTAAAAGAACAGTAGAACAGATCAACGAAACTAGGAGCTGGTTCTTCGAAAGAATTAACAAGATTGATAAACCCCTGGCCAGACTTATCAAAAAGAAAAGAGAAATGACCCAAATCAACAAAATCATGAATGAAAGAGGAGAGATCACAACCAACACCAAAGAAATACAAACAATTATAAGAACATATTATGAGCAACTCTATGCCAGCAAATTAGATAACCTGGAAGAAATGGATGCATTCCTAAAGATGTATCAACTACCAAAACTGAACCAGGAAGAAATAGAAAACCTGAACAGACCTATAACCACTAAGGAAATTGAAGCAGTCATCAAAAATCTCCCAAAAGCAAAAGCCCAGGGCCAGATGGCTTGCCAGGGGAATTCTACCAAACATTTAAAGAAGAATTAATACCTATTCTTCTGAAACTGTTCCAAAAAATAGAAATGGAAGGAAAACTTCCAAACTCATTTTATGAGGCCAGCATTACCTTGATCCCCAAACCAGACAAAGACCCCATCAAAAAGGAGAATTAAGGACCAATATCCCTGATGAACATGGATGCAAAAATTCTCACCAAAATACTAGCCAATAGGATCCAACAGTACATTAAAAGGATTATTCACCACGACCAAGTGGGATTTAATCCTGGGCTGCAAGGTTGGTTCAACATCCGCAAATCAATCAACGTGATACAATACATTAACAAAAGAAAGAACAAGAATCATATGATCCTCTCAATAGATGCAGAAAAAGCTTTTGACAAAGTACAGCATCCTTTCTTGATCAAAACTCTTCAGAGTATAGGCATAGAGGGTACATACCTCAATATCATAAAAGCCATCTATGAAAAACCTACAGTGAATATCATTCTCAATGGGGAAAAACTGAGAGCTTTCCCCCTAAGGTCAGGACCGCGGCAGGGATGTCCACTATCACCACTACTATTCAACATAGTATTGGAAGTCCTAGCCACAGCAATCAGACAACAAAAAGAAATAAAAGGCATCCAAATCGGCAAAGAAGAAGTCAAACTCTCACTCTTTGCAGATGATATGTTACTTTGTGTGGAAAACCCAAAAGACTCCACCCCAAAACTGCTAGAACTCATACAGGAATTCAGTCAAGTGGCAGGATATAAAATCAATGCACAGAAGTCAGTGGCATTCCTATACACCAACAACAAGACAGAAGAAAGAGAAATTAAGGAGTCGATCCCATTTACAATTGCACCCAAAACCATAAGATACCCAGGAATAAATCTAACCAAAGAGACAAAGGATCTGTACTCAGAAAACTATAAAATACTCATGAAAGAAATTGAGGAAGACACAAAGAAATGGAAAAATGTTCCATGCTCATGGATTTCAAGAACAAATATTGTGAAGATGTCAATGCTACCTAGAGCAATCTACACATTCAATGCAATCCCCATCAAAATACCATCCACTTTTTTCAAAG
>NW_023270822.1:0-20134 GCF_011800145.1 Mirounga leonina
ATAGATCTTCTTGTTGGATAGACCCTTTAAGAATGATAGTGTCCTTCCGTGTCTCTAACTATGGGCTTTAGTTTAAAATCTAATTTGTCTGATATAAGAATTGCTACCCCAGCTTTCTTTCGAGGTCCGCTGGCATGGAAGATGGATCACCAACCCTTCACTTTCAGTCTGGCTGTGCTTTAGGTTCAAAATGAGTCTCTTGTAGACAGCATATGGATGGGTCCTGTCTTTTTATCCAATCTGCAACCCTGTGCCGTTTAATGGGAGCATTTAGGCTGCTCACGTTGAGAGTGATTATTGAAAGATATGAATTAGTTGTCATCATGTTGCCTGTGAAGTCCTTGTTTGTATAGATTGTCCCTGTAAATTTCTGTTGTATATCACTCTTGGGGTCTTTCTCCTTTTATAGTACCCCCCTTAATATTCCTTGCAGGGCCGGCTTAGTGGTCACATATTCTTTCAGCTTCTGCCGGTCCTGGAAGCTCTGCATCTCTCCGTCCATTCTAAATGACAGCCTTGCTGGATAAAGTATTCTTGGCTGCATGTTTTTCTCATTTAGTACCCTGAATATGTCTTGCCAGGCCTTTCTGGCTTGCCAGGTTTCTGTGGACAGGTCTGACATTATTCTGATGTTCCTCCCTCTGTATGTAAGGAATCTCTTCCCCCTAACTGCCCTTAAGGTGGTTTCCTTGGTTCTAAGATTTGCGAGTTTTACTAATACATGCCAGGGTGTTGGTCTGTTTTCTGTGATCTTGGGAGGGGTCCTCTCTGCCTCTAGGACACGAATGTTTGTTTCATTCCCCAGATTAGCGAAGTTCTCAGTTACGATTTGCTCAAATATATCTTCTAGTCCCCTCTCTCTCTCCACCCCTTTCGGGATTCCAATAATTCTGACATTGGAACGTTTCATGGTGTCACTTATTTCTCTGATTCTATTTTCATGGATTCTGAGTTGTTTTTACCTGGCCTCCTCTTTTCCCCTTTTATCTATTAATTGTCTTCCAGGTCACTAATTCGTTCATCTGCCTCACTTACCCTAGCTGTTAGATTATCCAGATTAGATTGGATCTCATTGATAGCAGTTTTAAGTTCTGCCAATTCAGCTTTCATTTCTGCCCTTAGAGACTCTATGTTGCCATTAATTGATTTCTCCATTCTAGCTATTGTCTTCACAATTGCTAGCCTGAATTCCATCTCCGACATCTTGGTTATATCTGAATCCATTTGTAAATCTGTGGCACGAGTCATAATCTCTGAGTCTTTCCTATTTTTGGGGTTCCTCCTCCTAGTCATTCTGTTGAGGGTGGTTGAGGGAATGTAGAGTCCTACATGTAGAGTCCTGCCCTAAAGTCCTTTCCCCACCGCTACCAGTCTGCGAGTCTGTGCCCCGTCCCCAGCGTGCAAGGCTGTCGCTCACCAGCGGTGTAGGATCCCTATGGCCAGGCTCCCTCCCGCTGCCATTTATCCTCTGATATCTGCCCGCAGAATCACGGATCCCCGCTTCATACCTTGAAACCAACCGCCTGTGATATTCTGTTTGTAGAGATCCAGATCTATCTTCTTACATCTCAGGGTGATTTTGTGTGTGTTCAGAGTGGTCTGGTAGATATCCAGCTCAATTCTGGGGACCAGTTGGAATAGGGTCCCCTACTCCTCTGCCATCTTTTCCCATCCTATTTTTAACTTTTTGAGAAATCTCCATACTGTTTTCCAGAGTGGCTGCACCAGTTTGCATTCCCACCAACAGTGCAAGAGTGTCCCCCTTTCTCCACATCCTCACCAACACATGTTGTTTCTTGTGTTGTTGATTTTAGCCATTCTGACAAATGTGAGGTGATATCTCATTGTAGTTTTGATCAGCATTTCCCTGATGGCGAGTAATGATGAACATCTTTTCATGTGTCTGGTGGCTTTCTGCTATTATTTTTATTATTGCCATTTCCTATTTTCTTTAAGTGTAGTTTTCTGATCTTTTTCCAGCTTCTTGAGTTAGATACCTGGATTGTTGATATTTTATCTTTCGTGTGCGTGTGTGTTTAACTATATATTTCCCTATTATAAGCACTACTTTAACTGTATCTCATAAATTTTAGTGTGCATTTAGGAATAGTTACAATTAGTTAAATGAACAGATCTTAAATGTACAGTTTTATGAGTTTTAACAAATGAATACACTTGTGTAATCAAAACCCCCATCACTTAGAAAGTTCCTACATGCCCATTTATAGTTAATCTTCCTCCTTCCACTCAGAGGCAACCACTATTTTGAGTAATGTTCAATTATGTCAATATACCATGGTTTACTTATTCATTCTCTTTTTGATGACCATTTAAATTATTTCTACTGTTTAGCCATTCTGAACAAAGCTGCAATGAACATGTCTAAGTGTTTTTATGGACATGTTTTAATTTCTTTTAGTAATTTCTTAGGAATAGAATTACTGAATCATAAGGTAGGTAATGTGATGGTTAATTTTATGTATTCATTTGACTAGTTCATGGGGTGCCCAGATATTTGGCTAAGCATATATCAGTGTATCTGTGATGGTGTTTCTGGATAAGATTATGTCTTTGAAATGATAGACTTGAGTAAAGCTGATTGCCCTCTCTCATGTGGGTTAGTATCAACTAATCCACTGAAGGCCTAAACAGGATAAAAAGGTGCAGGAAGGGTGAATTTGCTCTCTTTGCCTGACTGCTGAGCTGGAATATTAGTCTTCTCCTGGTCTCATATTAGGCCTTACACCATTGGCCCACAGGTTCTCAGAACTACACCACCAGCTTTCCTGGGCCTCCAGCTTGCAGATGGCAGTTTGTGGGACTTCTCAGCTTCCTTAATCACATGAGCCAATTCCTTATAATAAATCTCTTTCTGTGTGTATATATATATATTCAGTTGTTCTGCAACCTCTGCAACATTTGATATTGACAGGCTTCTTAATTTTATCCATTTTAGTGTGTATGTAGTAATACATCATTATGGTTTTAACCTAATGACTAACGTTATTGAGCATCATTATTAATTATTGGTAAATACTATTCTGTGAAATGTTTAAGTATTAAGTCCATCTTTTATTGACTTGCTTATTTTTATTATTGATTTGTAAGAGTTCTTTAAATGTTCTGAATATGAACCATTTGTCAGTAACATATTTTGTACATATACCTTTCAGTACTGTGGCTTGTCTTTTCATTTTCTTTATGATGTCTTTGGTTTGGATTGGTTTGGTTTGGTTTTTTAATGATGTCTTTTGATGTACAGACATTTTAAATTTTTAAGAAATATAGCCATCATTTATTTTCTTTTGTTGTTAGTGCTTCATACATTTTAAGGGCTCATTGCCTACCTTCCAGTTCACAAAGATAATTTTCTATGTTTTCTTAGAAGAGTTTTATAGTTTTTTATATATATGTTTAAGACCCATTTTGAATTAATTTTTGTATATGGTGTAAGAGATGAATCAAGTCTTGTTTTTTTTTTCAATATCAATATCTAGCAGTTCCAACACCTTAGTGCCTTTGTCAAAAATCAATTGGTGAAACCATAAGAGACACTAAACTCTAGGAAACAAACTGAGGGTTGCTGGAGGGGAGGTGGGTGGGGGGAAGGAATAATTGGGTGATGGGTATTAAGGAGGGCACTTGAGGGAATGAGCACTGGATGTTATAAGGAACTGATGAATCACTAAATTCTACCCCTGAAATTAATAACACACCATATGTTAACTAAATTAAATTTAAATAAAGAGTATTTTTTAAAAATCATTTGGTTATATGTAAGTTGGTCTATTTCTTGATGCCATTTTCTTCCATTGATCTATTTTTCTTATGTAAGTACCACACTGTTAATTACTGTAGTTTTATTTTAGATATTAAAATAACATAGTATAAGTTCTCCTTCTGTGATCCTTTTTCTAGGTAGTTTGGCTATTCTAGCCAAGATGCATTCCTTTTTTAAAAAAATTTTTTATTAACATATAATTTATTATTTGTTTCAGGGGTACAGGTCTGTGATTCATCAGTCTTACACAATTCACAGCTTCACCATAGTACATACCTGCCCCAATGTCCATCACCCAACCACCCCATCCCTCCCACCCCCCTCCTCTCCAGCAACCCTCAGTTTGTTTCTTGAGATTAAGAGTCTTTTATGGTTTGTCTCCCTCTCTGGTTTTGTCTTGTTTAATTTTTCCCTCCCTTCCCCTATGATCCTCTGTCTTATTTCTCAAATTCCTCATATCAGTGAGATCATATGATACTTGTTTTTCTCTGATTGACTTATTTCACTTAGCTTAATACCCTCTAGTTCCATCCACATCATTGCAAATGGCAAGATTTCATTTTTTGATGGCTGCATAATATTCCACTGTATATATATATACCACTTCTTCTTTATCCATTCATCTGTTAATGGACATCTTGGCTCTTACCATGGTTTGGCTATTGTGTACGTTGCTGCTATAAACATTGGGGTGCCCATGCCCCTTCAGATCACTACATTTGTATCTTTGGGGTAAATACCCAGTAGTGCAATTGCTGGGTCATAGGGTAGCTCTATTTCCAACTTTTTGAGGAACCGCCATACAGTTTTCCAGAGTGGCTACACCAGCTTGCATTCCCACCAACAGTGTAGGAGGGTTCCCCTTTCTCCGCATCCCCACCAACATCTGTTGTTTCCTGACTTGTTAATTTTAGCCATTCTGACTGGTGTGAGCTGGTATGTCATTGAGGTTTTGATTTGTATTTCCCTGATGCCGGGTGATGTTGAACACTTTTTCATGTGTCTGTTGGCCATTTGGATATCTTCTTTGCAGAAATGTCTGTTCATGTCTTCTGCCCATTTCTTGATTAGATTATTTGTTTTGGGGTGTTGAGTTTGATAAGTTCTTTATAGATTTTGGATACTAGCCCTTTATCTGATATGTCATTTGCAAATATCTTCTCCCATTCTGTCGGTTGTCTTTTGGTTTTATCCAGTTTCCTTTGCTGTGCAAAAGCTTTTTATCTTGATGAAGTCCCAGTAGTTCATTTTTGCCCTTGCTTCCCTTGCCTTTGGCAATGTTTCTAGGAAGAAGTTGCTGCGGCTAAGGTCGAAGAGGTTGCTGCCTGTGTTCTCAAGGATTTTGATGGATTTCTGTCTCACATTTAGGTCTTTCAACCATTTTGAGTCCATTTTTATCTGTGGTATAAAGAGATGGTCCAGTTTCATTCTTCTACATGTGGCTGCATTTGTTGAAGAGACCGTCTTTTTTCCATTGGACATTCTACCCTGCTGTGTCAAAGATCAGTTGACCATAGAGTTGAGGGTCCATTTCTGGGCTCTCTCTTCTGTTCCATTGATCTAGGTGTCTGTTTTTGTGCCAATACCATACTGTCTTGATGATTACAACTTTGTAATCGAGCTTGAAGTCCGGAATTGTGATGCCACCAGCTTTGCTTTTCTTTTTCAACATTCCTCTGACTTTTCGGGGTGTTTTCTGGTTCCATACAAATCTTAGGATTATTGATTCCATTTCTATGGAAAAAGTTGATGGTATTTAGCTAGGGATTGCATTAAATGTGTAGATTGCTACAGGTAGCATAGACATTTTCACAATATTTGTTCATCCAATCCATGAGCATGGAACGTTTTTCCATTTCTTTGTGTCTTCCTCAATTTCTTTCATGAGTATTCTATAGTTTTCTGAGTACAGATCCTTTGCCTCTTTGGTTAGACTTATTCCTAGGTATCTTATGGTTTTGGGTGCCATTGTAAATGGGATCAACTCCTTAATTTCTCTTTCTTCTGTCTTGTTGTTGGTGTATAGAAATGCTACTGACTTCTGTGCATTGATTTTATATCCTACCACTTTACTGAATTCCTGTACGAGTTTTAGCAGTTTTTGGGGTGGAGTCTTTTGTGTTTTCTACATAAAGTATCAAATCATCTGCAAATTGTGAGAGTTTGACTTCTTCTTTGCTGATTCAGATGCCTTTTATTTTTTTGTTGTCTGATTGCTGAGGCTAGGACTTCTAGTACTATGTTGAATAGCTATGGTGATAGTGGACATCCCTGCTGTGTTCCTGACCTTAGCAGAAAAGCTCTCAGTTTTTCCCCATTGAGTATGATATTCGCTGTGGGTTTTTATAGATGGCTTTTATGATATTGAGGTATGTACCATTTATCCCTACACTCTGAAGAGTTTTAATCAAGAAAGGGTGCTGTACTTTGTCAAATGCTTTTTTTGCATCAATTGAGAGGATCAAATGATTCTTGTTCTTTCCTTTATTAATGTATTGTATCACATTGATTGATTTGTGGATATTGAACAAATCTTGCAGCCCAAGAATAAATCCCACTTGGTCATGGTGAATACTCCTTTTAATGTATGGTTGGATTCTATTGGTTAGTATTTTGGTGAGAATTTTTGCATCCATGTTCATCAGGCATATCGGTCTGTAGTTCTCCTTTTTGATGGGGTCTTTGTCTGGTTTTGGAATCAAGGTAATGCTGGGGTCATAAAATGAGTTTGGAAGTTTTCCTTCCATTTCTATTTTTTGGAACAGTTTCAGAAGAATAGGTATTAATTCTTCTTTAAATGTTTGGTAGAATTCCCCTGGGAAGCCTCTGACCCTGGGCTCTTGTTTGTTGGGAGATTTTGGATTACTGCTTCAATTTCCTTACTGGTTATGAGTCTGTTCAGGTTTTCTGTTTCCTCCTGGTTCAGTTTTGGTAGTTGATACATCTCTGGAATGCATCCATTTCTTCCAGATTATCTAATTTGCTGACATATAGTTGCTCATAATATGTTCCTATAATTGTTTGTATTTCTTTGGTGTTGGTTGTGATCTCTCCTCTTTCATTCATGATTTTATTTATTTGGGTCCTTTCTCTTTTCTTTTTGATAAGTCTGGCCAGGGGTTTATCAACCTTATTCTTTCAAAGAACTAGCTCCTAGTTTCCTTGATCTGTTCTACTGTTCTTTTGGTTTCTATTTCATTGATTTCTTCTCTGATCATTATTATTTCTTTTCTCCTGCTGGGTTTAGGCTTTGTTTGCTGTTCTTTCTCCAGCCCCTCTAGGTGTAGGATTAGGTTGTGTATTTCAGACCTTTCTTGTTTCTTGAGAAAGGCTTGTATTACTATATACCTTGCTCTTAGGACCTCCTTTGCTGCATCCCAAAAGATTTTGAACAGTTGTGTTTTCATTTTCATTTGTTTCCATGAATTTTTTAAATTCTGCTTTAATTTCCTGGTTGACCCATTCATTCTTTAGTAGGATGCTCTTTAGCCTCCATGTATTTGATTTCTTTCCGACTTTCCTCTTGTGATTGAATTCTAGTTTCAAAGCACTGTGGTCCGAAAATGGGCAGGGAATGATCCCAATCTTTTGGTACCAGTTGAGACCTGATTTGTGACCTAGGATGTGATATATTTCAGAGAATGTTCCATGTGCACTAGAGAAGAACGTGTGTTCTGTTGCTTTGGGATGGAATGTTCTGAATATATCTGTGAAGTCCATCTGGTCCAGTGTGTCATTTAAAGCCTTTATATCCTTGTTGATCTTTTGCTTAGATGATCTGTCCATTTCAGTGAGGGGGGTGTTAAATTCACCTACTATTATTGTATTGTTGTTGATGTGTTTCTTTGCTTTTGTTATTAATTGGCTTATACAATTGGCTGCTCCCATGTTAGGGGCATAGGTATTTAAAATTGTTAGATGTTCTTGTTGGATAGACCCTTTAAGTAGGATATAGTGTCCTTCCTCATCTCTTATTATAGTCTTTGGTTTAAAATCTAATTTGTCTGATATAAGGATTGCCACCCCAGCTTTCTTTTATGTCCATTAGCATGGTAAGTGGTTTTCCACCCCCTCACTTTAAATCTGGGGGTGTCTTCGGGTCTAAAATGATTCTCTTGTAGACAGCATATTGATGGGTCTTGTTTTTTTTTTTTTTTTTTAATCCAATCTGATAGCCTGTGTCTTTTGATTGGGGCATTGAGCCCATTTACATTCAGGGTAACTATTGAAAGATATGAATTTAGTGCCATTGTATTGCCTGTAAGGTGACTGTTACTTTTTATTCTCTCTGTTCCTTTCTGGACTATGTTACTTTTAGGCTCTCTCTTTGCTTAGAGGACCCCTTTCAATATTTCTTGTAGGGCTGGTTTTGTGTTTGCAAATTCCTTTAGTTTTTGTTTGTCCTGGAAGCTTTTTATCTCTCCTTCTATTTTCAATGACAGCCTAGCTGGCTATAGTATTCTTAGCTTCATATTTTTCTCATTTAGTGCTCTGAATATATCATGCCAGTCCTTTCTGGCCTGCTAGGTCTCTGTGGATAGGTCTGATGCCAATCTAATGTTTCTACCATTGTAGGTTACAGACCTCTTGTCTTGAGCTGCTTTCAGGATTTTCTCTTTGTCTCTGAGACTCGTAACTTTTACTATTAGATGTTGGGGTGTTGACCCATTTTTATTGATTTTGAGGGGAGTTCTCTGTGCCTCCTGGATTTTGATGCCTGTTTCCTTCCCCAAATTAGGGAAGTTCTCTGCTATAATTTGCTCCAGTATACCTTCTGCCCCTCTCTCTCTTCTTCCTCTGGGATCCCAATTATTCTAATGTTTTGCTTTACGGTATTGCTTATCTCTCGAATTCTCCCCTCATGGTCCAGTAGTTGTTTATCTGTTTTTTCTCAGCTTCTTTATTCTCCATCATTTGGTTTTCTATATCACTAAATCTCTCTTCTGTCTCGTTTATCCTAGCAGTTAGAACCTTCATTTTGGATTGCTCCTCACTAATAGCCATTTTGATTTTGACTTGGTTAGATTTTAGTTCTTTTATTTCTCCAGAAAGGGATTCTCTAGTATCTTCTAAGCTTTTTTCAAGCCCCGCTAGTATCTTTATAATCATCATTCTGAACTCTAATTCTGACATCTTACTAATGTCTGTATTGATTAGGTCCCTGGCAGTCAGTACTGCTTCCTGTTCTTTTTTTTTTTTGAGGTGAGTTTTTCCTTCTTGTCATTTTGTCCAGAGGAGAATAGATGAATGAGTGAACAAAATGCTTAAAGGGTAACAACGACCCCAGAAAAATATACACTAAATAAATTGGAAGAGACCCGAAACCAGGGGGAAAAGAAAGGGGAGATAAAAGAGTATGATCAGGCTGCTGAATAGAACAGAGCCACACACTAGAATTTGGGTGTATTTTGGTCTGTTAGAAGAAATTGCCTCCCAAAATTTTAAAGAAAGAAAAACTTATATATATATAAAAATAGGGTAAATATGATGAAGGGATGGAATATGACTAAATATGAAAATTAAAAAAGAGGTTAGAAAAGGAATTGATAAAATAAGAAGTTGGTTGAAAAAAGAATGAAAAAAATTAAAAAAAGAAATAGAATGTGATCAGGAGGGAGACTAGGACAATGTCATATACTAGATTTAGGGTATATTTTGGTCTGTTAGAAGAAACTGTATCCCAAAATTTTAAAGAAAAAAAAACTTATATATATACAAAAAATAAGGTTAAACACAATAAAGAGATAGAATGTGATTGTAAAAATCAAAATACAAAAAAGATTTCTAAAAAGGAATTGATAAGATTATGGTTGAAAAAGGAAGGAAGAAAAATTCAACTAAAAAATAGAAAAAGGAAAAAAATAAAGAAAATTTTAAAAATTAACTTTGAAAGACTAAAGAATCATGGGGAAAAAAGCCATGAATTCTAGTGTGGCATTCCCTTAGCACTGGAGTTTTGCAGTTCTCATTGATCGGTAAACTTGGTCTTAGCTAGACGTTCTTGCTGATCTTCTTGGGAAGGGGCCTGTTGCAGTGATTCTCAAGTGTCTTTGCCTGCGGCGGAATTGCCCCGCCCTTGCTAGGGGCCGGGCTAAGTCATCTGCTCAGGTTTGCTCTCAGTAGCTTTTGTTCCCCACAAGCTTTCTGTACAGCTTTGGAGGACGAGAGTGAAAATGGTGACCTCCCAATCTCCACCCCGGAGGAGCCAAGAACTCAGGGCCCCACTCCTCAGTGCGCCCCCAGAGAAAGGAAATCACTTCCATCTCCCCAGTCTCCAGCCGCACTCCGTGCTCACCTGGCCTGTGACCAAGTGTTTCTATCTCTGGCACACGACCCTGTGTGGAGTCTCCAGACCCAGCAGATCCCTGTGGTGCACTCCCGTGCCGCTCTTCCTGGGGAGACGAAGGGGAGTCTCCCTGGATCTGCCGCTTGTTGGGTCCCTGCTGGAGGAGCAGTGGCCCGACTCTGCTGCGGATCCCAGTTTATGGCAACCCCAGCTTAGAGCCCACTCCTCGGCTCTGTCTCTGCAGCTGGCTTCCCTGTTCTGATACCTGGGAGCTCCGCTGCACTCAGGCACCCCTGGTCTTTCTGTGACCCTGAGGGTCCTGAGACCACACTGTCCCAACGAGCGTTCCACCCTCCACTTAGCCTATGGAGCGACGTCCCTCAGCGGAGCCGACTTCTAAAAGTTCCAATTTTGTGCTCCATGGCTCTATCACTTGCCAGTAGCGGCTGATGGAGGCCCCCTCCCCCCACTGTCTATCCTACCGAATATCGCCTCAGATTCACTTCTCTGCATGTCCTACCTTCCAGAAAGTGGTCACTTTTCTGTTCAGAGAGTTGCTGCTATTCTTTTCTTCGATCTCCTGTTGAGTTTTTAGGTGTTCTGAATGGTTTGTTATCTAACTGAATTCCTGGGACAAGACGAAATTTAGGTCTCCTACTTCTCCTCCATTTTGCTCCTCCTCCTGATTCTGCCAAGATGCATTTCTATATAAATTATACAAATGGCCTACCAATGTATATAAAAAAGCTAGCTGATATTTTAATCAGAGTTTCATTGAGAGTAGAGATCAATCTGTGGAGAATTCAAATGTTAAAAATATGAAATAGTCCAAGTTGTGAACATGTTATATCCCTCAGTGTGTGTAGGTCTTCAATGTTTTGAGTGTTCAGTGTAGAAGGCCTACATATTTTTCATTAAATACATGCCTATGCATCTGATATTTTTGATGCTTTTATAAGTATTTTCTTATTTTTCATATTCCAATTATTTGTTACAGAAGTACAATTGATTTTTAAATATTGACCTTTTATCTTGTAACTTTGATGTTTTTTGAAGGTTCCATATGATTTATATGTAAACAATCATATCGATTGTAAAAAACCCAACCAAACAACAACAGCAACTGTTCAACTTTTTCTTCTCAATGTTTGTGCTTTTTATTATTTATTGTTAAAAATCAATATTTTTCCTTAAGATAGTTCATTATGTATAAAATATAATATGGGTACTTATGATACATGAATAACAATATAAAGTTATAAATTGCACAAAATGGAATTATAATTTTATAAACATGTAATAAATAAAATTTATTAATGTGATATCTTGATTGATCATAAGGTTTTTCTGGCTCGCTCTTTCACAAAATCATTTATTGAATACTCAATATGTATACTTTTAGCAACTTCATTTTAAATTGTTGCAACATCTATTTATAGCCTATAATAATACTGAAATAAATTTCTGGTAAATTATTTTGAAATATAAATTATGTTATAACTAGAGCTAATGAATCTCAGAGAACAGTTTTTCTAAAAAGGTCTAACTCTTCATACAAATCAGTTTTCTTTAATTTTAATTTTAAATGTAAATTTATACAACTGAGTGTTAAATAGAATTCTAAAAATGGCCCCTAAAGGGTCATGCCCTAATCCCTGGAACCTGTATATATGATGAGATTCCACTCTTGCGATTGTGTTATATTATATGGTACAGTTGACTTTTATTCAGGTGAGCCTAGTCAAATCACATGAGTACCTTACATGCAGAGAGTTTTCTCCAGCTAGTAGCAGAAAGGGAAGTCAAAGAGATTTGAAGCATGTGGGGGATTTGAAATGAGAGATCCCTGTTGCCAGATCTGATGTAGTGAGAGGACATGTAAGAAGTTGATTTTTTCCCCATTCAGAAAAAGTCAGTAAGTCCTGCCCACACTGGTATGATGGATGGGGGCACGTTGGTGATAATTAAGCTTCAACTCCTGGAAGGGAGAATCCACATAAATTATGTGGAATTTCTTTTTAAAATGATTTGTCTTTTTTTCCTCCATTAATTTATTTATCCAATCACTTATTTATACCAGTAAGGACTCATATTTATTTTATATTTTGTATCATAATCCAGTACTATGTTTTTTACTTTGTGGCCGTTGGGAGCTCTTTCATATTGGCTTCCTTACTTTTTGATACTGCAAGATGCTCCAGGCTCAGTTATATTTTCCCTGACACATTTTTAAAAATAGTGAATTAAATCCACTCGCATTTGTTGATATGACTGATAGGTTTAATTTCAACTCTGTCATGCTATTTTATTTTATATTTACTATGTGAATCAGTCAGGGTTAAACCAGGCAAGTAGATTAAATAGAATGTAGGTGTGCATGCATTGTGTATGTGTAAAGAGACTTAGTATAAGAATTGGTTTATTCAATTTTGGGGGTGGCTAAGCAAGCCTGAAATCCATAGGGCAGGCAGTCATGAAGGGGGATCATGGGCAGGCTCAAACTCCACAGGCACAGGCCAAAGCTGAGGTCCACAGACAGAATTTCTTCTGTCTTTTAGAGAAACCTCAGCCTTGCTTTTAAGACTTCTCAATTGATTCAATTAGGCCCATTTAGATTATCAGGATTAACTCCCTTACTTAAAGTCAATGGATTAAAGGCTTTAATTGCACCTGCAAGATCTTATTACAGTAATACCTAGATTAGTATTATAACTAACTGGAGGCTGTAGCCTAACTAAATGGACATACACAAGAACAGTCATGCTATGGGTATATTTACTGTGTTTTTCTATGTGGTCTCTTTTTTTTCCTCTTCATATTTGGGCAAGTTCGTAGCTAGTTCTGGTGCTTACCTTGATACTACTAACCTTTTATAATACCCTTACTCTCCTTCTACTATCTCATTTATCTGATTTAATCTTTATTTGATGTCACTTTATACCCACACATTCCCTATGCAACAATAAAATAGAATATTTAAAAATATAATCAAAAGAAAAACTCCAGGGTCGCCTGGGTGGCTCAGTCAGTTAAACATCCAACTCTTGATTTCAGCTCAGGTCATGATCTCAGGGTGGTGAGATCCAGCACTGTGTTGGGCTCCATGCTCAGCACAGAGTCTGATTGAGTTTCTCTCTCTCCCTCTCACTCTACCCCTCCCCCTGCTCTCTATCTCTCTCTTTCTATCAAAATAAATAAATAAATCTTAAAAAAAAAAAAAACTTCAGAAATAAAAGTAGACCTGGATCTTCTCACTGATATGGGTCACCATGTACCTGGGAAAACTGACCCAGTATAGTTAACACTGAAAAATACCCCAGTGCAACTATTAGACTTTAAAGGTAAAGAAATAATCCTCAGGGCAAAAACTTAAGTAGCTTCAAATTAATGTAAATCACCTTAGCATCAGACTTCCCAACAGTAACATGGAAAGTAAGCAAACAGCAGAGTTGCATTTTCAAGAAACTCAAAGAAATATAGTGTGAGCCAAAGATTTTACATCTAGCCAAGCTGTACTTCAATTCCTTCAATGGCCAATTACAACATAACCATCATTTCTATGATGATCTTGTCTTCAGTTACTTCCCTGAATTCAGTCAACTCTTATTTCATATCTTTCTGTTTTTATGTCCACTTAATATGTGCAGATTTCTGTATATCAATTACACCTAATAAAGCTGTTAAAAAATAAAAATAATAAATGTCTAATTTAAAAAGGTTTTTTTTTTTTTTACTATTTTGTGATGTATTGCAATTTTCTTTTGTCTCATGGCTAATTTGGGGAGAAATTTTCATATCACTGAAATATTTTTATTTTAATTTTCTGATTTTGTTCACAGTAGCTTTGTATGAATATCAACAGCCATTTTCTGTTCCTTTTTAATACATTTTTAAACAATGTATTTCTCTGGACAGCAATAATGGTTGCATTAGAACATAGAGGCTAATTGGGTGTTTTGATTCTAGAGTGCCCTTTCCTGTGGTGCAAAGAAGTGTAGTTTTTTATTTTTGGTTTTGGTGGTGGTGTTGATAATGATGGTGATGAAGATTGTGGCATGTTTTCTGATTCTACCATTCTTTTTTGTTGTTTCTGCAGAATTTTTAACTTCTCCCTTTCCTTCCCTTCATCACCAAGTTTCTGCGGGGTACTCCTTTTCTGATTTGTCCCTTCTTCCGAGAAGAGGTAACTTCCTGAGACTTCTTTCTGGGCGCCTGGGTGGCTCAGATGGTTAAGTGTCTGCTTTCGGCTCAGATCATGATCCCAGGGTCCTGGGATGGAGTACCGCATCGGGCTGCCTCTGCCTCTCTCTCTCTCTCTCCCTGTCTCTCATGAATAAATAAATAAAAATCTTTAAATAAGAAAAATAAAAATAAATGAGACTTCTTTCTGTGGTCCCAGGAACTTTTTTTTTAATTAAAATTTTGAGATAACTGTAGATTCATATGCAATTGTAAGAAATGATACAGAGATCTTATGTACCCTTTAACCAGTTTCTCCCAATGGTAATATCTTGAAAAAGCATAGAAAAATGTCACAACCAGGATACTGATATAGGTACAGCCAAGATACAAAACATCCCCAACACCGCAATGATCATTCACATTGTCCTTTTATATTCACATCCACGCCCCTCCTACCCCTACTCAGTTCTTGACCCTTGGCAACCACTAATCTGTTTGCAATTTTTATAATTTTGTCACTCTAAGAATGTTATATACATGGAATCACACAACATGTAACTTTTGGGATTGGCTTTTTTTTTGCACAGCATAATTCTCTGGATATTCACGCAGGTTGTTGTATCATAGTTCCTTTTTATTGTATGCATGTACAACAGTTTAATGACTCATTCATTGAAGGATATCTGGGTTGTTTTCAATTTTGGGCTATCACAAATAAAGTTGCTACAAACATTTGTGTACACATTTAAAGTTTTTATTTTTCTAGAATAAATGCTCAGGAGTATGATTGCTGGTTATATAGCAACTATATGTCTAGTTTTTAAAGAGAACATCAAGATGTTTCCCAAGCTGTACATTCCCACCAGCAATGTATGAGAGATTCAGTTTCCCTGCATTCTCAATAGCATTTGGTATTGTTATTATGTTTTAACTGGTCTAATAAGTAGATAGTGATATCTCTTTGTGGTTTTAATGTTCACTATACTAATGGCTAATGATGTTGAATATTTTTATCACGTATAATGTTAGCTGTAGGTTTATTGTAGATGTTCTTTATCAATCAAGTTGTCATATGTTTTTTATGCATTGATTAATATAATCATATGATTTTTCTTCTTTAGCTTTTAGGTGGATGACATTGGTTACTTTTCAGCCCTGTATTAAATTCCACTTGGTCATGGTGTATAATTTCTTAATGTGCTGATGAATTCTATTTGTTATAATAGTTTGAGGATTTTTGTGTCTATATTCATGAAGGATATTTGTCTGTAGTTTTCTTTTTTGTAGTGTCTTTGGTTTTGGTATCAGAATACTGCTATCTTTATGAAAAGAATTGTTCCCTCCTCTTCTATTTTCTGGAATAGATTGTATAGAATTGTTTCTATTTTTTCTTTAAACATTTGGTAGAATTCTCCACTGAAAGCATTAGGGCTTGCAGATTTTCCTTTATTGGAAATTTAAAAATTATGATCGAATTTCCTTAATTGTTATAGAGCTATTCAATTATCTATTTTGTATTTTGTGAGTTGTGGTTGTTTGTGTTCTCTGATGAATTGGTACATTTTTCTAAGTTTTCAAATGTATGTGTGTAGACTTGTTCATACCATTCCCTTTTATACTTTTTATGTTTGCAGGGTATAAAATGCTATTCCTTGTTTCATTCCTGATATTGATAATTTGTGTCTTTTCTCTTTTTGTCTTTGTCAGTATTACTACAAGTTTGTCACTTTCACTGATATTTTAAAAGAACCAGTTCTTTATTTTATTGATTTTCTCTATTACTTTTCTGTTTCAATGTCATTGATTTCTACTCTTATTTTTATTATTTCCTTCTTTCTGCTTGCTTTGGAAATATTTTCCTCTTCTTTTTCTATTTCCTTGAGGTGGGAATTTAGATTATTGATTTGAGATATTTCCTCTTTTCTAATGTAAGCATTTAGTGCTATATATTTCACTTTCAGCCTGTTATAGCTGTGTCCCACAAATCTTCATATATTGTATTTTCATTTTTATTCAGTTCAATGTATTTTTGTATTTTGTATTTTTCTTTTAAATTTTCCTTGAAACTTCCTCTTTGGCTCATGGATTATTTAAAAATTTGTTGATTACTTTCCAACTGTTTAGAGATTTTCCTGTTATCAATCTTTATTTCTATGTTCTTTTCTATCATACTTGGAAGACACAATCTGTATGATTTCAACTCTTTTAAAATGTGTTGAGGTTTATTTTATGGCACAGAATATTGTATATCTTGGTATATGCTCTATAGACACTTGAAAAGAATATATATTCTCCTGTTGGATATAGCACTCTATAAATGTTGATTGGATCCTTTTGGTTGATAGTACTGTTGAGTTCTTCTATATCCTTGTAGATTTTCTGTCTAATTGTTCTACAATTATTGAAAGAGGGATGTTGAAATCTCCAACTAGAATTGTGGATTTGTTTGCTTCTCCTTTCAGGTCCATTATTTTTTGCTTCATGTATTTTGCAGGTTCATTGTTTGGTGCATGCTCATTTAGGATTGCTTTGTCTTCTTGGTGGATTGACCATTTTATCATTATATAATGTCACTCTCTAGTAAAGTTTTTGCTCTGTCTACTTTATCTAATATGTGTAAAGTAAAAAATTTGAGATGCCCACAGTACATGTTTCCAGCAACACAAGGCTCTGCCTTCTTGTTTCAGGTGTCATACAGTTGATGACCAAAGGATAGAGATGGTAGGAGGCAGTGCAGAGTACTGCAGGAAGCTCTGGCTCTCGGGACAGTTGGATGGAGTTTGAATCCCAACTCTGGCACCTGTTAGTGGGGCAGCCTCAGGCAAGTCACTTAACACTTTTAATCTCTTTCTCCCTTTTTTAGAATAAAGAAGGTAGATTCTATCAGGATGAGCTGATTTTAGGATTTAAGATGATAATCTATGTGAGAAATGTACAGAGATGTACTAGGAGCAATAAATATATAGTTGCTCTTAGTACAACAAATTGAATTCAATCAAAATTAAAGTATTTTCTCTTTAAAAGACACCAAAAAGAATATTAAATGGCAAACCACAGATTAGGAGAAAGCATATACAAAACAAATATCTAACAAAAGAATTATATCTAAGATACATGAAGATCTTTTATAACAATAAAACAGGCAAACTTTTAATACATACTTCATAAAGGAGATAATATGGGAATGGCAAATAAGCATATGGAAAGATGTTCAACACTTTCCAAAATAGTGGAAATTCAAAGACTGTTAATAAGAAATGGTAGCAAGGATATGGAGAAACAGGTAACCTCATAAATTGCTAGAGGGAATGTTAAGTGGTACAACCACTGTAGAAAAGAGTTTGAGAGCATTTTACAAAGTTGAACATAGACTTATCATACAATTCTGCAATTAAAGTCCAAAGTATTTACTTAAAAGACATGAAAGTGTATGCACACACAAAGACTTATACATAAATATGTGTAGCACATTTATTCATAATAGCAAAAATCTGGAAACAACCCAAATGTCCATCAACAGGTGAATGAATAAACACGTCTTTATATCTATGCAATGAAATACTCAGCAATTAAAAGAAACATACTACTGAAACGTGCAACAAGATAGATGGATCTCAAAAACATTCTGCTGAGTGAAGAAGCAAGAAACAGAAGAATGTGTACTGAATAATTTCACTTGTATACAATTCTAAGAAAAGCAAACTATAATGAAAGAGTGCATATCAGAAGGAAAAGAGAGGTAGGGGACCCTATTCCAACCAGTCCACTGAATTGAGCTGGATATCTACCAGACCATCCTGAACACCCACAAAATCAGCCTGTGATATAAGAAGACAGATCTGGATCTGTACAAACAGAATATTGCAGGTGGTTGGTTTCAAGGTATGAAGCCCAGAGCCATGATTCTGCGGGCACATATGTGAAGATAAACGGAAGGGGGAGGGAGCCGAGCCAGTGGGATCCTATACCGTTGGTGTGCAATAGCCTCCCACACTGAGGACAGGGCACAGACTTGCAGACTGGTAGCAGTGGGGAAAGGACTTTAGAGCAGCCCCACAGACTGAAACCCGGAGCAGCGGGGCCACACGTGCAAACTGGGGGCAGCTGGCAGTTTTAGAACCACAAAGGGCAGAGACGTGCCCCGACCTGGAGGCGAGGACTGGGAGCCCTGCTGAGGGGCACACAACCCAGGATGCTGCAGTTTATAGCAGCACACACAGAAATGGAGATATTGTGGCCTGGAGAGCTCACTGAAGAACAGACTGTGATCTCTCTTCTCTGAGGCAGAGGGCTGGAAATGGTCTTTCCTGCTTTCTTGGAAGAGACATGGAAAACCACCGGGGAAAGCTGCCAGAGAACAAAACTCCCCCAAAACCGGTTTTCACTGAGCCTATTCCCGCCCCCCCACAGGGGGCAGGGCAACTCTGCCCAAACAGGGTTGCCTGAGTAACAGTGTGGCAGGCCCCTTCCCCAGAAGACAGGCTGGGAAAACAAGAGGCCAGCAACCCTAAGGTCCCTAGAAAACAGGTGCATCTTGCTTGGATTGTGGTCAATAATTTGGACTCTGTACATTCTCTCAACAACCCCTCAATAGAAAGACTAGGAGGAGGAACCCCCCAAATAAGAAAGACTCAGAGACCCTGACTTCTGCCACAGATTAACAAATGGATGCAGAGATAACCAAGATGTCAGAGATGGAATTTAGGGTAGCAGTTGTGAAGACGATAGCTAGAATGGAGAAATCGATTAATGGCAACATAGAGTATCTAACGGCAGAAATGAAAGCTGAACTGGCAGAACTTAAAAATGCTATCTTTGAGATCCAATCTAATCTAGATAATCTAACAGCTAGGGTAAGTGAGGCAGAAGAATGAATTAGTGATCTAGAAGACCAATTGATAGAAAAGAAGGAAAAAGAGGAGGCCAGGGAAAAACAACTCAGAATCCATAAAAACAGAATCAGAGAAATAAGTGACACCATGAAAGGTTCCAATGTCAGAATTATTGGGATCCATGAGGAGTGGAGAGAGAGAGAGAGGACTAGCAGATATATTTGAGCAAATCATAGCTGAGAACTTCCCTAATCTGGGGAATGAAACATTCATGTCCTAGAGGCAGAGAAGACCCCTCCCAAGATCACAGAAAACAGGCCAACACCCCGGCATGTAATAGTAAAACTCGCAAATCTTAGAACCAAGGAAACCACCTTAAGGGCAGTTAGGGGGAAGAGATTCCTTACATACAGAGGGAGGAACATCAGAATAACGTCAGACCTGTCCACAGAGACCTGGCAAGCCAGAAAGGCCTGGCAAGACATATTCAGGGTACTAAACGAGAAGAACATGCAGCCAAGAATACTTTACCCGGCAAGGTTGTCATTTAGAATGGACGGAGAGATGCAGAGCTTCCAGGACCGGCAGAAGCTGAAAGAATATGTGACCACTAAGCTGGCCCTGCAAGAAATATTAAGGGGGGTACTATAAAAGGAGAAAGACCCCAAGAGTGATATACAACAGAAATTTACAGGGACAATCTATACAAACAAGGACTTCACAGGCAACATGATGACAACTAATTCATATCTTTCAATAATCACTCTCAACGTGAGCAGCCTAAATGCTCCCATTAAACGGCACAGGGTTGCAGATTAGATAAAAAGACAGGACCCATCCATATGCTGTCTACAAGAGACTCATTTTGAACCTAAAGCACAGCCAGACTGAAAGTGAAGGGTTGGTGATCCATCTTCCATGCCAGCGGACCTCAAAAGAAAGCTGGGTAGCAATTCTTATATCAGACAAATTAGATTTTAAACTAAAGCCCATAGTTAGAGACACAGAAGGACACTATCATTCTTAAAGGGTCTATCCAACAAGAAGATCTAT
>NW_023270823.1:0-10101 GCF_011800145.1 Mirounga leonina
TTAAAGATTTTATTTATTTATTTGACAGAGAGACAGAGAGAGAGGGAACACAAGCAGGGGGAGTGGGAGAGGGAGAAGCAGGCTTCCCGCTGAGCAGGGAGCCCGATGCGGGGCTCGATCCCAGGATCCTGGGATCATGACCTGAGCCGAAGGCAGACGCCTAACGACTGAGCCACCCAGGTGCCCCGACCCTCAAGAATATTTTATGTCCTAATCATTAGAACTGTAATTATATGGCAAAAGAGATGCTGAAATGTGATTAAGGTTACTACTGACTTTAAAATAGGGAGACTATCCTGGATTATCTGTGTGGGCCCAATGAAATCACTCCAATAAAAGAGTAAGCCCTTAACAGCAGAGGCAAAAGAGGAAGTCAGAGAGATGCAAAAGGGGAAGCAGGATTTGACATGCCATTGTTAGCTTGAATATGGAGAGGGGCACTTGTCAAAAAAATGATGACCTCAGTCACATAACAACAAGGAACTGAATTCTGCCAATAACCAGCTTGGAAGAAGATTCTGAGCCCCAAATGACAACCACAACCCCAGCTGATATCTTGATTTTAGTTCACTGAGACCCTAAGAAGAGAATCCAGCCACACTATGCTGAATTTGTGACCTACAGAAACTGTGAGAGAATAAATGGATGTTGTTATAAGCTGCTCAATTTGTAGTCATTTGTTACAGCAGCAACAGAGAAATAATACAATGCTCTGAGCCTCAATTTATATATCTGTCAAATGGAGCAAAATGCCTTATCTTGCCTACCTTTTGGGTTGTTATGAGGACAAAATGATGGATCTAAGAGGGCTCTGCAGTTTCAAGTTATAAAACTGTTAGGATATTTTCCAACAGGGAAAAAAAGAGTCCATCTGTTTTGAAGCAATTGGATTGAAACAATTAAAAGCTTAGAGCTGTGGGGTGTCTGGATGGCTCAGTTGGTTAAGCATCTGCCTTCGGCTCGGGTCAAGATCCCAGGATCCTGGGATCGAGCCCCACATCGGGCTCCCTCCTCAACAGGGCATCTGCTTCCCTCTCCCTCTGCCCCTCCTCCTGCTCTTTCTCTCTCTCTCTCTCAAATCTTAGGAAAAAAAATCTTAGAGTTGATATTTCCCAGAAGTGCTGAGGGTTTGGAGGGCTGCTTCTCCTCTCCTAGGGAAGCAGCACAGTATAGATGAAATCAGAAAACCTAGGTCCAAGTTTATTTTCTACTTGCATGTCCTTAGTCATGTTGTGTCACCTCTCTGAGCCTCAGTAAAATGAGGGTAATGATCTCTGCTCTGCCTAGATGATATGGTTGTGTGAGGCTTGACTGAAACAATGACTGTAAACATGTGATGGGGACAAAATACCCAGATGGAACGTTTATCAGTCCTCCCCAGTGTGTGCTCTGATGTTGGAAGCAGATATGATTTGGATAAACTAGTCACCCAAAGAGAGTTGAACTTTGATCACCTGTTTTCTGCCATTGTCTCTGGTATGTGGCCTTAGACAAGTCCCTTCTCCTCTCTGAATCTGTTTTTCCATTTTAAGAGGTTATATTATAGCCAATTGTCTTCACCTAATAGGCATCAGAATCACTTGGAGAGATGAGTGGCAGATGGCGGATAAGTAGAAGTTCTCTCCTTTTTATATGCCCCTCCTACCCCCAATAAACTATCCCCTAAAAGCTCAAGTCAGAGCAGTTTACTTTATTAAATCATGCAAAGTAAGCCCTATTTAGGATATAGGATTTGAATCCCAAGTATGTGGTTTGAAGCAATTGATTCTCAAATTTCAAAGTTTTTTTTTTAAAGATTTTATTTATTTATTTGACAGAGAGAGACAGAGCGAGAGAGAGAACACAAGTGGGGGGAGTGGGAGAGGGAGAAGCAGGCTTCCTGCCGAGCAGGGAGCCCAATGCGGGGCTTAATCCCAGGACCCTGGGATCATGACCTGAGCCGAAGGCAGATGCTTAACGACTGAGCCACCCAGGCGCCACTCAAATTTCAAAGTTTTCTAATTTAAATTTTTCCTAGCCCATTTCAAGCTGGTTAACTAGAGTCATGCCCCTCCCAGTTCCTTGCAATTCCCATTAATGTTGCTTTGTTGTGACTGTGAGATTTCCTCCCAGAATACCCCTTCTTATGTGAACTGAGGATGTTAAACTAGGGCCAGACAAAAGCCTATAGATTTGTCCATGTTTTAATTAAATGTAATCTGTAGCAAAACCCACAGTTGAGAATAACAGAACATCAAAACTTAAAAGGCACTTTAAGACTATCCTGTTTAAAGACACTCACATGTGGAATATAAGGAATAGTGCAGAGGATCATAGGGGAAGGGAGGGAAAACTGAATGGGAAGAAATCAGAGAGGGAGACAAACTATGAGAGACTCTTGACTCTGGGAAACAAACTGAGGGTTGTGGAAAGGGAGGTGGGTGGGGGGATGGGGTAACTGGGTGATGGGCATTAAGGAGGGCACGTGATGTGATGAGCACTGGGTGTTATATGCAACTAATGATTCATTGAACTCTACATCAAAAACTAATGAGGTACTATATGTTGGCTAATTGAATTAAAAAAAATAATAAGGACAATTTGAGACCTACAGAGAGGGAGGTACTTGCTGAGCATTAAAGAGAATCAGTGACAGAGGCAAATCTGGAACCCCCAGGGCTTCTGAAAGGAGTTCCTTCCACTGCTGCATGTTGCCTTTCCACTGCCTTTAGTGGTCAGAGACTGGAAAATCAAGTGATTTTTCAGTCTTTTTCCCTAGGCTGGTTTCACTATTCTTTGAAGTGGAGAAACTTCATTTACATGTCATCTAAGTATGAGGCCATATACAAAGCACTCTAAGTAGTCGTCAGCTATGGACACAATCTTTCTAAACACTCCCAACATAACCAGATTAGCCTTATCCACCATTTTTGGTCTTTGGCTCATCCAAAGTTCTCCTTCCTCAACCTGCTTTTCTGTTTCAAATGCCTTATATCAGTGCTTCTCAAACTTTAATGAGCATAGAAATATAGAGCTCTTATTAAAATAAAGGTTTTGATTACAAATGTCTGTCGTGCTGCTCAAGAATCTGCTTCTAACAAGCTCCCAGGTAATGATGATGCTGAGGGGGATGATGGACCACATTTGGAGTAGCAAGACTTATAGATGTTGTTTCCATCAGTCTCATTTCTAAACATCTTCTCTATTTACCACCAGGATTCCTTTACTACTAAGGGGGGTAGTGTGATGTATTAGAAACAGTAAGGCCTCTGTAGCTTCCAGTCCTGAATTTTTATCAATCCTTAGCTGTGTGATCTTGAGCAGTCATTTCTCATCTCCCTGAACCTCAACTTTCCTTATCTGTAAAATGGGGCTATTACCCATCATGCAGTGATGTTGTGAGGCCTGAGGGAATGACAAGGGTTTGGTGCAAAGTAGACTGTAGATTGAAAATCCTGGTTATAAAAGGTTATAAAAGGAATCCTGGTTATAAAAACCAAAGCCTGGGTTTCCTTAGAATTGCAAAAGATGACATGAGCAGTGCATGGTGGCTGCATCATCATGTCTAATATGCTCAAAGACTGTTTCCATGAAAAAACTGCCACTAGATATATGCAACTGATAAATCACTAAATTCTACCTCTGAAACTTCTAATACACTACATGTTAACTTGAATTTACATAAAATTAAAAAAAAAACTGCAGATGGACACCATCAATACTGGACAGTCTGCATATTTTATTGAAAGTCACATGAATGGGCCCCAGGATCTCTTTCTTTTGTCTGATGTCACATATATATTTCCCATAGGCAGTCTTTCTAGCATCTATTAATGCCCTTGGTATCAAGTGCTTCTTTTCCCTGTGAAAATGAAGACTTTTCGTCATCAAAAACATCTCTTCAAGGTATGTTGCTTCTCTCTGCAATTTTTAAGTGCTCCTAAAGCTTTTTGGGCTTGTAGTGTGTCAAGGCTATTTGCTTGCAGCTATGTTAAAACTAGTATCATTGATCTACATTCTTTTGAAAGCGATTTTTTTCTGGTCACAGAGACACATCTTCCTCTACTACTTTATTCTAGTTATTACATAATCAAGGAACTTCTAAATAAGGGAAGTATCCTAAAACAATTATTTTAGAAATACTAGAGTATTTCTATATGATGCTGTTTTATTACTGAAGTCGGGTGCTGAGTTTCACACCCCCACCCTGTGGCTGGACAACCTCCCCACCTTTTTTAAAGCAAAAACTTCAATGATATTTCTTATTCTAAATTATCTCTTAACTTTTGTTATCACCACAGAAAACCTTGTAAGGATTTGACCCCAAGGCATTAAGTACCAGAGAGGCACCAATACGTTTTGTCCTTCTCGAACTGTATGTGTGGATGTCTTCAGTCTCTTGGACTGAAAATAAACATGCTACAACCATGGTAAAGTACATAGACATATACAAGGACCCTTTTTTCTTTGAAAAACAGCTAAGCCAAAGACTTAGTAACTACGAACTAAAAAGTAAATTCATTTCACAAGGTAAAATTGAATGATCTTTTTAAAACATTACCAAATGGGTATATGGAAGGTTAGGAGAAAGCCCAACTCAGAAATCTCTTCCAGTCCAGTTTTTGTTCCCCTGTAAACTAGACCTGCCCTACTTCCCTTCAAATGCTTGCTTTTTAATATTTTATTAGGCAGAGAAAGTCAGTCATCCAGTTCCAGTAATGTAGCCTCTGTGTGGTAAAGAGAAAAACAGCATGGGGTACAGAGTCGGAGAGGCCTGGATTCGAGTCACAGTCCTGTTATTTACTTTCTGTGAGACCTTGAGCCAGTTACTTTAGCCTTCTGGGCCACAATTCTTTTTTCTGTAAAATGAGGGACTAGCATCTACTTGCATCATTGTTTTAAGGACAAAGGAGATTATGTATATGAAGCACTTAGAACTTAGTAGGTGCTTAATAAATGTTATCACTGTCAGTTCAAGGTTTATGGTTCATCCATTGCCAGTTTCTCTAACCTGCTGGCCAAGGTATGCAGATAATTTCCTATAGTTGCCACTCTTCAATTATCACCCCATTCCCATAGCCTCTTCTGAATGACTATTCATCCATCAAGCCTGGGCCAAGCCAGTTTCATTCCATGACAGTGAGCCTCACCACAGAAGCTTTTGCTCTTTAAATTAGAACGTAAAAGGGGGAGGCACTGAGGTTCATTTTTGGGCCTTCTTCAGGTATAGCCTAGGGCAGGGGCAGAGCTATCCAGCTACTGCTTCCCGGTCTCCAGCCAGCCTGGTAGTCCCAACTTTCTAGGCCAGGCTCTTGATCTATGTCCCAGAAAACACACAGTAATCTCATGGTCACATTTCTGGGACATCTATTCAACTGGGACTGCAGTGGCTTTCTCTGGTTCTCAATAATCTTTCAGTATTTGTAGTGGTGATTTTGGTATTCCCCCACCCCAAGAAAACAAAAGTGAAATGATGGCCCTACCATCTTCAAATGTACTGAAGCCCCACTGGCCACTGCTTCTGTGGCCAAAATCTACATACCTACTTGCTTTAGTTAGTTATCTAATGGGGCAAAGCAAGCAGAGAGGCCACAGCTCTGAGAATGGGGCTCAACAAGTACTTCCTGGGTGAGGCCAGGAGTCTCACAGCAACTTCCTTTGGGGGTGAGCCTCAGGTAGAATGGTGATCACTTGGCTCACTTGTTCCTGGTTCTTGTTAACTTGGCCTTTGAGACTAGGTAGAGCTGAGAGAGTTTTACGTGGCCACCTGGGCATGTCTTTATTGGGAATAGCATCAAGTTTCTGCTCGATTACTTCCACAAAGGCCTACATGTTACTAATTCACGAATGGATCATGTTGAGTTCAGTTTTGAAAGTGGTTATCATCTTTCAGTAACATTGTTTCAAAGGCATCTCAGAGTTGGTTTGGGCATGTGTGTATTCTCTCTCTCTCTTCCCCTTCCTCCATCTCCCTCTCCTTTCTTCTCTTCTTCTCCTCCCTTCACCCATGTCTATGCTTCTCTCTCAGTTCCATAGTGAAGGTATTGCTAGAAGGGTTCAAGTAGGAAAGCCCTTTTTCTCACACTTGGCCATATTATAATTACACAGACCCTAAAGACAGGTTATGGCCTGAGAGCATGGGAACACAAACAGTGACACTTTCTCCAGCAGCTTCCCATCAATAAACAAGCATCAGAAATGTCTATTCAGATTTCTGAGTCACTACACAGGTTGTGTTTTAGTTCCTTTCTAATGACTGAAATGGCAAATGTAACACCAGGAGCTTGTGTCTGAAAGTTTTCCACTTGCTAACAAATATGGGAGGCTCAAGAAAGAGGGTAAAAGCCCAACACTCAAAATGATGACCACTAACGCCACCAATCATAAGGCCCCTTGTTAGACAAGTGTCGTATAATGGAAAGAAACTTGTACAGGAGCCCAGGGACCTGGGTACTTGTTTAGGCATGGCTGATAACTTGCTCTGCCTCAGTTTCTCCAATAGTAAACTAGGCAATTAGACTAAATAATTTTGGAAGGCCTTCCAATCAAATACTTTATGGGTTGTAAAGAGTCTTTTATCTCAAGTGTTATGGTTCTTAACCCTTATTGGGTCACAGGCCCATCTGAAATTCAGTAGAATGTTATGGACCATCTCCCCAGAAAAGGTACATTGTCATGGAATTCTGCATACCATTTCAGAAGCTTCATGGAGTTTCTGAATCCATGGACACTGGGTTAGGAGTTGCTTCTTGCTGGAGATAAAAGCTTATCTGCAGAAGGCAAACATGAAGCAACAGTGCCAGCTGCCTCACCTCAATCCATTTTAACAATTTTTCCCAGTATTTGACCCAGAAGTGGAACTTCTGCAGGACAGATACAGTCTGCTTTTTTAAAGAATTGTTTTCAGTTTTTGTTTCTTTCTTGATTGTTTAGAAATTAAGCTGTCAGGAAAAAAATAGGAGGAAAAATAATTCAAACAGACCTAAGGCTTCAACATGCAAAATATTCTTTGCAGATTTGTCCTAAGTGGTTTTATGCAAAAATAGAAAGGCCACCGTCCTGAGTTCACATGAAGTTGTGGTTGATATCACCCATATGCTGTTTGGCCCAATAGGAACAGACAGGTTCTTGGCAATATACTGCAGTGCCAGAGCTCCAACCTGGTGCCAGGGTCATTATCCTCAGTAGGAGACATATCAAGATTCACCAATGTTTGGCAAACATTCCTACTCTTCTACTTCCAAGGCAAGCAGTGGCCCCAAATCAAGTAGCTTTTACTTCAGGGTAAGACCTCTGAGATCAGTCTTTAGTCCCAAGTATTTCAGAGTTTGATGGTCTTTTGAGGAGACAGGAAATTCAAAGAAGAGTTGAAAACTAAGCTCCTTTCTTCAACTCAGGTCAGTAGATAGCTTGGTTTCTGCAGTCTGGCTTGAGGGAGTTCAGCCATTCACAATCATATAGGAGCTCAACATAGACCTTCTGAGGGAACAAAGACAGAAAACATAAGAGAAATAAACCTGTGTCTAAGACATGTGCCCCTTATTTTATAGCATCCTAGAGCCTGAAGGTCCAGGGCCAGGAAGGAGCTGCTCTCTTCAGCACAAAATGACTCAGCACAGAAGAGTTTGAAGAAGACCCTTCCAGAACAGTGAAGGGTCCCCTGAGGCCAAGGATTTTAAAACCTGAAAAGGAAAGAAGAGAGTAGGTAATTAGCTAGGACTGGTCAAGTACTTAACAGCCACTGAGAAGTGAGGCCTATCTTGGTAGGTAGGTAAATACATAATTGGTAGCTAATCTTCTGAGCAACAGAGGCTGGCTAGGAAAAGGCCCTTACAACTTAGATCCCATGAAACAGGCCTAAGATGGTGCTATAATCAGGGCTGGAAACTGTGCATTTGACCTCAATTGTAATCCCCCAGAAGTCTACAGAAGATGAAGCCTGATACCTTTGAGACTACCCACCTACAACATAGACACTGCCTTTATGGCCCTATACTGACTCCAAATTTCTTTTTTGGGATTTCACTTCCATGAGGGATAATAAGGAAAAGCTTATCAGCCTATGGACCCCTGAGGACTGGCAGTGATAGGAAGTAAAGGGAGGCTGGGGAACAAATGGAAAGCTCTTCTCCAGATACCCAGATCTCATTTATAAGTATATTGGTTAATGTCATGCCAGAAATCTGATAGCCAAACAATTAGAACTCCTAGGTAGAGAAAAATAAATTCTATGATCTCTGTAGCTCCTGCGACCTTAGCAAGTTAATTTATCCCCTCTGAACCTCAGTTCCTTTATCTGCAAGTTAAAATATATATTATCCTCTTTATTCTGGCATCTGGTATGGATCTAATGAAATAATGGAAGTGAAAGTACTTTTCATTAAACAAATATACAAGACTAAGGATAGAGGTTCGGGGGAAAAGACTTAAATAGTGATTTGGTCTGAAGGTGTGAAGTCCCTATATGATACTTAAGTGGACTCATGGTACTTGCTATAATACCAAAAGAGAGGTTACCGATTTTCTTATAGACCCAAGGGATGTCAGAGTTACAGGGTTCCAAACTTTTAATTTTACAGATTGGGAAATTGAGGCTAAGAGAACAAAATGTACTTGCCACATGTCACAGTCTAGGATTCCTAATGAACTTTATCCAAAGGCAACTTGTAAAACTACACTGTAATTCGGTTGGGGGGGAGAAAGAAAGGAAAGAGGAAGGAGACTTAAAAACACAGGGAACCTCAGAATTGGAAGGTAGTAAGTTTAAGGGTCACATAATTACAGGTTAATGAACTGAGACATGGAATGTGTTCCTATCCTCTGGAACCACAAGATATTTTAGTCCTCAAAAGCTCAGATCCCATAAAGAAGGCTTACGTGTTACAAGGTTCTGTAATCAGGAGTGGAGACTACATACCGGAGGCCTCAACTCTCATCTCCAGGAACTCTGCCTTGAGAACTGTGGGTAAAGGAGGAAAAACATTTCACTAAACCTCTAGAAATCAGAACTGAAAAGGCAAAGCAAGGGGATGGGTGACCCTTCCAGGCCAGTGCCAAAGAGTCCATTTGAAAAATGGGAAATGATTCCATCCAAATGTTTCAGAACATCTAGATCTATGCTTATAAGTTGGGCTACCTCTCTGGCAGATTTAGCAAGCCCAGTAACCGAGATACAAAGAAATCTCTCAGGTGTCAGAACAATCCTTTGAGTGTTACACTATGGGAGGTTAGTGAAGCCCAGAGAAACTGGCCCGAAGACTATATTCTGTGATTATTTCTAATAGGTAGAAGGGCAAGGTGGAAGGAAGGGCAAATGTCATGCAAAACAAGAATCATCCTTTGCCTTGAAGATCAAACCAACTTTCCCCAGCCTCTTGATGTGCTTATATCAGTACTAAATTAGCCTTGTCTGGGAATAGCTGGAGGGAAGAGACAATCCTAAAGAATGAAGCCCTATATAGTGTTGCCAGAATATCCCAGAAAATAGCTGGTCCCAGGGCTATTTCTGTAGCATTGTTTTTCACTTCTTTCCTAAGTCTATTTATACTTACTTCCTGAGTGATCTTATTCCCATTCATGGTTTAAATCACCACCAAATATTGAGAACCCACCAAAGGGCCACTATTCATATTGTGGTAAATGTAAATGTCCCATGAAGTTGCACAGTGGCTGTACTCAACAGTTCTACCCTTAAATTAAATCTCTGTGGGTTCAACCCCAACTACTATTCTAAGTTGCAGTTACCTACTGGACATTTCTTTTTTTATTTAAGTTTTATTTAAATTCCAGTTAGCTAACATACAATGTAATAATAGTTTCAGGTGTACAATAGAGTAATTGGACACTTCCATACAATACCCGGTGCTCATCACAAGTGCCCTCCCTATGCCCACCACATATTTATCCCATTCCCACCTCCTTCACTTTCGGTAAACATGTTTGTTCTCTATAATTAAGAGTCTGTTTCTTGGTTTGTCTCTCTCTCCATTTTTTCCCCTTTGCTCATTTGTTTTGTTTCATAAATTCCACTTGAGTGAAACTATAAGGCATTTGTCTTGCTCTGACTGACATATTCCCCTTAGCATAATACTCTCTATCTCCAAGTAGTTGCAAATGGTAAGA
>NW_023270824.1:0-12691 GCF_011800145.1 Mirounga leonina
TTTTTTTTTTTTTTTTTTTTTTTGGCTTCTGACCTACTTGGATTTGTCTAGTGTATATTTTGCTGGGCTCATGGTATTTTTTGATAATGTTCTCTTGTTCATGTAGCCTTCTTGGGACAAAATGACTAGAAAGAGAAATTCACAATAAAATAAAGAGAGATTAATACTCTTGCACATAGATCTAATTAATATGAATATATGTAAAATGTCAGACCTAGAATTCAGAATAACAATAACAAAATTACTAGCTTGGCTTGAAAAAAGCATAAAAGACATTAGAGAATCCCTGGGTGCAGAAATAAAATCTAATCAGGCTGAAATTAAAAATACTTAAACTGAAATGCAGTCTAAAATGGATGATCAACTAGTGTAAATGAGGCAGAAGAGAGCCAGAGCTATAGAATTCAAAATGATGGAAGGAAGCTGAGAAAAAGAGAGAAAAACAATTAATGGATCATGAGGGAGGAGAGGCTTCAAGAAATCAGTGATACCATAGAGTGAAACAATATTAGAATAATTGGGGTCCCAAAGGAAGAAGAAAGAGAAAGAGGGATATATAGTATATTTGAGCAAATCATAGCCGAGATTTTCCATAATCTGGGAAAGGAAGCAGGCATTCAAATCCAGAAGGTACAGAAAACACCTTCAAAATCAATAAAAATAGATCAACACCCCGACATATAATAGTGAAGCTTGCAAATCTCAGAGACAAAGAGAAAATCCTTGAAAGCCGTAGAGATAGGAGGTCCTTAGTGTACAAAGATAGGAACATTAGACTGGCAGCAGACATATCCATAGAGATCTACCAGGCCAGAAAGGATTGACATGATATATTCAGAAAGCTAAATGAGAAAAACATGCAGCCAAGAATATTTTATCTGTCAAGGCTATAATTCAAAATGGAAGGAGAGAGAAAGAGTTTCGAGGACAACAGAAACTAAAAGAATTTGTGATCACTAAGCCAGCCCTGCAAGAAATATTAAATCATTTGTGTTTCTATACATTAATGAGACAGAAGAAAGTAAAATTAAGGAATCAATCCCATTTCCAATTGCACCAAAAACCATAAGATACCTAGGAATAAACCTAACCAAAGAGGCAAAGAATCTGTACTCTAAAAACTACAGAACACTCATAGAAACTGAGGAAAATACAGAGATGGAAAAACATCCCATGTTAATGGATTGGAAGAATAAAAATTGTTAAAATCTCTATGGTTCCCAAAGCAATCTACACATTCAATGCAATCCCTATCAAAATAACGCTGACATTTTTCACAGAGTTGGAACAAATAATCCTAAAATTTGTATGGAAACAGAAAAAAACGTGAATATCCAAAGGAATGTTGAAAAAGAAAAAGAAAGCTGGTGGCATCACAATGCCTGATTACAAAGCTGTAATGAACAAGACAGCATGGTAGTGGCAAAAAAACAGACACATAAATCAATGGAACAGAATAAAAAACACAGAAATGGACTCTCAACTCTATAGTCAACTAATTTTTGACAAAACAGGAAAGAATATCCAATGGAAAAAGGACAGTCTCTTCAACACTCGGTGTTGGGGAAATTGGCCAGCCACATGCAGAAGAATAAAACTCAACCATTCTCTTACACCATACACAAAAAGAGACTCTAAATGGATGAAAGACCTCAACGTGAGATAGGAATCTATCAAAATCCTAGAGAAAAACACAGGCAGCTACCTGAGACTGGGGCTGCAGCACCTTTTTGCTAGATATGTCTCCAAAGGAAAGGGAAACAAAAGCAAAAATGAACCACTGGGGCTTCATCAAGATAAAAAGCTTCTGCACAACAAAGGAAACAGTCAACAAAGTAATAGGCAACCCATGGAATGGGAGAAGATATCTGCAAATGTCTTTTTTTTAAAATATTTTATTTATTTATTTTGACAGAGAGAGACACAGCAAGAGAGGGAACACAAGCAGGGGGAGTGGGAGAGGGAGAAGCAGGCTCCGCGCTGAGCAGGGAGCCCGACATAGGGCTTGATCCCAGGACCTTGGGATCATGACCCGAGCCGAAGGCAGACGCTTAACGACTAAGTCACCCAGGCACCCCTATCTGCAAATGTCTTACAGATAAAGGGCTATCCAAGATCCATAAAGAACTTAAACTCAACACCCAAAAAACAAATAATCCAGTCAAGAAATGGGCAGAAGACATGAGCAGACATTTCTCCAAAGATGACATACAAATGCCTAACAGACACATGAAAAACGCTCAACATCACTCATCATCAGGGAACACAAATCAAAATCACAATGATATATCACCTCACACCAGTCAGAATAGCTAAAATTAATATGTCAGGAAACAACAAATGTTGGCGAGGATGCAGAGAAAGGGGAACCTTCTTACACTCTAAGTGGGGATGCAAGCTAGTATAGCTACCTTGGAAAACAGCATGGAGGTTCCTCAAGAAGTTGAAAATAGAGCTACCCTATGACCCAGCAACTGCACTACTAGGGATTTACTCCAAAGATACAAATGTAATGATCTAAAGGGGATTTGAACCCCAATGTTTATAGTAGCAATGTCCACAATAGCCAAACTATGGAAAGAGTCCAGATGTCCACTGACAGATGAATGGATAAAGATATCTTATATATAATGGAATATTAATGAGCAATCAGATAAGATGAATACTTACCATTCACATCACCAGGATGGAACTGTAGAGTATTACGTTGAGGGGAAAGAAGTCAATCAGGGAAAGACAATTATCATGGTTCACTCATATGTGGACTATAAGAAACAGTGCAGAGGATCATAGGGGAAGGGAGTAAAACCTGAATATGATGAAATCAGGAGGGAGAGAAACCATAAGAGACTCTTAAGTATAGGAAAAAAACAGGGTTGCTGTAGGGCAGATGGATGGAGGAATGGGGTAATTGTGTGAAGGGCATTAAGGGAGGGCACATGATATGATGAGCACTCAGTGTTATATACAATGCATGAATTATGGAACTCTACATGTGAAAGTAATGATGTACTATATCTTGGCTAATTTAATTTAAATTAAAAAATAAGAATAGATGTAAAATAAATATAAATGTAAATTAAATATAAATATAAATATAAAGAAAAAATGAAGTGAGAGGATGGAGAACTATCTATAGTGCTAATGGATGTCTAAAGAAAGCCCATGTAGGGGTGCCTGGGTGGCTCAGTCGGGCATCTGCCTTCAGCTTGGGTCATGATCCCAGGATCCTGGTTTTGAGACCTGCGTTGGGCTCCCTGCAGGGTGCCTGCTTCTCCCTTTCCCACTCGCCCTGCTTGTGTTCCCTCTCTCACTGTGTCACTCTCTCTCAAATAAATAATAAATTTTTTTTAAAAAAGGAAAAGAAAGCCCATGTAGCAATACTTATATCAGAGAAACTATATTTTAAAGCAAACTCTCTAACAAGAGATGAAGAAGGGCATTGTATCATAATTAAGGGGTCTATCCACCAAGATGATCTAACAATTGTAAATGTGCATGCCCCCAACTTGGGAGCTCCCAAATATATAAATCAATTCATTACAAACATAAGGGAACTCATAATATAATAGTAGGAGGAGCTTTAACCTTCTTCTTATAGCACTGGACAGATATTCTAAGCAGAAAATAAATAAGTAAACAATGGAGAGGAAGGAAAGATGGCAGAGGAGTAGGGGACCCTAATTCAACTGGCCCCTGGAATTGAGCTGGATATCTAACAGACAACTCTGGGCACCCATGAAATCAGCCTGAGATGTAAGAAGATCTGGATCTCTCAAACAGAATATCACAGGTGGTTGGTTTTGAGGTATGAAGTGGGGAGCTCTGATTCCACAGGTAGATCTCGGAGGATAAATGGCAACAGAAAGGAGCCTGTCTGTGGGGATCCTACACCGCCAGTGGCGACAGCCGTGCACGCTGGGGATGGGGCACAAACTCGCAGACCAGTAGCAATGGGGAAAGGACACTAGGGCAGCCCCCAGTGCAGAAGCCCAGAGTGGAGGGTCGTGCATGTGAACTAGGAGTGGCTGGTGATTTTAGAAGCACAAAGGGCAGAGACATGTTCTGACCTGGAGGCAGCACTGGGGGTGCTGTGGAGGGACACACAACCCAGAACACTGCAATTTATAGCAGCACGGACAAAAATGGGGACGGTGTGGCCTGGAGAGCTCACTGAAGAACAGACTGCGTTCTCTCGGCTCTGAGGCAGAGGGTTGGATATGGTCTCTTCTGCTCTGACTCACAGAGGTGATGTGGAAAGCTGCCAGGGAAAGCCACCAGAGAACAAAAGCCCCAAAAACTGATTCCTGCTGAGCCCACCCCCGCCACAGGGGGGCAGGGCAACTCCACCCAAACAGGATTGCCTGAGTAACAGCACGGCAGGCCTCTCCCCAGAAGACAGGCTGGGAAAAAAAGAGGCCAGCAACCCTAAGGTCCCAAGAAAACAGGTGCATCTTGCTTGGGTTCTGGTCAACAATTTGGACTCTATACATTCCCTCAAACACCCATCAACAGAATGACCAGGAGGAGGAACCACCAAAATAGAAAAGACTCAGAGATTACGATGTATGCTGCAGATTTACAAATGGATGCAGATATAACCAAGATGTCGGAGATAGAATTCAGGTTAGCAATTGTGAAGACAATGGCTAGAATGGAGAAATCAATTAATGGCAACATAGAGTCTCTAAGGGCAGAAATGAAAGCTGAATTGACAGAACTTAAAAATGCTATCATTGAGATCCAATCCAATCTAGATAATCTAACAGCTAGGGTACCTGAGGGAGAAGAAAGAATAAGCGACCTGGAAGACAATAGATAAAAAGGGAAAAGAGGAGGCCAGGCAAAAACAACTCAGAATCCATGAAAATAGAATCAGAGAAATAAGTGACACCATGAGGCATTCCAATGTCAGAATAATTCGAATCCCAGAGCGAGTCAAGAGAGAGAGGACTAGAAGATGTATTTGAGCAAATCGTATCTGAGAACTTCCCTAATCTGGGGAATGAAACAAACATTCGAGTCCTAGAGGCCGAGAGGACACCTCCCAAGATCAAAGAAAACAGGTTAACACCCTGGCATGTAATACTAAAACTTGCAAATCTTAGAACCAAGGAAACCATCTTAAGGGCAGTTAGGGGGAAGAGATTCCTTATGTACAGAGGGAGGAACATCAGAATAACATCAGACCTATCCACAGAGACCTGGCAAGCCAGAAAGGCCTGGCAAGACATATTCAGGGTAATAAATGGGGAGAACATGCAGCCGAGAATACTTTATCCAACAAGACTGTCATTTAGAATGGATGGAGAGATGCAGAGCTTCCACGACTGGCAGAAGCTGAAAGAATATGTGACCACTAAGCCTGCCCTCCAAGAAATATGAAGGGGGGTTTTATAAAAGGAGAAAGACCCCAAGCGTGATATACAACAGAAATTTACAGAGACAATCTATAAAAACTAGGCCTTCACAGGCAATATGATGACAATTAACTCATATCTTCCAATAGTCACTCTCAACGTGAATGGCCTAAACGCTCCCATAAAATGGCACAGGGTTGCAGATTGGATAAAAAGACAGGAACCATCCATATGTTGCCTACAAGAGAATCATTTTGAATCTAAAGATACATCCAGACTGAAAGTGAAGGCATGGAGATCTATCTTCCATGCCAGCGGACCTCAAAAGAAAGCTGGGGTAGCAATTCTTATATCAGACAAATTAGATTTTAAACTAAAGTCTGTAATAAGAGACACAAAAGGACACTCTATCATTCTCAAAGGGTCTACCCAACAAGAAGTTCTAATGATTGTAAATATCTATACCCCCAACATGGGAGCAGCCATCTACATAAGCCAACTGTTAACCAAAATAAAGAGTCATATTGATAACAATACATTAACTTTAGGAAACCTCAATAATCCACTCTCAGCGATGGACAGATCATCTAAGCAGAAAATCAACCTGAAAACAGGAGCTTTGAGTGATACACTGGGCCAGATGGACCTCATAGATATTTACAGAACATTCCACCCTAAAACAACAGAATACTCATTCTTCTCAAGTGCACATGGAAATTTCACAAGAATAGACCACATACTGGGTCACAAGTCAGGTCTCAACCAATACCAAAAGATTGAGATTATTCCCTGCATAGACTCAGACCACAATGCTTTAAAACTGGAACACTATCACAAGAAAAAATGCGGAAGAAATTCAAACACTTGGAAGCTAAAGACGACTCTGCTCAAGAATGTTTGGGTCAACCAGGAAATCAAAGAAGAACTGAAACAATTCATGGTAATCAATGAGAATGAAAACACATCGGTCCAAAGCCTATGGTATACTGCAAAGGTGGTCCTAAGGGGGAAATACATAGCCATCCAAGCCTCACTCAAAAAAACAGAAAAATCCCGAATTCACCAACTAACTCTACAACTTAAAGAACTAGAGAAAGAGCAAAATGATGCCTAAGCCATGCATTAGAAGAGAAATAATTAAGATTAGAGCAGAGAACAATGAGTTAGAAACCAGAAACACAGTAGATCAGATCAATGAAACTAGAAGTTGGTTCTTTGAAAGAATTAATAAGATAGATAAACCACTAGCCAGACTTATCCAAAAGAAAAGAGAAAGGACCCAAATTAATAAAATTATGAATGAAAGGGGAGAGATCAGGGCGCCTGGGTGGCTCAGTCGGTTAAGCGTCTGCCTTCGGCTCAGGTCATGATCCCAGGGTCCTGGGATCGAGCCCCGCATTGGGCTCCCTGCTCGGTGGGAAGCCTGCTTCTCCCTCTCGCACTCCCCCTGCTTGTGTTCCCTCTCTCGCTGTGTCTCTCTCTGTCAAATATATAAATAAAATCTTAAAAAAAAAAAAGGGGGGGAGAGATCATGACTAACACCAAGGAAAGAGAAACAATTATTAGAAATTATTATCAACAACTATATGCCAATAAATTGAGCAATCTGTATGAAATGGAGGCCTTCCTAGAAACCTATAAACTGCCAAGACTGAAACAGGAAGATATTGACAAACTGAATAGGCCAATAACCAGTAACGAGATTGAAGCAGTGATAAAAAACCTCCCCCCAAAAAAGAGTCCAGATCCTGATGGTTTCCCTGGGGCTTCTACCAAACATTCAAAGAAGAAATAATACCTATTCTCCTGAAGCTGTTTCAAAAAATGGAAACAGAAGGAAAAGTTCCAAACTCATTCTATGAGGCCAGCATTACCTTAATCCCCAAACCAAGCAAAGACACCATCCAAAAGGAGACTTTCAGACTGAAATCCCTGATGAATATGGATTCCAAAATCCTCAACAAAATCCTAGCTAATAGGATCCAATAATAGATTAAAAGGATCATCCACCATGTCCACGTAGGATTTATCCCCAAGACACAAGGGTGGTTCAACATTCGTAAATCAGTCCATGCGATAGAACACATTATTAAGAGGAGGGAGAAGAACCATATGGTCCTCTCAATTGATGCAGAAATAGCATTTGACAAAATACAATATCCTTTCCTGATTAAAACTCTTCAGAGTATATGGACAGAGAGAACATTCCTCAAGTTCATAAAATCCACCTATGAAAAACCCACAGCAAATATCATCTTCAATGGGGAAAAGCTGAGAGCCTTTCCCCTTAGATCAGGAACACGTCAAGGATGCCCACTCTCCCCACTATTGTTCAACATAGTACTAGAAGTCTTGGCAACAGCAATCAGACAACAGAAAAAGTAAAAGGTATTCAAATTGGCAAAGAAGAAGTCAAACTCTCTCTTTCCGCAGATGGCATGATACTTTATGTGGAAAATCCAAAAGACTCCACCCCAAATTACTAGAACTCATCCAGCAATTCGGTAATGTGGCAGGATACAAAATCAATGCACAGAAATCAGTTGCTTTCTTATACGTTAACAATACAACTGTAGAAAGAGAAATTAGAGAAACGATTCCATTTACAATAGCACCAAAAACCATAAGATACCTCAGAATAAGCCTAACCAAAGAGGTAAAGGATCTATACTCTAGGAACTACAGAACACTCATGAAAGAAATTGAAGGAGACACAAAAAGATGGAAAAATATTCCATGCTCATGGATCAGAAGAATAAACATTGTTAAAATTTCTAAGCTACCCAGAGCAATCTACACCTTCAATGCCACCCCGATCAAAATTCCAATGACATTTTTCAAAGTGCTGGAACAAACAATCCTAAAATTTGTATGGAATCAGAAAAGACCCCGAATCGCCAAGGAAATGCTGAAAAAGAAAATCAAAGCTGGGGGCATCACATTGCCCAATTTCAAGCTATATTACAAGCAGTGATCAGCAAGACAGCATGGTACTGGCATAAAAACAGACATCCTAGACCAATGGGACAGAATAGAGAACCCAGATATGGACCCTCAACTCTATGGTCAAATAATCTTTGACAAAGCAGGAAAAAACATGCAATGGAAAAATGACAGTCTCTTCAATAAATGGTGCTGGGAAAATTCGACAGCCACATGCAGAAGAATGAAACTCGACCATTCTCTAACACCACTCACAAAGATAAACTCAAAGTGGATGAAAGACCTCAATGTGAGACAGGAATCCATCAAAATCCTAGAGGAGAACATAGGCAGTAAGTTCTTTGACATCTCCCACAAAAACTTCTTTCAAGATACATCTCCCAAAACTAGTGAAACAGAAGTAAAAATGAACTTTTGAGACTTCATCAAGATAAAAATGTCTGCACAGCAAAGGAAACAGTCAACAAAACAATGAGGCAACCCACAGAATGGGAGAAGATATTTGCAAATGACACTACAGATAAAGGGCTGCTATCCAAGATCTATAAAGAACTTCTCAAACTCAACACCCAAAAAACAAATAAATCAAAAAGTGGGCAGAAGATATGAAAAGACGGTGCTCTGCAGAAGACATACAAATGGCTAACAGACACATGAAAAAATGTTCATCATCATTAGCCATCAGGGAAATTCAAGTCAAAACCACATTGAGATACCACCTTACACCAGTTAGAATGACAAAAATGGACAAGACAAGAAACAACAAATGTTGGAGAGGTTGTGGAGAAAGGGGAACCCTCTTACACTGTTGGTGGGAATGCAAGTTGGTACAGCCACTTTGGAAAACAGTGTGGAGGTGCCTCAAAAATTTAAAAATAGAGCTACCCTATGACCCAGCAATTGCACTTCTGGGTATTTACTCCAAAGACACAGATGTAGTGAAAAGAACGGCCATATGCACCTCAATGTTCATAGCAGCAATGTCTGCAATAGCCAAACTGTGGAAAGAGCCGAGATTCCCTTCAACAGATGAATATGTAAAGAAGATGTGGTCCATATATACAATGAAATATTACTCAGCCATCAGAAAGGATGAATACCTAACTTTTACATCAACATGGATGGGCCTGGAGGAGATTATGTTAAGTGAAATAAGTCAAGCAGAGAAAGTCAATTAGCATATGGTTTCACTTATTTGTGGAGCATAAGGAATAGCATGGAGGACATTAGGAGAAGGAAGGGGAAAAATGAGGGGGAGTTATTGGAAGGAGAGATGAACCCTGAGAGACTATGGACTCTGAGAAACAAACAGGGTTTTAGAAGGGAGGGGGGAGGGGGGATGGGTTACCTCGGTAATCGGTATTAGGGAGGGCATGTGATGCATAAGCACTGGGTGTTATAAGAAATCAATGGATCGTGGATCACGACATCAAAAACTAATGATGTATTTTATGGTGACTATCATAACATAAAAAAAAAAAAGAAAACAATGGCTTTGAATGACACACTGGACTTGATGCACTTAAGAGATCTATTCAGAACATGTCATCCTAAAGTGACAGAATCACATTCTTTCCGAGGGCACATGGAACATTCTCCAGAATAGATCACACAACGGGTCATAAATCAGCCCTTAGTAAGTACCAAAAGATCAAGATCAAACCATGCATACTTTCAGACCACAATGCTATGAAACTTGAAAAGTAGAAGAAAAAATTTGGAAGGACCATAAATACTTGGAGATTAAAGAAAATCTTACTAAAGAATGAATGGGCCAAACAGGGAATTAAAGAAGAAATTGAATAATACATGGATGCAAATGAAAATGAAAACATGACAGTGAAAAACCTTTGGGATGCAGAAAAGGCAGTTCTAAGAGGGAAGTGTATAGCAATAGAGATACCTCAAGACACAAGAAAAGTCTAAAATACACAACCTAACCTTAACGTGTAAGTACAGGACCTAGAATAAGAACAAATAAAGTGTAAAGGCAGCAGCAGAAGGGAAATAATAAAGATTAGAGCAGAAATTAGCAATATAGAAAGAATAAAAAACCAGTAGAATAGATCAATGAAACTTAGAGCTGGTTCTTCAAATGAATTAATGAAATTGATAAACCCCTAGGCAGACTTAACAAAGAAAAGAGAAAGGACCCAAAAAATTAAATCACAAATGATTTAAGGAGGGATAACAACCAATACCACAGAAATACAAACAATTAAGAGAGAATACCATGGAAAATTACATGCCAACAAACTGGGCATCTGGAAGAAATGGAAAATTCTTAGAAATGTACAAATTACCAAAACTGAAACAGGAAGAAATAGAAAATTTTGATAGACCCATTACCAGCAAAGAAATGGAATCAATAATCAAAAATCTCCCAACAAACAAAAATCCAGGGCCAGATGGTTTCCTGGGGAAATTCTGCCAGACATTTAAAGAAGAGTTAACACCTATTCTCAAACTGTTCCAAAATATAGATGTGAAAGGAAAACTTCCAAATTCATTCTATGAGGCCAGCATTACCTTGATTTCAAAACTAGACAAATATGCCACCAAAAGGAGAATTACAGACCAATATCCCTGATAAACATGGATGCAAAAATTCTCAATAAAATAAAAGAAAATCAAATTCAACAGTACATTAAAAGGATTATTTGCCATGATCAAGTGGGATTTATTCCTGGGTTGCAGGGATAGTTCAATATCCACAAATCAATCACTGGACAGATTAATAAAAGAAAGGATAAGAACCATATGATCCTTTTCAAAAGATTCAGAAAAAGCATTTGACAAATACAGCATCCTTCCTTGATAAAAATGCTCAACAAAGTAGGGATAGATTGAACACACCTCAACATTATAAGGGCCATAGATGGAAGACCTACAGCTAATCTCTACCTCAATGCAGAGAAACGGAGACCATTTCCTCTATGTTCAGGAACAAGAGAAGGATGTCCACTCTCACCAATAGTATTTAACATAGTACTGAAGTCTTAGCCTTGGCAATCAGACAACAAAAAGAAATAAAATGGCTCCAGATCAGCAAGGAAGAAGTCAAAGTTTCACTGTTTGCAGATGATATGATACTCTACATAAAAAACCCAGAAAGACTCCACCAAAAAACTGCTCGAACTTATAAATCCAGCAGAGCTGCAGGTACAAAATCAATGTGCAGAAATCTGTTTCATTTCTCTACAGAAATAACGAAACAGCAGAAAAAGAAATCAAGGACTTGATCTCATTTTCAACTGCACAAAACAAAAACAAAAACAAAAACAAACCACCTAGAATTAAACCTAACTAAAAGGGTAAATGATCTGTACTCTGCTAACTGTAGATCATGTATGAAAAAAATTGAAGAGAACACAAAGAAATGGAAAAGAATTCCATGCTCATAGACTGGAAGAACAAACATTGTTAAAATGTCTACACTTCCTAAAGCAATCTACACATTTAACACAATCCCTATCAAAATTTATCAGCATATTTTACAGACCTAGAACAACCCTAAAATTTATGAAGCCATAAAAGACCCCAAATAGCCAAAGCAATTCTGAGAAATAAAAACAAAAATAAGGCATCATAATTCCAGATATCAAGTTGTATTACAAAGCCGGTGATCATCAAAACAGCTTGGTACTGGCACAAACCCAGACACACAGATCAATGGAATAGAAGAGAGAACCCAGAAATGGACCAACAACTCTATGCAGACCAACAAAGCAGGAAGAATATCCAATGGAAAAAGAGAGTTTCTTCGACAAATGCTGTTGGAAAAATTGGGCAGCTACATGCAGAAAAATGAAACTGGACCATTTCCTTACACCATACACAAAAATAAACTCAAAATGGATGAAAGACCTCAATGTGAGACAGGAATCCATTAAAATCCTAGAGGAGACCATAGAAACCTCTCTGACATCAGCTGTAGCAACTTCTTATTAGGTGCTGAGGAAAGGGAAATAAAAACAAAAATGAGGAAAGCTTCTGCACAGTGAAGGAAACAATCAACAAAGCAATCTATGGAATGGGAGAAGATTATTTGCAAAGGACATATCAGATAAAGGGCTAGTATCCAAAATCTATAAAGAACTTATTGAACTCAACATCCAAAAAACAAATAATCCAGTTAAGAAATGAGCAGAAGACATGAATAGATACTTTTCCAAAGAAGACATACAAATGGCTAACAGACATAGGTTAAAAAAGATGCTCAGCCATGAGGTATTCTTAATCTCAGAAACAAACTGAGCATTGCTGGAGTGGTGGGGAGTGGGAGGGATGGGGTGGGTGGGTGATAGACACTGGGGAGGGTATGTGCTATGGTGAGCACTGTGAAGTGTGCAAGACTGTTGAATCACAGACCTGTACCTCTGAAGCAA
>NW_023270825.1:0-34034 GCF_011800145.1 Mirounga leonina
AACCCTAAACCGTACCTCTACCCGTACCCGTTCCGTAACCCTAACCCGTACCCTTACCCAGTACAATCTATACCTTCAAATCCAGCCTGATCAAAATTCCAATGACATTTTTCAAAGTGCTGGAACAAACAATCGTAAAATTTGTGTGGAACTAGAAAGGACCCTAAATCACCTAGGAAATGTTGAAAAAGAAAAATAAACCTGCAGGCATCATATTGCCCGATTTCAAGCTATATTATAAAACAGTGATCACCAAGACAACATGGTACTGTCTTGGTATCATCCTCATGCTTTGAAACCCATCTACTCACTGCTCAGGGTACACTCTGTAGGAGAGGGTCTATGAAATTCTAAGAGCTGTCAAAAAATGTAAAGTTTGGGGAAAAGTCAATGAGAGGACATGACCACAGGTTGCCCCAAGAACTAAACCCAGGCAATGGGAGGCTCCACATCCTTTCTCTTGCCCTTGGAATGTGTTTTCTCCTGGTATGAATGCTCCCAGAAGCTGCTCTAAGGTTACAGCCATGTGATAGTGATGTGGTGCTGAGACCATCTGAATAGTATGTACGACTAAATCCAGTTTAGGCTTCCAAATAAAAACTATCAAGCTTTGGTAGGTGGGTGCAGAAAACTACTCACCATGTGGGTGCCCAAGACAAGGCTTGTAAGTAAGTTCCCTTGCTCATTAAAACTACCACCTACCAACCTGGAGGAACCTGCCTCTGTCTTTGGTATCTCCTTGCCCTCTGAATACAGCGGCCAGGTTCAGGTTATACCAGGGATGCTCCCAAGAAGCGTGTAAAGCAACAGACACTCAGATGTCCAACAGGTACATGAAAGAATACTCAGCATCACTAATCATCAAGGAAATACAAATAAAAATCACAATGAGATACAACCACACACCTGTCAGGATGGCTAGTATCAGAAAGATAAGAGCTTATGGGTATCTGGGTGGTCAGTCGTTAAGTGTCTGCCTTCGGCTCAGGTCATGATCTCAGGGCCCTGGGATTGAGCCCCGCATCACGTTCCCTGCTTGGCGGGAAGCCTGCTTCCCCCTCTCCCACTTCCCCTGCTTGTTTTCCCTCTGTAGCTGTGTCTCTCTCTGTGTCAAATAAATAAATAAAATCTTAAAAAAAAGAAAGACAAGAGCTGATAAGTGTTGGCCACAATGTGGATCAAAGGAACACTCATGCACTGTTGATGAGAATCTAAATTGGGGCAACCACTATGGAACACAGTATGGAGGATACTCAAGAAATTCAAAATACAACTGTTACATAATCCAGCAATTCCACTGCTGGGAATATATTGAAAGTCCATCCAGAATGAGCCTCCTTATCACTATAGCCAGACATTGGGGAGTAGTCATTCACTAAAATAATTTCTCTGTATTGATTTCATGAGTGTTTCAATTCAGTACCTTACAAAAAGGGTGGAGATTGAGGGTAAGGAAATGCTACCATGTATGTTCATTCTGGTTGTCTGTTAATAAATCCCTTCAAAGATTTTTGATAAAACAGCACATGAACATGTTCTATGTTAAGTATCAAATGTACTAAAAATATATGTTGTCTGAAGATTGTAATAAGATCATAATGCTGTTTGATTAAAAGGTATAAAAAAAGGAAATAAAAACAGGATATCAAAGAAGTATCTGTTACCGCATATTTGCTGCAAGATTACTCAAAATAGCTGAAACATGTCAACAACGTAAGTGTCTATCAACAGATGCATGAGTAAAGATGTGGTATATATATAACTTTATCTTGAGAAATAGGGTAATCAAGCCCTTTGAGACACCACAGATGGATCTTGAGGGCATTATGCTAAGTGAAATAAGTCAGAAAAAGACAATTACTATGTGTTATCACTTACATGTGGAATAAAAAAACAAAACACTGAACTTGTAGAAGCAGAGAGTGGAAAGGTGGTTTCCAAGAGTTGGGAGGTGGGAGATTGGGAAAAAATGTTATGTAAGGACACAAAACTTGCAACTAGTAGATGATTCCTGGAGATCTGATGCACAGCGTAGTAATTATAGTCAATAATAATGTATTGTAATCTTGAACATCTCTATGAGACTAGGTCTTAGTTATCACTGCAAAAAGAAATTATAATTATGTGATGGAAGTGTTATATGACCACATGGTGGTGATCACACTGCAATATATAAATGCAAGAGATCAACACCCTGTATATCTTAAATTTATGCCTACTGCATGCAATGACATCTGAAAAAAATATCTTTAAAAGAATGTATTTAGCAGGGCGCCTGGGTGGCTCAGTCATTAAGCGTCTGCCTTCGGCTCAGGTCATGATCCCAGGGTCCTGGGATGGAGTCCCGCAACGGGCTCCCTGCTCAGCAGGAAGCCTGCTTCTCCCTCTCCCACTCCCTCTCCTTGTGTTCCTGCTCTTGCTCTCTCTGTTAAATAAATAAATAAAATCTCTAAAGAAAAAAAAAAAGAATGTATTTAGGAAAGAGATAACAAACAAACTTAAGCCTAGCTTTCTGTAGCCTGGGGTCAGATTAGCTCAGCTTTGGACTTTATGACCTTCTGAGGAGAAACAGCTCAGGTGACAGCCTGAGCCACTGGAAGGCTGTGCCCTGTGCATAAGAGAAAACCATTAACAGAGCTACCCACACACATCAGTCCCTGAAGGAGCATTGTGACTTGCCCATACTCTGCCTCTGGGGGAAGGGGGGGGGGTCTGTGGGGCCATTCCTCCTTGGAGGAAAGTCATATGACCCAGAAGCTTCACAATTTCTCATACAGCATCTCTGGACTGCCACCATAAGCCATTAGCTATGCCAGGAGACATGATGGAATGATCAAAAATCAGAGGGGAAAAAAAAAACACAGAAAACAGAGATTCTTATGTGATGAAGACTGTCACCAAACAGTGCATTTGAAGTGCAGATGAGCCCTAAGGAGAAAGGAGGGGACCTTTACAGAGACACCCTCCTGCATGGGGATGGCACAAGAGGAGGATGGCACAAAACCAGGTTTGCCACTAACCATCAACGTTCCAAGGATAGGGCAGTGAGTGGGTATCTGATTTCCCATTTACCTTTGCCATTGGTATTCACCACTAAAATAGTGGAATTATCTAGCACAAAAATGGACCAGAGGACCTTAAATGTAGATGGAAAGTAGGAAATTGGAAGGAAGCTCTCAAAGATAGGACATCAAAATATATTTGGTGAGGACAGGATAGGGTTCAAACAATATATACAAAACAGCACAAACTGTACGTATTCTGGAAAACACTAGGAACAAATATCACCATGGGCTAAACATGGTTTTCTGTGGATGCTGGGAGAAATGTAAGTCCTAAATTTCTGGGACTTTTTGTATTTCAAATACTCTATGATGTACCCATATTGCATGAGGGGGAAAAACAGTATGATTATAGATGTTAATTTAAAATAAACTTTTTTATTCATTTATACATTTTATTATTAATTATACACTTCAATCTACAATAATAGTGCATTGAAAATTATTTAGATACATGTAGACTGCCTTTCCACCTCAGAGTATTGCTCTGAAGAATGCCATTTGTTATTGACCATCATTCACCTACAGTCACTGCTCAATTCCCTGAAATGCAGACTAAGAGTCAAAGGAGGGATGAACATTCCGAGGGCTCCCTCTGGATGCCAGAGTCATCAATGGGCACTTCTGCCTACCTTCCTGATTGATTTCATGGGATGCAACATTGAGGATCTACAATGCAATGTCTCCTATATTCAGAAGCTTGCTCTCCAGGGTAGCATAGCTTGCACTAGGTGGGATCTCACCCCAGTCACCCTCCCCTACTGCCCACAGCCACCCTAGTTTCAGAGAGGCAGCATGGGTGGGGAGTAGCCATCCATCTCCATGAACCCACTTTGGGACTGGAGAAGGAGAGATTACCTAGAGAATGAGAAAAATCTCAGTGTTCACGAGCACTCTTTTGTAGAAACATCATGAATTTGTCCTTACAGGAACCTGTGGCTACTTCCCTTAATTCTGTGCCCAGGGACCACAGCTGAAGACCCAGCTGCTGATTCAAGTACTTTAGACAGTATCTCGGGCTCAGTTTGGGCCTTACAGGCTGACAAAAATAAGGAGACATGACTACCATGCACTTTTCAAGTTTTATTTCAGAGTGCTTGTCAGTGATGTAACACAGACCTGGTTTGAGAGCCCTGTGATGTGCACGGGACCCCTGTGTCTCCTGCAGATCCCTGGAAACATGGATGTCAGCTTTGCCACCTCTTTACTGTAGTTTCATTCATGCTCCTGTGGATTGCATATTGTTGCTCAGGGGTCTGGAGGCTGATTTACGGACTGGCTTCACCAACTTTCTCTTCCCTAACTCTAACTATCTTGATAGTTTTTACATTGGTGCCAATACCAAAGAGGAGTGTAGCTATTAAGGCATAAATGCGAGCAAAGACCACTCTCAAATATATCACCGATTCATGACTTTGCTTGACTGACCGCATTCTTCCTGGGGGGGGTCCACTGTCTATACTCCCTCCTTTACCTCGCAATTTGCAGAATGGGGGATCCCAGCCTATGTGGCAATGACAATTCCTGTTATTGTTGCAAATCCCCCTGCCATTACATTTCTCAGGGAAACAGTTGTAATTTATTTCACCTATAGTAGCATTGCAGGTAGAATTCTCACAGAACTTTCCGGGAGCACAGGGGGTACCAGGTCTCACATGACCAACATCAGTTGTTCCTGTGGAGCGATGTGTGTCCAATCCCCAACACCAGACACCTGAGATCTTAGACTGATGGAATCCTACATGTTCTTGCAACTGAGGGAGATGAGTGACATTGGTACACTGCAGCCTTCCACACTTCACATCTCGGTCACCACAACGAATAAATAGTCTGGCTTCAAACTCTCTTTTACAGTGTCCAAATCGGTGGCCTTTTTTATTAATTTCATAGCAGACATCTGCCCCCCCCACAGTGTTTGCACCAAAGATTTCTTTGCAGTGCACAGTGCGGTCAGTGCAGTTTCCATGATAGCAGTAACCCTCTTCAGTGCACGGGGTTCCATCTTGCATATAGAAATTATTAGGACACTGAGGGGATCTCCCCGTGCAATACTCTGGAAGGTCACAGATATTTTGGATTGGTCTACAGAGTGTTCCAACTGCAGAGAAGGTGCAGTTTGTACAACATAGTCCTTTGTCACAAAGAAATGTACTTTCAAGTTTGCAGTTGTTACTACAGCAGGGGTTGCTGGCACACTGCTTGATGGAGCCACAGTCACACTGCTCCCTATCCTCTACTATAGAGTTTCCACAACGTACATGTGTCAGACTAGTATTAAAGATTACCACCTGTTCGTTGAATAGGCAATGCTTGTTAATATTCAGAATGCTTTGTAAGTGCCCAAAAGAACAGTTACTAAAGGAATCTGTCAACACAGGGTATCTGTACATGATGCAGCTGGACCTCCGCTGGCAACTGCACTCATGATTATCAAAATACAGTCCAATGGATCTCCCACAGTATTGGGAAATTATCACAGCTAACAATAAATAATGTCTGCCCAGGTGACCAACCATATGTAGGCATCGAGGAGAGCATAAACCAAAGACTGCAGGATCATTTTGATAGTCTTCTGGTCCTTCTTTAACCACAACGAAGGATGAACTAGGGTTTATGATCCTGAACAAGTAGGTAGCGTGAAATCTGTGGTATTCACCAGCTGGCAATCTATAATCATTCATGTTGACTGGATCTCTTATATCAAATATAAGGACTGCAGTAAGATGGAACTTTATATCAAGACCTTTATATATTGAGTCCATTAAACTAACCATGTCTATCAGAAATTTTGCACACGTTGTTACATTATTATATAAACGATACATTGAATTGGAACTTTGAGCAAATCCTTTGATCATGGATTTATGGGAGGAAAAGATCCTATTACTGACCCTGGGGGCTGGACTGGAAATTTCTTCAGAGAATAGGGGCTCCCTAATCTCCTTATGCCCCAATTTATAGGTAGGTCCTGTTGCATTGGTGTCTGCCACTATCTGAGAAACAACGTGTTCAAACCTTCGGGAATTGCTGAGGGGTTTGATTTCATAGGCAAGGTCATCCAACTTCATGATACCTTCAAGACCCCCATAGCACGTGTCCACGGTGACCATGGAAAGAGGAATCTCCTCCAGGTAGCCGAGGTAGTAACAGTCTGGAGGGATGAAGGGGTAGTCCATCTGCAAGGCTCCTTGGTCATCCTGAGTCATCATCAGCAGATGTCTGGACCAAAAGAGTTTCTTGCGTCGCATATGGATAACGTGTCTCTTACCCCCAAAACGCAGGGTGTAGGACAGCCAGCCTGGCATCTGAACACCTTTGCCGTGGTGCAGCTCCTTCCTGGGAATGACCACCTCAGAGGAGATGTAGCGCCATGAGGGACGGCCTTGAGAACCCTTGGCAAGAGCCAGGCTTGCCCAGAGTGCAAGAAGCAAGAAGAGCGCCCTCATGGTGCCCTGGACCTCTGCAAGGCTCGTGCCCCTGCTCAGGGACATCTTTCAGTGAGAATGGATAAAGGGAGGATCCTGAGGGAAGCCAGGTCTAGAGCATCTGATAGAACAGAGGGCTGCCTCAGGCTGCCAGCACCCTACACCTGGGGGCCACTTGTGTGGATTATGTCACAGTCACAGGGTGTGGCAGTGGGTGACCTGCACATCAGTTCAGCTGGGGTGGATGTGGGAGAGGTGGGTGGGCATGAGCATAAATGCTCACATGGACATGGAGAGAGAGCTGGACCCACAGGCATCCCCGTATTCAACATGTCCAATCTTTCCTCCAGATACTTGGATATGTGATATGCAGTTATAAAGCAATTAACTCTTTTACCAGTTCCATCTGCCATGGTACTGCTGGGTCACTTTCTGTGGACTGCTCCCATCCCTCACTGTGGAGACACTGCTTCCTACTTCCTTGGCATGTGGAGGTAGACATTGCAAATTATACCTTGGAGGTGTTGAAAATAATGGTTTGTAATGTTACATATACTAGCACATGTCTTATTCTAGTTTGCCATTAATTTGCAAGTCATTTGATCCTTTTGGCTTTTGCTTTGAAACTTCCTTTGAGCTTACTGAGTAAAACATTCCCCAGTACTCTGTATGATAATCGGTGAGTTACAAGTCTGTATGTTATTTTTTCTCACACCAGCTAGTGAGGACAAAATGTACTGTTGACCACATGTGAGACCCAGGTGTTGTTCCCTCTAATCCTCTATTGTAGCTCTTTCCTGGATTTTGGCACCATGTGTGGCTCTCTTCTCAGCTGAAGACACAGGGGGCCGAGGTTACTTTGGTAGTTGGCATCATGCAGCCTGGGTGTGAACAAGAAATGTTGCCAACCACTGTACTCCCTTCTTTGATCATCTGCCCTAAACCCCTTTAAAATCCCCTGGGTCAGGCAGAAATCTCACTGTTGGCTTTGGAAGAATCGTGTGACTTCTGCACCAGGTGCTGGCCTCTTAAATAAAGGTCACATTCCTTTCCAATCAAAACTCATCTCTTGAATATTGTCCTTTACAACAATGGGCAGATGAAATTGGGTTTAGATAACAATAAATCAGAGAGTGGAATGACCTTTGCCACAGGCTGGTAGGAGGGCCAATGGAGAGTACATCTCAAGGGGTGTGATTTTCTGTTATGCAAGAGGTCTGCTTCAAACCCTGCATCTGTAATTAACAATGCTGTGCTCTACAGTTAAAATTTTGTTAAGAGGGTAGCTCTCATATTTAGGGAGATCTTAGCACAATACAAATGTGAAAGACAGGAATTCTACTTCTCTCGTGATGGTATGTTGAGCTCCATGGACATGCTCTCTACTGAAAATGTGAAAATCATTATTACAAACTACTTATATATTTTGGATACTAGTCATTTATCAGATATGGCATTTGCAAATATCTTCTCCCATTCCATAATTTGCCTTTCAGTTTTGATGATTATTTCCTTTGCTGTACAAAACTTGTTTTTTGTTGTTGTTTTTGTTTGTTTTTGGATGAAGTCCCAAATATTTATTTTTGCTTTTGTTTCTCTTGCCTCTGGAGACATATCTAGAAAGAATTTGAATGGATGATGTCAAAGACATTACTGCCTGTGTTCTTCACTAGGATTTTGATGGTTTCCTGTCTCACATTTAGGTCTTTCATCCATTTGGAATTTATTTTTGGGTATGGTATAAAAAAGTGGTCCAGTTTCATTCTTCTGCCTGTTGCTGTCCACTTTTACCAACAGTTTTTTTTTTTTTTAAGAGACTGCCTTTTTTTCCCCATTGGATATTCTCTCCTGCTTTGTTGGATTAATTGACCATATAGTTGTGGGTCCAATTCTGGATACTCTCTTCTGTTCCATTGATCTATGTGTCTCTTTCTGTATGAGCATCATACTGTCTTGATAATGACAGCTTTGTAATAAACCTTGAAATTTTTCTGGTTGACTCTGGCTATTCCCAAAGAGCCTTTTGTTGTTCCATACAAGTTGTAGGATTGTTTGTTCCAGTGCTATGAAAAATACTGGTGATATTTTGATAGAGATTGCATGGCAAGTGTACATTTCCTTTAGTACTTTGTTTGTTATTAAAGATTTCATTATTTTATATATATATCACATCTTATTTATCCATTCATCTGTCAATGGACATCTGGGCTTTTCCCCTAGTTTGGCTATTGTGGACACAGCTGCTATGAATACTGGGGTGCAGGTCCCTCTTCTTTTCACTACATCTGTATCTTTGGGGTAAATACCCAGTAGTGCAATCACTGGGTCATAAGGTAGCTCTATTTTTAACATCTTGAGGATCCTCCATACTGTTTTCTAGAGTGGCTGCACCAGCTTGCATTCCCACCAACAGTGTAAGAGGGTTCCCCTTTCTGCACATCCTTGGCAACACTTGTCATTCACGGTCTTCTTGATTTTAGCCATCCTGACCCATGTGAGGTGGTGTCTTGTTGAAGTTTTGGTTGCTTGGTGTAATCTTCAAAAATGTCAATATAGTTCTTCTTCCTGCTTTTTAATATGAATGTTTGTTTTTTTATTGAGTTTTACGAATTCTTCACATATTTTGCATATTACCTCCCTATCTCATATATGGTTTGTAAATAATTTCTCCAGTTTCATAGGATGTTTTTCATATTGTTAATTATTACTATTATTATTATTTGCTTTTCAGAATTTTCTTTTTGACTAGATGTAGTTCCACTTGATTTTTGCTTTTGTTGCTTATAGTTTTGCTGATATATCCAAAAAATCCTTGCCAAGTTCATTATCAACAACCTTCTTCCCTATGATTTCTTCAAGGAATGTTATCAGGTCTTCTGTTTAAATACTTAATTCTTTTTTACTTAAATTTTGGGAGATTTAAATTTATTTTAAATAAAAATTTAAATTTTTAAATCTTTTGGATTTAAATTTAAATCTAAATTTTAAACTTGTAAGATACAAGTTCAGATTCATTTTTTCTGCATGTGGTTGTCCTCTAAAACAACATAATTTCCTCATTTTATGTTCTCAGCTCCCTTGTCAAATAGTATTTGACCTTACATGTGAAGATTTATCTCTGGCTCTCTATTCTGTTTCTTTGTTCTCTGTGTCTATTTTTAAGACAATGCCACACTGTTTTACTTATTATAGCTTTAGTGTAACGTGACATAAGGAAATGTGATGCTTCTAGCTTTGTTGTTCTTTGCCATGGTTGCTTTGGCTATTTGGGGTCTTTTGCGCTCCTATACAAAGGGGAGGATTCTTAGTTCTATTTGCCTTTTGGATTTTGATAGAGATTGCACTGAATCTGCAGATCCTTTGGGTATTATGGACATTTTTACAATATTAATTCTTCCAATCCATGACCAGGGAATATCTTCCCATTTATTTGTGTCTTCCTCAATTTCTTTGATCAATGTCTTATAGCATTCAGTGTATAGATCTTTGACCTCCTTGTTTAAATTTATTTCTATGTGTTTTTTTATGCAATTATAAATGGATTGTTGTCTTAATTTATTTTTCTGGTCATTTTTAATACAGTGTGGACATGCAACTGATTTGGATATGTTCACTTTGTATCCTGCAAATTTACTGAACTTGCTCATTAGTTACAACTATTCTTGATGGTTACTTCAGGTTCTATATACAAGATCACGTCATCAGCAAAGACAATTTCACTTCTACTATGATTTGAATGCCGTATCTCATTTTCTTGCCCAACTGCTTAGACACTAATGGCTAGGATTTCCATTATGTTCAATAAAATAGCGAGAGTGGACATCCCTGTCTTATTCCTAATCTTAGGTGAAACACTGTCAGCCTTTTTTTTACCATTGAGTATGATGTTAGGTGTGGGCGTGTCTTATATGCCTTGGTGATATTGAGGTATGTTTCCTCCATAACTAGTTTGTTAAGAGAGTTTATCATGAATGGATGTTGAATTTTGTCAAATGTCTTTTCTGTATCTATTGAGATGATCATGATATTTATCTTCCCATTGCTAATGCGGTGTGTCATGTTGATTTATTTGTGGATGTTGAATGATCCTGTATCTCTCAGATACATTCCACTTGATCATGGTGTATGATCCTTTTAATGTATTGTTGAATTCAGTTTACTGACATTTTGTTAAGGATTTTTGCATGTATGTTTATTAGGGGTATTCGCCAGTAATTTTCTTTTCTTGTAGTGTTCTCTCTGGTTTTGCTATCAGAATAATGCTGACATCATAAAATTCATTGAAATTGTTCCCTCCTCTTCTATTTTTTTGGAAGAGTTCAAGAAAGATTGGTACTAATTCTTTTTTTAACATTTCTTTTAAGGCCAGTTTGGTGGTGATGAACTACTTCAGATTTTGCTTGTCTGCAAAACTCTGACCTCTCCTCCAATTCTAAATGACAACTTTCCTGGGTAGACTGTTCTTGGTTGACAGATTTTTGCTTTCAGCACCTTGAATATATAATGACACTCCCTTTAGGCATGCAAAGTCCATGATGGGAAATCTGCTAATTATGGAGGTTTCCTTGTACATAACAAATTTGTTTCTTCATGCTGCTTTCAAGATTCTCTGCTTCTCTTTAAATTTTGACAATTTTATCATAATGTTTTTTTGGTGTGAGTGTCCATGAACTTATCCTATTTAGAAGTTTATGGTCTTCCAGGATCTAGAGGTACATGTATTTCTCCAGGTTATGGAAGTTTTCAGCCAATATTTCAAATACGTTTTCTGCCCCTTACTCTTCCCCTTCTTATCCTGAGGTCCATATAATGTTAACACTGGTCTTCTCTTTATGCCTATTAACTATCTTCACTCTTTTTCTTAATTCTTATTTTCCTTTTAAACCTTCGGGTATGTGAAATCCACTGCCCTGTCTTTCAGATTGTTGATCATTTCTTCTGCTTCATCTAGTCTACTGTCAAACCCTCTATGGAATTTTTCCGTTCAGCTGTTCTGTTCTTCATCTCTGTGGTTTCTGTTTTTGCTTTCTTATATTTTCTATCTTTTTCTTGAAATTCTCACTTTCTTTTTACATCATTCTCTTGACCTCCATGAGTATCCTTATGATAATTATCTTCTTTAAAAAAAAAAAGAATTCCTCATATCAGTGAGGTCATATGATACATGTCTTTCTCTGTTTGACTTATTTCACTCAGCATAATACCTTCCAGTTCCATCCACGTCATTGCAAATGGCAAGATCTCATTCCTATTGATAGCTGCATAATATTCCATTGTATATATATATATACCACCACTTCTTTTTTTTAAAAAAGATTTTATTTATTTATTTGAAAGATAGAGACATAGCAAGAGAGGGAACACAAGCAGGGGGAGTGGGAGAGGGAAAAGCAGGCTTCCCGCCGAGCAGGGAGCCCGATGTGGGGCTCGATCCCAGGACCCTGAGATCATGACCTGAGCCGAAGGTAGACGCTTAACCAACTGAGCCACCCAGGCGCCCCTGACCACTTCTTTATCCATTCATCTGTCGATGGACATCTTGGCTCTTTCCATAGTTTGGCTATTGTGGACATTGCTGCTATAAACATTGGGGTGCACGTACCCCTTTGGATCCCTACTTTTGTATCTTTGGGGTAAACACCCAGTAGTGCAATTGCTGGATCATATGGTAGCTCTATTTTCCAGTTTTTGAGGAACCTCCATACTGTTTTCCAGAGTGGCTGCACCAGCTTGCATTCCCTCCAACAGTGTAGGAGGGTTCCCCTTTCTCCGCATCCCCGCCAACATCTGTCGTTTCCTGACTTGTTAATTTTAGCCATTCTGACTGGTGTGAGGTGGTATCTCATTGAGGTTTTGATTTGGATTTCCCTGATGCCGAGCGATATTGAACACTTTTTCATGTGTCTGTTGGCCATTTGGATGTCTTCTTTGGAAAAATGTCTGTTCATGTCTTCTGCCCATTTCTTGATTGGATTCTTTGTTCTTTGGGTGTTGAGTTTGATGTGTTCTTTACAGATTTTGGATACTAGCCCTTTATCTGATCTGTCATTTGCAAATATCTTCTCCCATTCTGTCGGTTGTCTTTTGGTTTTGTTGACTGTTTCCTTTGCTTTGCAAAAGCTTTTTATCTGGATGAGGTCCCAATAGTTCATTTTTGCCCTTGTTTCCCTTGCCTTTGGTGATGTTTCTAGGAAGAAGTTGCTGCAGCTGAGGTCGAAGAGGTTGCTGCCTGTGTTCTCCTTTAGGATTTTGATGGACTCCTGTCTCACATTGAGGTCTTTCAACCATTTGGAGTCTATTTTTGTGTGTGGTGTAAGGAAATGGTCCAGTTTCATTCTTCTGCATGTGGCTGTCCAATTTTCCCAACACCATTTGTTGAAGAGACTGTCTTTTTTCCACTGGACATTCTTTCCTGCTTTGTCGAAGATGAGTTGACCATAAAGTTGAGGGTCCATTTCTGGGCTCTCTATTTTGTTCCATTGATCTATGTGCCTGTTTTTGTGCCAGTACCATACTGTCTTGATGATGACAGCTTTGTAATAGAGCTGGAAGTCCGGAATTGTGATGCCGCCAGCTTTGCTTTTCTTTTTCAACATGCCTCTGGCTATTCGGGGTCTTTTCTGGTTCCATACAAATTTTAGGATGATTTGTTCCATTTCTTTGAAAAAAGTGGATGGTATTTTGATGGGGATTGCATTGAATGTGTAGATTGCTCTAGGTAGCTTTGACATCTTCACAATATTTGCTCTTCCAATCCATGAGCATGGAACGTTTTTCCATTTCTTTCTGTCTTCCTCAATTTCTTTCATGAGTATTTTATAGTTTTCTGAGTACAGATCCTCTGCCTCTTTGGTTAGATTTATTCCTAGGTATCTTATGGTTTTGAGTGCAATTGTAAATGGGATCAACTCCTTAATTTCTCTTTCTTCTGTCTTGTTGGTGGTGTATAGGAATGCCACTGACTTCTGTGCATTGATTTTATATCCTGCCACTTTACTGAATTCTTGTATGAGTTCTAGCAGTTTTGGGGTGGAGTCTTTGAGGTTTTCCACATAAAGTACCATATCATCTGCAAAGAGTGAGAGTTTGACTTCTTCTTTGCTGATTTGGATGCTTTTTATTTCTTTTTGTTGTCTGATTGCTGTGGCTAGGACTTCTAATACTATGTTGAATAGCAGTGGTGATAGTGGACAACCCTGCCACGTTCCTGACCTTAGGGGGAAAGCTCTCAGTTTTTCCCCATTGAGAATGATATTCGCTGTTGGTTTTTCATAGATGGCTTTTATGATATTGAGGTATGTACCCTCTATGCCTATACTCTGAAGAGTTTTGATCAAGAAAGGATGCTGTACTTTGTCAAATGCTTTTCCTGCATCTATTGAAAGGATCATATGATTCTTGTTCTTTCTTTTGTTAATGTATTGTATCACGTTGATTGATTGTGGATGTTGAACCAACCTTGCAGCCCAGGGATAAATCCCACTTGGTCGTGGTGAATAATCCTTTTAATGTACTGTTGGATCCCATTGGTTAGTATTTTGGTGAGAATTTTTGCATCCATGTTCATCAGGGATATTGGTCTGTAGTTCCCCTTTTTAATGGGGTCTTTCTCTGGTTTTGGGATCAAGGTAATGGTGGCCTCATAAAATGAGTTTGGAAGTTTTCCTTCTATTTCTATATTTTGGAACAGTTTCAGAAGAATAGGTATTAATTCTTCTTTAAATGTTTGGTAGAATTCCCCTGGGAAGCCATCTGGCCCTGGTCTTTTGTTTTTTGGGAGACTTTTGATGACTGCTTCAATTTCCTTAGTGGTTATAGGTCTGTTCAGGTTTTCTGTTTCTTCCTGGTTCAGTTTTGGTAGTTGATAAATCTCTAGGAATGCATCCATGTCTTCCAGGTTATCTAATTTGCTGGCATAGAGTTGTTCATAATACGTTCTTATAATTGTTTGTATTTCTTTGGTGTGGGTTGTGATCTCTCCTCTTTCATTCATGATTTTGTTGATTTGGGTCATTTCTCTCTTTTTTTTAAGATTTTATTTATTTGAAGAGAGAGACACAGCGAGAGAGGGAACACAAGCAGGGGGAGTGGCAGAGGGAGAAGCAGGCTCCCCGCCAAGCAGGGAGCCCAACGCGGGGCAAAATATGGAACGCTTCACGAATCTGCGTGTCATCCTTGTGCAGGGGCCATGCTAATCTTCTCTGTATCGTTCCAATTTTAGTATATGTGCTGCGGAAGCGAGCACTCTCTTTTCTTTTTGATAAGTCTGGCCAGGGGTTTATCAATCTTGTTAATTCTCTCAAAGAACCAGCTCCTAGTTTCATTAATCTGTTCTACTGTTCTTTTACTTTCTATTTCATTGATTTCTGCTCTGATCTTTATTATTTCTCTTCTCCTGCTGGGTTTAGCTTTATTTGCTGTTCTCTCTCCAGCTCCTTTAGGTGTAGGGTTAGGTTGTGTACTTGAGACCTTTCTTGTTTCTTTTTTTTTTTAAGATTTTATCTATTTATTTGACAGAGAGAGACACAGCGAGAGAGGGAACACAAGCAGGGGGAGTGGGAGAGGGAGAAGCAGGCTTCCCGCTAAGCAGGGAGCCCCATGTGGGACTCGACCCCAGGAACCTGGGATCATGACCTGAGCCAAAGGCAGACACTTAACGATTGAGCCACCCAGGCGCCCGAGACCTTTCTTGTTTCTTGAGAAAGGCTTGTAATGCTATATACTTTCCTCTTAGGACTGCCTTTGCTGCATCCCATGAAAGCTTTACATTTTTATTCAAGTACAGTTGACACACAATGTTACATTATTTTCAGGTGCTCAACATGGTGATTCAACAACTCTATACATTATGCTGTGCTCACCTTAATGTAGTTACTCTCTGTCACCATACAATAATCTCATACCATTGACTATATTCCCTGTGCTGTGCATTTTATTCCTGTGACATTCATTCCATAACTGAAAACCTGAATGTTCCACTCCCCTTCACCCATCTTGCTCATACAATCATTTTTTTTCAACTATCAGGTAAATCACTTTATGAACATTAGGGTGCATGTGCCCCTTCTTTTCACAACATCTATATCTTTTGGATAAATATCCAGTAGTGCAATAGCTGGGTCATAGGGTATCTCTATTTTTAATTTTTTTGAGGAACCTCTATACTTTTTTCCAGAGTGGCTGTACCAGCTTGCATTCCCACCAATGGTGTAAGAGGGTTCCCCTTTCTCTACAACCTCTCCAACATTTGTTGTTTCTCTCCCTGTCCATTTTCGCCATTCTAACTGGTGTAAGGTGGTATCTATTGTGGTTTTGATTTTATTTTCCCTGATGGGTAGTGATGTTGAACAGTTTTTCATGTGTCTGTTAGCCATTTGTTTGCCTTCTCTGGAGAAGTGTCTTCTCATGTCTTCTGCCCATTTTTTGACTTAATTATTTGTTTTTTGGGTGTTGAGTTTGAGAAGTTCTTTATAGATCTTGGATGCCAGCCCTTTATCTCTAATGTCATTTGCAAATATCTAGTCCCATTCCATGGGCTGCCTCTTGTTTTTTTTGACAGTTTCCTTTGCTGTGCAGAAGTTTTTATCTTGATAGAGCTACCCCATGACCCAACAATTGCACTACTAGGTATTTATCCCAAAGATACAGCTGCATTGAAAATAAAGGGCATATGCACCCCAATGTTCATAACAATGTCCACAATAGCCAAACTATGGAAAGAGCTGAGATGCCCTGCAACAGATGAATGGATAAAGAAGATGTGGTTCTTATATACAAGGGACTATTAGCCATCAGAAGGGATGAATACCCACCATTTGCATCAAAATGGATGGAACTGGAAGGGATTATGCTAAGTGAAATAAATCAAGCAGAGAAAGACAATTATCATATGGTTTCACTTATTTGTGGAACATAAGGAATAGCATGGAGGATATTAGGGGAAGATAGGGAAAACTGACGGGGGTGGAGACTCAAAGGAGGAGATGAACCATGATAGACTCTGGACTCTGGAAAACAATCTGAGGGTTTCAGAAGGTAGGTGGATGGGGGATGGGGTAGCAGGGGAATGTGTATTAAGAAGAGCACATGTTATGATGAGCACTGGGTGTCTTTTTTTTTAAGATTTATTTTATTTTATTGAGAGAGACAGAGAGAGAGCATGAGAGAGAGGAGGGTCAGAGAGAGAAGCAGACCCCCTGCTGAGCAGGGAGCCCGATGCAGGACTCGATCCTGGGACTCCAGGATCATGACCTGAGCTGAAGGCAGTCGCTTAACCAACTGAGCCACCCGGGCACCCCAGCACTGGGTGTCTTATATGCAACTAATCAATCATTGAACATTACATCAAAAACTAATCATATACTATACAGTTGCTAACGGAACATAATAATAAAAAATGTTGATGTTACGTAAAATTGGATTATTTTTCTAAATTCCTTTAGATAATTCATTACTAGGATTATATTTAGGGGTTAGGGTTAGGGGTTAGGATTAGGGTTTGGGTTAGAGGTTAGGGGTTAGTATTAGTGTTGAGGGTTAGGGTTAAGGGTTAGTTTTAGGATAGGGTTAGGGGTTAGGGTTTTGGATATGGGTTAAGGTTAGGGTTATGGTTATCCATCCCCTCCTGCACAGAAAAGGGATATCTCAACAAATATAAAGGGCAACCCATGGAATGGGAGAAAACATTTCAAATGACATAAGAGAGCAAAGGCTGATATCCAAGGTTTCTAAAGAATTTATCATGCCCTCTCTCTCATTTTTTTAATTTAAATTCAATTATCCAACTTGAGTACATAATCTGTTTGAGAAATAGTGTTCAACAATTTGTCAATTTTGTATAACACTCAGTGCTCATCATATCACATGCACTCGTTAATGCTGATAACCTATTACCCCATCCTCTACCCAACTCCCCATTGGCAAACCTCAGTTTGTTTCCAAGAGTTAAGAGTCTCTCATGGATTTTCTCCCTCTTTGATGAATTCCTATTCTGTTTCCTTCCCTTTGCTTATGGTCCTCTGCACTGTATCTTATATTCCACATATGAATGAAACCAGATGATAGTTTTCTTTGTCTGAATGACTTATTTCCCTCAGCATAATACCTTCCATTTCCATACACATTGATGCAAATGGTAAGTACTCATCCTTTCTGATGGTTGAGTAATATTCCACTGTGTGTGTGTATATCACATCTCCTTTACCCATTCATATGTAGATGGACGTCTAGGTTCTTTCCAAAGTTTGGCTAATGTGGACACTGCTGTTACGAACATCCATGTGTATGTGCCCTTTTGGATCACTACATTTGTATCCTTGGGGTAAATAACTAGTAGTGCAATTGCTAGGTCAAAGGGAAGCTTTATTTTTAAATTCTTGTGGAAACTTTAGACAGTTTTTCAGAGTGGTTGTACCAGGTTGGCTTCCCAAAAACAATGTAAGAAGACTCGCCTTTCTCCACATCCTCGCCAACATTTGTTGTTTATGGTTTTGTTACTTTTAGCCATTCTTCCCGGTGTGAGTGGGTATCTCATTGTGGTTTTGATTTGTATTTCCCTGAAACCAGTTGATGAGCAGGATTATTTCATGTGTCTGTTGGCCATTTATAATTTTTCTTTAGAAATGTATGTTCATGTCTTCTGTCCATTTCTTGATTGTATTATTTCTTTTTTGGGTGTTAAGTTCGCTAAGTTCTTTTATTTTAAGATTTTATTTTTTTTTATTTGAGAGAGAGACAGAGCCAATGATAGAGAGCATGAGCAGGGGAGAAGGAGAAGCAGGACCCAGGGAGTCTGCTTCTCCCTCTGACCCTCCCGACCCTCCCCCCTCTCATGTGCTCTCTCTCTCTCAAATAAATAAATAAAATCTTAAAAAAAAAGTTACACAGTGTATGACTCCACTCCTGTGAAATACACACACAGGTGAATCCAGAGAGACAGAACACAGATGGGTGGTTAGCCGAGACTGGGAGGTGGGAGGGAAGCAAGCAACTGGTTGAAGGGGACAGCGTTTCTTCTTGGGGTGACAGAAAGTCTTTGGAACAAGATCAAGGACGGGGCTGCACCTCATTGTGAATGATTAAGTGCTACTCAGTTGTTCAGGTTAAAATGGTCATGTCCTGTCATGGGAAGGACAGGTCCATTAAGGAAGAGTCACCCATGTCTTGTTCCAGGTTGAAAGGTCATTTCTCTTATGGCAGAGTAGGATTCCATCCTACCAGTGGACCCAAGACTGTTTATTGATTCACCTGTGAAAGGACATCATACTTGATTCCAATTTCAGCCATCATGAATGAGTCACTACAATCATTCAGGTGCAGTTTTGTGTGGACATAAGTTTTCGAGTCAGACAGGTAAATACCTCAGAGCATGACTGCTGGGTCCCAGAGTAAAAATGTGCAGGGGGTTTTTCCAAGTTGCTAAACAGTCTCTCAAAATGACTGAATCCATTTCTTCCCACCAGGATGACAAGCACTCTGTTATTCTGCATGATCACCAACAACCACTATTGCAAGGTTTCTGGATCTTAGCTCTTCTAGGAGGCCAGCAATAGCAGGGAGGAGGGGTCTGGGTTCACACTGGTCCTGACACTATCACAGATGTGGACTCCGGGGCTGTGCACACCTCTCAGTAGAGCAGTAGAAAGGGATCCTCACTCTCCTGAACATCTGATGCATTATGACTCCTCATGGAAGGGCAATGGTTGCACTGAGAAGCACAGGATGTCGTGCAAGGACAGGGTTTCAGTCCCTCATGTAAAAAACCTGATCTTTCAAGCACACACCAGTGTGACCCAAAAAGACCTACTTACAGGGACCCTGACACATGCTCACAGGACAGCTTGGACATGGGTCCCAGAGGGAGGGACAAAAGGTTATCAAATCCCCTCTGCCTGTAGCTCCTCCACAGAGCAGGGGCACAAACCAGTGGAACAGAGGCAGGGAGCTGGTGTGTAAAGTGAGTCTCTCATGGTGGATGTTTTCTCCCATTCCATGGGTTGCCCTTTATATTTGTTGAGATATCCCTTTTCTGTGCAGGAGGGGATGGGAGGAACCAGCCATGGGGGCATTGGACTAAAGACTCAGCTCTCACAGACCCCCACCCTCCTCTGCCCTACTCCTGCCAGCATCCAGAGACAGGCTGGAGGTCAGGGGGTGGTGCGGGTGCACCGCCCACCCTGGCCATGCAGATGTGATCCTGATAAGGAAAAACGTACTCATGTCACTAGCTGAAGATGGTAACTAGTGTCACCATCTTCCCAGGAGGGCTGTCACCATAGGTTTCAGGGCCACTGCAATAAGGTCTTGATTGAGGTCAACACTGAATGGGGCATGGGCAAGAAGGGATTTATAGCCAAAAAGTACAAGGGGGTCAGTGAGTGGAAAATCACTAAGAACCACCAGGGATGGGGGTCAGTGTTCTGGCGACCTGGGCCTAATGGAATTCCTGCTGAAGGTGGCTTGGGTGATCCCACATCACCTCGGGTCCTGGGGGGGATGAAAAGACAGTCAGATAGGAAAGTGACCAGGTACCCAAGTGGGAGATTCTCACTTCTCTGACTGGGCAAGACTCTTCTAAAATTGGACAATGAAGAAGTCCAAACCTCAGGCCTAGTTAAAAACAGCACAGGGGTCTGAGTAGAGGAGGGAGTCTGTCAGTCCTCGACCAGTGTTTCTACCAGTGACTCCACCACCTGGCTCCCAAGGGCAGTGACCCCTCCATCCTGTGTGACCTTGTGAGAAGCACCACCAGGGAGGCAGGGAGCATTGAGTGAATGCTTCCCTGCCTGGGCAGGTGACATCTCTTCCTGAGGGCTCACTTGAGGAAGAGCCTCTAAGAGTCAAGCTGAACAGCGAAGTGGGTCAGACATGCCCCCTCCACAGCCATTCTCCAGTTTGGTTTATTGATCATTCTGAGCTGAAGGCAGAAGCAGGAAAAGCCCTTTGCCTCCCTCAATGGCCTAAAAATAAAGTACACATTACCACTGTGTAAAGGAAAATTACTTTGACAAAAGCCAAACTTTGCAATGCTGCCTCCACACCAAAAAGAGAACTACTCTGGAGACAACCCTTACCACCTGAGAGACTCTTATCTGCCTCACAGGATAAAGGGTATTTTCCACACTTTCTCTCCCTCTCCTCCACATATGGTGCCTCAAAAGGTATGTGCCTCCACATATGGAGCCTCAACCATCTGGGCTCATTTCTTTATAGAACACTACAAATGGGTTTGTGAATGGGCACTAATCAATCCCACTCTCAGTAAGTATTGTGCTAAGAGGATTCTTACCCAAGACTGCAGGGGAGTTATCAGGAGCTGGTGGGCCCCTGGGAGCCCTACCCCTATCCCAGGAACAGTTAGACCCAGAGGCATCCCTGTATTCAACACTTTCAATCCTTCTTCCAGATACTTGAGTATGTGATATACAGTTATAACACAATTAACTCCTTTACCTGTTCCATCTCCCATTGTACTGCTGGGTCACTTTCTGTGCATTACCCCTATTCCTCACTGTGGAGACACTGCTTCCTACTTCCTTGGCATATGGAGGTAGACATTGCAAATTATACCTTAGAGGTGTTGAAAATAATGGTTTGTAATGTTACATGTCCTAGCACATATCTTATTTTAGTTTGCCAATAATTTGCAAGTCATTTGATCCTTTTGGCTTTTGCTTTGAAGCTTCCTTTGAGCTTACTGAGTAAAACATTCCCCAGTACTCCATATGATGATTGGTGAGTTACAAGTATGTATGTTATTTTTTTCTCAGAACAGCTGGTGAGGAAAAAATGTACTGCTGACCACATGTGAGACCCAGAGTTTGTTTCCTCTAATCCTCTATTGTGGCTCTTTCCTGGACTTTGGCAGCATGTGTGGTTCTCTTCTCAACTGAAGACACAGGGGGCTGAGGTCACTTTGGTAGTTGGCATCATTCAGCCTGGGTGTGAAAAAGAAAAGTTACCAACTACTGTACTCCCTTCTTTAATCGTCTATCCTAAACCTCCTTTAAAATCCCCTGGGTCAAAACAATTCTTGAAAAGATAGCAGAGGAGTACAGGACCCTATTCTGCCCAGTCGCAGAATTGACCTGGGTGTCTACCAGACCACTCTGAACATCCATGAAATTAGCCTGAGATGTAAGAAGATCGAACTGGATCTCTACAAACAGAATATCACAGGTGGTTGGTATTGAGATACAAAGCGGGGAGCCCTGATTCCGTGAGCAGATATTGGAGGATAAATGGAAGGGGGAGGGAGCCGATAGGATCCTGCACCACCAGTGAGCGATAGCCTCCCATGCTGGGGAAGGGGCACAGACTTGCAGACCAGAAGCAGCAGGGAAAGGACTTTACGGCAGCTCCCTGGATTGAAACCTGGAGTGGAGGGGCCGCACGTGTGCAAACTGGGGGTGGCTGGCAGTTATAGAAGCACAAAGAGCAGAGACATGCCCCGACCTGGAGGTGAGGACTGGGAGCACTGCTGAGGGGTGCCCAACCAAGGACTGCAGTTTATAGCAGCACAGACAGAAACGGAGATAGTGTGGCCTGGAGAGCTCACTGAAGAACAGACTGTGATCTCTCTGCTTTGGGGCAGAAGGTGGGAAATGGTCTCTTCTGCTCTGATTCTTGGAAGAGACAGAGAAAGTCGCCAGGGAAAGCTGCCAGAGAAGAAAAGCCCCCCAAAACCGGTTTTCACTGAGCCCATCATCCGCCAGAGGGAGCAAGGCAACTCTGTCCAAAAGAAGGTTGCCTGAGTAACAGCATGGCAGGCCCCTGTCCCAGAAGACAGGCTGGGAAAAAAAGAGGTCAGCAACCCAAAGGTCCCTAGAAAACAGGTATATTTTGCTTGGGTTGTGGCCAATAATTTGGACTCTATATCTTCCCTCAACCACCCATCAACAGAATGACTAGGAGGGAGGAACCCCCAAAATAGGAAAGACTCAGAGATTATGACTTATGCCACAGATTTACAAATGGATTCAGATATGACCAAGATGTTGGAGATGGAATTCAGCTTGGCAATTTTGAAGACAGCAGCTACAATGGAGAAATCAATTAATGGCAACATAGAGTCTCTAAGGGCAGAAATGAAAGCTGAATTGGCACAACTTAAAAATGCTATCAATGAGATCCAATCCAACCTAGATAATCTAACAGCTATGGTAAGTGAGGCAGAAGAACGAATTAGTGACCTAGAAGACCAAATAGTAGGAAAAAATGGAAAAGAGGAGGCCAGGGAAAAACAACTCAGAATCCATGAAAATAGAATCAGAGAAATAAATGACACCATGAAACGTTCCAATGTCAGAATTATTGGAATCCCGGAGGGGGTGGAGAGAGAGAGAGGACTAGAAGATATATTTGAGCAAATCGTAGCTGAGAACTTACCTAATCTGGGGAATGAAACAAAAATACGTGTGCTAGGGGCAGAGAGGACCCCTCCCAAGATCAAGGAAAACAGGCCAACACCCCAGCATGTAATAGTAAAACTAGCAAATCTTAGAACCAAGGAAACCATCTTAAGGGCAGTTAGGGGGAAGAGATTCCTTATGTACAGAGGGAGGAACATCAGAATAACATCAGACCTATCCAGAGAGACCTGGCAAGCCAGATAGGCCTGGCAAGACATATTCAGGGTACTAAACGAGAAGAACATGCAGCCAAGAATACTTTATCCAGCAAGGCTGTCATTTAGAATGCATGGAGAGATGTTGAACTTCCAAGACTGGCAGAAACTGAAAGAATATGTGACTACTAAGCCAGCCCTGCAAGATATATTAAGGGGAATTGTATAATAGGAGAAAGACCCCAAGAGTGATATAGAACAGAAATTTACAGGGACAATCTATACAAACAAGGTCTTCACAGGCAACATGATGGCAATTAATTCATATCTTTCAATAATCAATCTCAATGTGAATGGCCTAAATGCTCCCATAAAATGGCGCAGGGTTCCAGATTGGATAAAAAGACAAGACCCATCCATATGCTGCCTACAAGAGACTCATTTTGAACCTAAAGATACATCCAGACTGAAAGTGAAGCGATGGAGATCCATCTTCCATGCCAGCGGACCTCAAAAGAAAGCTGGGGTAGCAATTCTTGTATCAGACAAATTAGATTTTAAACCAAAGAGTATAAGAAGAGATCCAGAGGGACATTATATCATTCTTAGAGGGTCTATCCAACAAGAAGCTCTAACAATTATAAATACCTCTGCCCCCAAAATGGGAGCAGCCAACTACATAAGCCAGGTGTTAACCAAAATAGTCATATTGATAACAATACGTTAATTGTAGAAAACCTCAATACTCCACTCTCAGCAATAGACAGAATATCTAAGCAGAAAATCAAAAAACAAACAAGAGCTCTGTATGACACACTGGACAAGATAGACCTCATGGATATATACACAACATTGCACCATAAAACAACAGAATACTCATTCTTCCTGAGTGCTCATGGAACTTTCTGCAGAATAGAACACATACTGGGTCACAAATCAGGTCTCAACCAATACCAAAAGATTGAGATTATTCCTGCATATTCTCAGACCATAATGCTTTAAAACTGGAACTCAATCACAAGAAAAAAATTGGCAGAAATTCAAACACTTGGAAGCTAAAGACCACTATGCTCAAGAATGTTTGGGTCAACCAGGAAATCAAAGAAGAACTTAAACAATTCAGGGAAATCAATGAGAATGAAAACACATTGGTCCAAAACCTATGGGATAGTGCAAAAGCCATCCTAAGGGAGAAATATGTAGCCATCCAAGCACAGATGTAGTGAAAAGAAGGGCCGTATGCACCTCAATGTTCATAGCAGCAATGTCCGCAATAGCCAAACTGTGGAAAGAGCCGAGATGCCCTTCAACAGATGAATGGATAAAGAAGATGTGGTCCATATATACAATGGAATATTACTCAGCCATCAGAAAGGATGAATACCCAACTTTTACATCAACATGGATGGGACTGGAGGAGATTATGCTAAGTGAAATAAGTCAAGCAAAGAAAGTCAATGATCATATGGTTTCACTTAATTGTGGAACATAAGGAATACCATGGAGGACACTAGGAGAAGGAAGGGAAAAATGAAGGGGGGGAATCGGAGGGAGAGATGAACCATGAGAGACTATGGACTCTGAGAGACAAAGAGGGTTTTAGAGGAGAGGGAGGTGGGGGGATGGGTTAGCCCAGTGATGGGTATTAAGGAGGGCACGTACTGCATGGAGCACTGGGTGTTATACGAAAACAATGGATCGTGGATCACCACATCAAAAACTAATGATGTATTGTATGGTGACTAACATAACATAATAAAATTTTTTAAAAAATCGAAAAATCCTGAATTCAACAACTAACTCTACACTTTAAAGAACTAGAGAAAAAGCAACAAACGATGCTTAAGCCACACATTAGAAGAGAAATAATTAAGATTAGGGCAGAAATCAATGAATTAGAAACGAGAAACATAGTAGGTCAAATCAACTAAAACAAAAGCTGATTCTTTGAAAGAATTAATAAGATCAATAAATCAATGGCCAGACTTATTCAAAAGAAAAGAGAAAGTACCCAAATTAATAAAATTATGAATGAAAGGGTAGAGATCACAACTAGCACCAAGGAAATAGAAACAATTATTAGAAATTATTATCAACAACTATATGCCAGTAAACTGAGCTATCTGGATGAAATGGATGCCTTCTTAGAAACCTATAAGCTGCCAAGACTGAAACAGGAAGAAATTGAAAACCTGAATAGACCAAAAACCAGTAACAAGATTGAAGCAGTGATCAGGGCGCCTGGGTGGCTCAGTTGGTTAAGCGACTGCCTTCGGCTCAGGTCATGATCCTGGAGTCCCGGGATCGAGTCCCATGTCGGGCTCCCTGCTCAGCAAGGAGCCTGCTTCTCCCTCTGACCCTTCCCCCTCTCATGTACTCTCTCTCATTCTCGCTGTCTCAAATAAATAAATAAATCTTAAAAAAAAAAAAAAAGATTGAAGCAGTGGTCAAAAACCTCCCAGAAAACAAGAGTCCAGGGCCTGATGGATTCCCTGTGGAATTCTACCAAACATTCAAAGAAGAAATAATACCTATTCTACCGAAGCTGTTTCAAAAAATAGAAACAGAAGGAAAACTTCCAAACTCATTCTATGAGGTGAACATTACCTTAATCCCCAAACCAGGCAAAGACCCCATCAAAAAGGAGAATTTCAGACCGATATCTCTGATGAATATGGATTCCAAGATCCTCAACAAAATCCTAGGTAATACTATACAACAATACATTAAAAGGATCATCCACCATGACCAAGTAGGAGTTATCCCTGAGATGTAAGGGTAGTTCAATATTCACAAATCAATCAGTGTGATAGAACACATTAATAAGAGGAGAGAGAAGAACCATATGGTCCTCTCAATTGATGCAGAAAAGGCATTTGACAAAGACAGCACCCTGTCCTCATTAAAACTCTTCAGAGTATAGGGATAGAGGGAACATTCCTAAAGTTCATAAAATCCATCTATGAAATACCCACAGTGAATATCATCCTCAATAGGGAAAACCTGAGAGCCTTTCCTGTAAGGTCAGGAACATGACAGGGATGTCCACTCTCACCACTATTGTTTAACATTTTACTAGACGTCCTAGCAACAGCAATCAGACAACAAAAAGAAATAAAAGTTTTGGGGCGCCTGGGTGGCTCAGTTGGTTAAGCGACTGCCTTGGGCTCAGGTCATGATCCTCGAGTCCCAGGATTGAGTCCCACATCGGGCTCTCTGCTCAGCAGGGAGTCTGCTTCTCCTTCTCACCCTCTTCCCCTTCGTACTCTCTACCTCTCATTCTCTTTCTCTCAAATAAATAAATAAATAAATCTTTAAAAAAAAAGAAATAAAAGTTTTGAAATTGGCAAAGAAGAAGTCAAACTCTCTCTCTTCACAAATGACATGATACTTTATGGGTAAAAACCAAAAGACTCCACCACCAAATTACTAGAACACATCCACCAATTCAGTAATGTGGCAGGATACAAAATCAATGCACAGAAATCAGTGGCTTTCTCATACACTAACAATGCAACTGTCGAAAGAGAAGTTAGAGAAATGATTCAATTTACAATAGCTTTAAAAACCATAAGATACCTCGGAATAAACCTAACCAAAGAGATAAAGGATATATACTCTAGGAACTACAGAGCACTCATGAAAGAAATTGAAGAAGACACAAAAAGATGGAAAAATATTCCATGCTCATGGATCGGAAGAATAAACATTGTTAAAATGTCTGTGCTACCCAGAGTAATCTATACCTTCAATGCCATCCTAATCAAAATTCCAGTGACATTTTTTAAAGTGTTGGAACAAACAATCCTAAAATTTGTATGGAATCAGAAAAGACCCCGAATATCCAAGCAAATGTTGAAAAAGAAAAACACAGGTGGGTGCATCATGTTGCCCGATTTCAATCTATATTACAAAGCTGTGATCACCAAGACAGCATGGTAGTGGCACAAAAACAGACATATAGACCAATGGAACAGAATAGAGAACCCAGATATGGACCCTCAACTCTATGGTAAAATAATCTTTGACAAAACAGGAAAAAATAGGCAATGGAAAAAATCTCTTCAATAAATGGTGCTGGGAAAATTGGAGCCACATGCAGAAGAATGAAACTCGACCATTCTCTAACACCGTACACAAAGATAAACTCTAAATGGATGAAAGACCTCAATGTGAGACAGGAATCCATCAAACTCCTAGAGGAGAATATGGGCTATAACCTCTTTGACATTGGCCAAAGCAACTTCATTCAAAACACATCTCCAAAAGCTAGTGAAACAAAAGCAAAAATGAACTTTTGGGACTTCATCAAGATAAAAAGCTTCTGCACAGCAAAGGAAACAGTCAACAAAACAAAGAAGCAACCCACAGAATGGGAGAAGATATTTGCAAAGGACACTACAGATAAAAGGCTGGTATCCGAGATCTATTAAGAACTTCTCAAACTCAATACCCAAAAAACAAATAATCAAGTCAAAAAAATGGGCAGAAGACATGAACAGACACTTCCTCTGAAGAAGACATACAAATGGCTAAGAGACACATGAAAAAATGTTCATCATCATCAGCCATCAGGGAAATTCAAATCAAAAGCACCTTGAGATAACACCTTACACCAGTTAGAATGGCAAAAATTGACAAGGCAAGAAACAACAAATGTTGGAGAGGTTGTGGAGAAAGGGGAACCCTCTTACGCTGTTGGTGGGAATGCAAGTTGGTACAGCCACTTTGGAAAACAGTTTGGAGGAGCCTCAGAAAATTGAAAATAGAGCTACCCTATGACCCAGCAATTGCACTCCTGGGTATTTACCCCAAAGACACAGATGTAGTGAAAAGAAAGGCCATATGCACCCCAATGTTCATAGCAGTAATGTCCGCAATACCCAAACTGGGAAGAGCTGAGATGCACTTCAACAGATGAAGGGATAAAGAAGATATGGTCCATATATACAGTGGAATATTAGCCATCAGAAAGAATGAATACCCAACTTTTACATCAACATGGATAGGACTGGAGGAGATTATGCTAAGTGAAATAATGCAAGCAGAGAAAGACAATTATCATATGGTTTCACTTATTTGTGGAATATAAGGAATACCATGGAGGACATTAGGAGAAGGAAGGGAAAAATGAAGGGGGTGAAATCAGAGGGGAGACGAACCCATGAGAGACTATGACTCTTAGAAAGAAACTGAGGGTTTTGGGGGGGGAGTGGATGGGGGGATGGGTGAGCCCAGTGACTGGTATTAAGGAGGGTAGGTGTTGCATTGAGCACTGGGTGTTATATGAAAATAATGAATCATGGAACACTACATCAAACACTAATGATGTGCTGTATAGCGAGTAACATAGATAATAAAATTAAATTAAATTTTAAAAAGAAAGAAACTAACATAATGAAAACACATTGGTCCAAAACCTATGGGATATTGCAAAGGCAGTTCTCTGAGGGAAGTACACAGCCATCCAAGCCTCTCTCAAAAAATTAGATAGCACACTTTCCTGATTAAAATTCTTCAAGTTATAGGGACAGAAGGAAATACCACATATCTTAGAAGCCATCTATGCAAAGCCCACAGCAATATTATTTTCAATGGGGAAAAACTGAGAGCATTTCCCTTAAGGTCAGGAACATGGCAGGGATGCCCACTCTCACCACTGTTGTTCAAGATAGTACTAGAAGTCCTAGCCTAAACAATCAGACAACAAAAAGAAGTAAAAGTAAAATCCCAAATACACAAGCTCTCCTTACACCTAAATACCTGGATAAAGAAAAACAAATAAAGCCTAAAGGAAGCAGGAAAAGAAAAATAATAAAGATTAGAGCAGAAATCAATGAAATAGATCCCAGAAAAACAGTACAACAGATCAACGAAACTAGAAACTGGTTCTTTGAAAGAATTAATAACACTGATAAATATCTAGACAGACTTATCCAAAATAAAAGAGAAATGATCCAAATCAATGAAACTATGAATGAAAGGGGAGAGATCATGACTAACACCAAGGAAATAGAAACAATTATAAGAAATTATTATCCGCAACTATATGCCAACAAAGTAAACAACCGGGAAGAAATTCATGCCTTCCTCTAAACTTGTAAACTATAAAGACTTTAATAGTAAGAAATAGACAATGGGAACAGAAAAATAACCAGTAATGAAATGAAGCAGTAATCAAACACTCCCAAAACACAAGAGTCCAGGGACACATGGCTTGGCAAAATTCTATCAAATATTTAAAGAAGAAATAATACCTATTCTACTGAAGCTGTTTCAAAAAATAGAAACAGAAGGAAAACTTCCACACTCGTTCTATGAGGCCAGCATTATGTAATCTCAAAACTAGATAAAGATCCCATCCAAAAGGAGAATTACAGACCAATATCCCTGATAAACATGGATGCGAAAATACTTAGCAAGATCCTACCCAATTGGATCCAACAGTGTATTAAAATGATTATCCACCATGATGAAGTGGGATTTAATCCTATGATACAAGGGTGGTTGAACATTTGCAAATCAATCAACATAATAGTGCACATTAATAAAAGACAAGAACCATATAATCTTGTCAACTGATGCAGAAAAAGCATTTAACAAAAGACAGCACCCTTTCCTGATTAAAACTCTTCAAATTATAGGGACAGAAGGAAATACCACATATCTTAGAAACCATCTATGCAAAGCCCACAGCAAATATTATTCTCAATGAGGAAAAACTGAGAGCATTTCCCTTAAGGTCAGGAACATGGCAGGGATGCCCACTCCCACCACTGTTGTTCAAGATAGTACTAGAAGTCCTAGCCTAAACAATCAGACAACAAAAGGAAGTAAAAGGCATTCAAATTGGCAAAAAAGCAGTCAATCTCTTTCTATTCACAGAAGACATGATACTTTAAGTGGAAAACCCAGAAGACTCCATCCTCAAATTACTAGAACTCATAGAGCAGTTCAGCAATGTACCAGGATACAAAATCAATGCACAGAAATCAGTGGCATTTCTATACTCTAATAATGTGACTGCAAAAGAGAAATTAAGGAACCAATCCCATTCACAATAGCACCAGGAACCATAAGATACCTAGGAATAAAACTAACCAAAGAGGTAGAGAATCTATACTCTAGAAAGTACAGAACCCTTATGAAAGAAATGGAGGAAGATGTGAAGAGATAGAAAAACATTCCCTGTTCATGGATTGGAAGAATAAACATTGTGAAAATGTCTATGCTGCCCAGAAAATCTTCACTTTCAATGTAATCCCTATCAAAATACCATTGACATTTTTCACAGAATCAGAAAAAAGAAAATTTAAATTTGTATGGAATAAGAACAGACCCCGAATTGCCAGGGTAATACTGAAAAAGAAAACCAAAACTGAAGGTATCACAATGCCTGGCCTCAAATTATATTACAAAGCTGTGATCATCAAGACAACATAGTATTGGCATAAAAAAAGACACATAGATCAATGTAACAAAATAGAGATGCCAGAAATAGATCGTCAATGCTATGGTCAACTAATCTTCCACAAAGCAGGAATGAATATCCAATTGAAAAAAAGACACCTCTTCAATAAGTGGTGCTTGGAAAATTGGACAGCCACATGCAAAAGAATGAAACTGGACCATTCCCTTACACCATACACAGAGATAAATTCAAAATGGATGAATGACCTCAATGTGAGACAAGAATCCATCAAAATCCTTGAGGAGAACATAGGCAGTAAACTCTTCCACATTGGCCACAGCAACTACTTTCAAGTCATGTCTCTAAAAGCAAGGGAAACAAAAGCAAAAACGAAATTTGGGGTCTTCAAGAAGATAAGAATCTTCTGCAAAAAAAAGGAAACAAGGATTTTTGGAAAAGATGGCAGAGGAGAGGGGGCCCTATTCCAACTGGTCCCCAGAATTGAGCTAGATATCTACCAGACCGCTCTGACCACCCACGAAATCAACCTGAGATGTAAGAAGATCTGGATCTCTATAAGCAGAATATCACAGGTGGTTTGTTTCAAGATATGAAGCAGGGAGCTGCGATTCCACAGGCAGATATCAGAGGATAAACAGCAGCAGGAGGGAGCCTGGCCATAGGGATCATACACCACTGGTGAACAATAGCCTCCTGTGCTGGGGATGGGGCACAGACTGGCAGACTGGTAGCAGTGGGGAAAGGACTTTAGGGCAGCCCCCCCAGGCGGAAACCCAGAGCAGCAGGGTCACACGTGTGAACTGGGGGTGTCTGGCAGTTTTAGAAGCACAAAGGGCAGAGATGTGCCCTGACCTGGAGGCAGGACTGGGAGCACTGTGGAGGAGCCCACAACCCAGGAGGCTGCAGTTTATAACAGCCCAGACAGAAATGGAGAGACTGTGCCCTGGAGAGCTCACTGAAGAACAGGCTGCCATCTCTCTGCTCTGAGGTAGAGGGTTGGAAATGGTCTCTTCAGCTCTGACTCTCACAAGAGAGGCGGAAAATCACCAGGGAAAGTTGCCAGAGAACAAAGGCCCCAAAAAACGGGTTCCCACTGAGCTCATCCCCTGCCAAAGGGGGTAGGGCAACTCTGTCCAAACAGGGCTGCCTAAGTAACAGCTCAGAAGGCCCCTCCCCCAGAAGACAGGCTGGGAAAACAAGAGGCCAGCAACCCTAAAGTCCCTAGAAAACAGGTGCATCTTGCTTGGGTTCTGGTCAATAATTTGGACTCTATACATTTCCTCAACCACCCATCAAGAGAATGACTAGGAGGAGGAACTCCCAAAATAGGAAAGACTCAGAGATTATGACTTATGCCACAGATTTACAAATGGATGCAGATATATCAAGATGTCAGAGATGGGATTCAGGCTAGCAATTGTGAAGACAATAGCTAGAATGGAAAAATCAGTTGATGGTAACATAGAGTCTCTAGGGGCAGAAATGAAAGCTGAATTGGCAGAACTTAAAAATGCTATCAATGAGATCCAATCTAATCTAGATAATCTAACAGCTAGGGTAAGTGAGGCAGAAGAACAAATTAGTAATCTGGAAGACAATTTAATAGATAAAAAGGGAAAAGAGGAGGCCAGGGAAAAACAACTCAGAATCCATGAAAATAGAATCAGAGAAATAAGTGACACCATGAAGCGTTCCAATGTCAGAATAATTGGAATCCTGGAGGAAGCAGAGAAAGGGAGAGGACTAGAAGATGTATTTGAGCAAATCGTAGCTGAGACCTTCCTTAATCTGGGGAATGAATGAATCCTAGAGGCAGAGACGACTCTTCCCAAGATCAAGGAAAACAGGCCAACACCCCGGCATGTAATAGTAGAACTCACAAAACTTAGAACCAAGGAAACCATCTTAAGGGCAGTTAGGGGGAAGAGATTCCTTATGTACAGAGGGAGGAACATCAGAATAATGTCAGACCTATCCACAGAGACCTGACAAGCCAGAAAGGCCTGGCAAGACATATTCAGGGTACTAAACGAGAAGAACATGCAGCCAAGAATACTTTATCCGGCAAGCCTGTCATTTAGAATGGATGGAGAGATGCAGAGCTTCCCAAACTGGCAGAAATTGAAAGAATATTTGACCACTAAGTGGGCCTGCCAGAAATATTAAGGGAGGTTCTATAAAAGGAGAAAGACCCCAAGAGTGATATAGAACAGAAATTTGCAGGGACAATCTATACAAACAAGGTCTTCACAGGCAACATGATGACAATTAATTCATATCTTTCAATAATCATTCTCAACGTGAACGGCCTAAATGGTCCCATAAAATGGCCCAGGGTTCCAACTGCATAAAAAGACAAAACCCATCCATATGCTGTCTACAAGAGGCTCATTTTGAACCTAAAAATACATCCAGACTGAAAGTGAAGGGATGGAGATCCATCTTCCATGCCAGCAGACCTCAAAAGAAAGCTGGGGTAGCAATTCTTATATCAGACAAATTAGATTTTAAACTAAAGACTGTAGTTAGAGACACAGAAGGAAACTATATCATTCTTAAAGGGTGTATCCAACAAGGAGATCTAACTATTGTAAATATCTATGCCTCCAACATGAAAGCAGCCAACTAAAGAAGCCAACTGTTAAACAAAATAGAGTCATATTGATAATAATATGTTAATTGTAGGAGACCTCAATACTCCACTCTCAGCAATAGAAAGATCATCTAAGCAGAAAATCAACAAAGAAACAAGAGCTTTGAATGATACACTGGACCAGATGGACCTCACAGATATATACAGAACATTCCACCCTAAAACAACAGAATACTCATTCTTCTTAAGCCCTCATGAAACTTTCTCCAGAATAGAACAAATACTGGGTCACAAATCAGGTGTCAACTGATACCAAAAGATTGAGATTATTCCCTGCATAGTCTCAGACCACAATGCTTTAAAACTGGAACTCAATCACAAGAAAAAAATTGGCAGAAATTCAAACCCTTGGAAGCTAAAGACCACTCTACCCAAGAATGTTTGGGTCAACCAGGAAATCAAAGAACTGAAGCAATTCATGGAAACCAATGAGAACGAAAAAACATTTGTCCAAAACCTATGGGATACTGCAAAGGCGGTCCTAAGGGGGAAATACATAGCCATTCAAGCTTCACTCAAAAAAACAGGAAAACCCCGAATTCACCAACTAACTCTACATCTTAAAGAACTAGAGAAAAAAGCAACAAACGATGCCTAAGCCATGCATTAGAAGAGAAATAATTAAGATTAGAACAGAGATCAATGAAATAGAAACCAGAAACACAGTAGATCAGATCAATGAAACTAGAAGTTGGTTCTTTGAAAGAATTAATAGGATCAATAGACCACTGGCCAGACTTATTGAAAGGAAAAGAGAAAGGACCAAAATTAATAAAATTATGAGTGAAAGGGGAGAGATCACGACTAACACCAGGGAAATAGAAACAATTATTAGAAATTATTATCAACAGCTATATGCCAGTAAACTGAGCAATCTGGATGAAATGGAGGCCTTCCT
>NW_023270825.1:44034-60534 GCF_011800145.1 Mirounga leonina
AGGAAGGCCTCCATTTCATCCAGATTGCTCAGTTTACTGGCATATAGTTGTTGATAATAATTTCTAATAATTGTTTCTATTTCCTTGGTGTTAGTCGTGATCTCTCCCCTTTCATTCATAATTTTATTAATTTGGGTTCTTTCTCTTTTCTTTTGGATAAGTCTGGCCAATGGTTCATTGATCTTATTAATTCTTTCAAAGAACCAACTTCTAGTTTCATTGATCTGATCTACTGTGTTTCTGGTTTCTAATTCATTGATTTCTGCTCTAATTTCAATTATTTCTCTTCTAATGCGTGGCTTAGGCATCCTTTGTTGCTTTTTCTCTAGTTCTTTAAGGTGTAGAGTTAGTTGGTGAATTCGGGATTTTTCTATTTTTTTGAGTGAGGCTTGGATGGCTATGTATTTCCCCCTTAGGACTGCCTTTGCAGTATCCCATAGGTTTTGGACTGATGTGTTTTCATTCTCATTGATTTCCAAGAATTGTTTCAGTTCTTCTTTGATTTCCTGGTTGACCCAAACATTCTTGGGCAGAGTGCTCTTTAGCTTCCAAGTGTTTGATTTTCTTCCAAATTTTTTCTTGTGATTGAGTTCCAGTTTTAAAGCACTGTGGTCTGAGACTATGCAGGGAATAATCTTAATTTTTTGGTATCGGTTGAGACCTGATTTGTGACCCAGTATATGGTCTATTCTGGAGAAAGTTCCATGTAGGCTCGAGAAGAATCAGTATTCTGTTGTTTTAGGGTGGAATATTCTGTAAATATCTGTGAGGCCCATCTGGTCCAATGTATCATTCAAAGCTCTTGTTTCCTTGTTGATTTTCTGCTTAGAGGATCTGTCCATTGCTGAGAGTGGAGTATTGAGGTCTCCTACAATTAATGTATTGTTATCAATATGACTCTTTATTTTGGTTAACAATTGGCTTATGTAGATGGCTGCTCCCATGTTGGGGGCATAGATATTTACAATTGTTAGATCTTCTTGTTGGATAGATCCTTTAAGAATGATGTAGTGTCCTTCTGTATCTCTAATTACAGACTTTAGTTTAAAATCTAATTTGTCTGATATAAGAATTGCTACCCCAGCTTTCTTTTGAGGTCTGCTGGCATGAAGATGGATCTCCATCCCTTCACTTTCAGTCTGGATTTATCTTTAGGTTCAAAATGAGTCTCTTGTAGGCAGCATATGGATGGGTCCTGTCTTTTTATCCAATCTGCAACCCTGTGCTGTTTTATGGGCACATTTAGGCCATTCACATTGAGAGTGATTATTGAAAGATATGAATTAATTGTCATCATGTTGCCCATGAAGACGTTGTTTTTATAAATTGTCCCTGTAAATTTCTGTTCTATATCACTCTTGGGGTCTTTCTCCTTTTATAGAACCCCCCTTAATATTTCTTGCAGGGCTGGCTTAGTGGTCACATATTCTTTCAGTTTCTGCCATTCTGGGAAGCTCTGCATCTCTCCATCCATTCAAAATGAAAGCCTTGCTGGATAAAGTATTCTTGACTGCATGTTCTTCTCGTTTAGTACCCTGAATATGTCTTGCCAGGCCTTTCTGGCTTGTCAGGTCTCTGTGGATAGGTCTGACATTATTCTGATGTTCCTCCCTCTGTACATAAGGAATCTCTTCCCCCTAACTGCCCTTAAGATGGTTTCCTTGGTTCTAAGTTTTGTGAGTTCTACTATTACATGCCGGGGTGTTGGCCTGTTTTCCTTGATCTTGGGAGGGGTCCTCTCTGCCTCTAGGACTTGAATGTTTGTTTCACTCCCCAGATTAAGGAAGTTCTCAGCTATGATTTGCTCAAATACATCTTCTAGTCCTCTCCCTTTCTCCACTCCCTCCAGGATTCCAATAATTCTGACATTGGAACGTTTCATGGTGTCATTTATTTCTCTGACTCTATTTTCATGGATTCTGAGTTGTTTTTCCCTGGCCTCCTCTTTTCCCCTTTTATCTATTATATTGTCTTCCAGGTTGCTTATTCGTTCCTCTGCCTCACTTACCCTAGCTGTTAGATTATCTAGATTAGATTGGATCTCTTTGAAAGCATTTTTAAGTTCTGCAAATTCACCTTTCATTTCTGCCCTTAGAGACTCTATGTTGCCATTAATTGATTTCTCCATTCTAGCCATTGTCTTCACAATTGCTGGCCTGAATTCCATCTCCCACATCTTGGTTATATCTGCATCCATTTGTAAATCTACAGCGTAAGTCATAATCTCTGAGTCTTTTATTTTGGGGGTTCCTCCTCCTAGTCATTCTGTTGATGGGTGTTTGAGGGAATGTATAGAGTCCAAATTATTGACCAGAACCCAAGCAAGATGCATCTGTTTTCTTGGGACCTTCGGGTTGCTGGCCTCTTGTTCTCCCAGCCTGTCTTCTGGGGGAGGGGCCTGCCGCACTGTTACTCAGGCAACCCTGTTTGGGCGGAGTTGCCCTGCCCCCCTGTGGCGGGGGATGGGCTCAGCGGGAATCAGTTTTTGGGACTTTTGTTCTCTGGCGGCTTTCCCTGGCAGCTTTCTGGTCTCTTCTGTGAGTCAGAGCTGAAGAGACCATTTCCAACCCTCTGCCTCAGAGCAGAGAGACTGCAGTCTGTTCTTCAGTGAGCTCTCCAGGCCACACTGTCTCCGTTTCTGTCTGTGCTGCCATGAACTGCAGTGGCCTGGGCTGTGTGCACCTCCGCAGGGCCCCCAGTCCTGCCTCAAGGTCAGGGCACGTCTCTGCCTTTTGTGCTTCTAAAACCGTAGGTGCTCCCAGTTCGCCCACGCAACCCCGCCGCTCTGGGTTTCTGCCCCAGGGGCTGCCCTAAAGTCCTTTCCCCGCCGCTACCAGTCTGCGAGTCTGTGCCCCATCCCCAGCACATGAGGCTGTCACTCACTGGCAGTGTAGGATCCCCATGGCCAGGCTCCCTCCCACTGCCATTTATCCTCTGATATCTGCCTGCAGAATCAAGGCTCCCCGCTTCGTACCTCAAAACCAACTGCCTGCGGTATTCTGTTTGTAGAGATTCAGATCTTCTTACATTTCAGGCTGGTTTCATGGGTGCCCAAAGTGGTCTGTTAGATATCCAGCTCAATTCCAGGGACCAGTTGAAATAGGGTTCCCTACTCCTCTGCCATCTTTCCTTCTCCCCAGGGTCACTTATTCTTAATGTTCATTTTAGCTTTGATTATCAATTTTCCATTTTTCTTGCTTCTAAGGCAGGGAAAGATCCAAACTTTGCAGCTTTTTTTTTTTTAAACTGGTTGTCACTCTTGGTATGTGATGCTCAGCTGTTCTGATCTTAGTGAGATGAGTTTAATTTGTTCCACAACTCCATTAATCTGAGATTATATCTGAGGAAACTGGACATTTGCTGGTCCTTTCAACAGTGTCCCAGGAAGAGGTATGAATAGTAATCATGGAAAGTGCTCCAGAGCACCATTCACAAGGTGCTTGCTGCTGCCCTCAGTCTGGCCCTGGATCCCTGCATTGTCCTTCGGTCCCATGAGCCTCGGGGGCAGGACAAAAAGGGGTGTCCCCGTGGCCAGGACAGGGTCTCAGCAAGGTGATGGGAAGGACTCAAGAGAGGAGCCAAGGCAGCTGTGACTGCTCCCACCAATGATGCTGCTGACTCTCCATGGCTGGAGGTGTCGGAGAGGCCGTGTCCTTGGGATTGCAGCACCTAGAGTGCAGCGTTCGCCTCTGAGATCTAACCACTTAACAAAATTTTAACTGTACAGCACAGTATTGTTAATTACAGGTGCATGGTTTTGGAGCAGACCTCTAGAACTTAATCATCTTGAATAACAGAAAATCATATCCCTTGAGATGCAACTCCCCATTGTCCCTCTCACCAACCCCTGGCAACTGCCATTCCACTCTGTTTTACTGTTACCGAAACCCACATTCAGCTGCCCATTGTTGGAAAGGCCAATATTCCAGAGATGAGTTTTGACTGAAAAGGAATGTGAGCTTTATTGAGGAGGCCAGCCACTTGGGCAGAAGGCAGTCTTCTTCAAAAGCCAACAGTGAGATTTCTGCCTGACCCGGGGGATTTTAAAGGGGTTTAGGGTAGATGATGAAAGAAGGGAGTGCAGTGGTTGGCAACATTTCTTGTTCACACCCAGGCTACATGATGCCAACTACAAAAGTAACTTCAGCCCCCCGTGCCTTCAGCTGAGAAGGGAACCACACATGCTGCCAAAGTCCGGGAAAGAACAATAGAGGATTAGAGGGAACAACCACAATCGAGGATTAGAGGCAACAATCCCTGGGTCTTACCATGTAGTCAGCAGTACATTCTGTTCTCACCAGCTGGTGTAAGAAAAAATACAAACTTGTAACTCACCAATCATCACATGGAATACTAGGGAATGTTTTATTCAGTAAGCTCAAAGGAAGCGTCAAAGCAAAAACCGAGGAGGATCAAATGACTTGCAAATTAATGGCAAACCAGAATAAGACATGTGCTAGGACATACAACATTAAAAAACCATTATTTTCAACACCTCTAACATATAATTTGCAATGTCTACCTCCACATGCCAAGGAAGCAGGAAGCTGTGTCTCCACAGTGAGGGATGGGGGTAATCCATAGAAATTGACCCAGCAGTACCATGGGAGATGGAATTGGTAAAGGAGTTAATTGTATTATAACTGTATATCATATATTAAAGTAATTGGAGAAAAGATTGAATGTGTTGAATATGAGGATACCTCTAGGTTGAACTCCCTTCCCATGTCCATGTGAGCACTCATGCACATGGCCCACCCACCTATCCCACATCCACCCCAGCTGAACTGATGTGAAGGTCACCCACTGCCACACCCTGTGACTGTGACATAATCCCCACAGGTGCCCCCCAGGTGTAGGGTGCTGGCAGTCTGAGGCAGCCCTCTGTTCTGTCAGATGCTCTAGACCTGGCCCTCACTCAGGATCCTCCCTTTATCCATTCTTGCGGCAGGTGTCCTTGAGCAGGGGCATGAGGCTGGCAAAGGGCCAGGTCACCATGAGGGCACTCCTTTTGCTGCTTGCACTCTGGGCAAGGCTGGCTCCTGTCCAGGGTTCTCAAGGCCGTCCCTCATGGCGCTACATCTCCTCTGAGGTGATCATTCCCAGGAAGGAGTTGCACCATGGTAAAGGCGTTCAGCTGCCAGGCTGGCTGTCCTACAGCCTTCATTTTGGGGGTAAGAGACACGTTATCCATATGCGGCGCAAGAAACTGTTTTGGTCCAGACATCTGCTGATGATGACTCAGGATGACCAAGGAGCCTTGCAGATGGACTATCCCTTCATCCCTCCAGATTGTTACTACCTTGGCTACCTGGAGGAGATTCCTCTTTCCATGGTCACTGTGGACACGTGCTATGGGGGTCTTGAAGGTATCATGAAGTTGGATGACCTTACCTATGAAATCAAACCCCTCAGCAATTCCCGAAGGTTTGAACACATTGTTTCTCAGATAGTGGCAGACAGCAATGGAAAGGGACCTACGTATAAATTGGGACATAAGGAGGTTAGGGACCTCCTATTCTCTCAAGCAAATGCCAGTGTTGTCCCCAGGATCTCTAGTAAGATGTATTCATCCCATCATGGAAATGTGAAAGCACTTGCCCTAAGTTCCAGGTCAATGTATACTGTGTTCAACAACGTGTCAAAATGTGCCCAATTCCTGGTAAGGATATGTAGTTTAATTGACTCATTCTTTCAAGCTATTGATGTAGGTTATTATATTTCATCCATGATCATTTATAATCAGAGAGATCCAGCTTCCATGGGCAATTACCACGTGACACAGAATCCATACACTCGACATTATGAGCGTAACGTGTTTCCACATCTTCAACCACATTCATCTATAATCATGATTAAAGAAGGGCCACAGGATTCTGTTTATGAACCCGTCTTACATGGTGTATGCAGAGATAAAAACCTCATCATGGTTGGTTACCTAGGCAGACAGTATTTATTTTTGTCTATCACAGCAACACAAAAAGTGGGAAGAAATTTTGGTTTATACTATGATGATTTATACTGTTTTTGCCAGAGAAGGTCCACTTGCATTATGAAAAGATCACCTGGTCTGACAGATTCCTTCAGTAACTGTTCCTTTAAGCATATGCAGCAAATAGTAGTTGGTCAGACACTCGAGTGCATGTACACAACCAACATTGTGTATTCAAATAAAAGCCTAACCCATGATCGTTGTGGAAACTACATAGTAGATCAAGGTGAGGAGTGTGACTGTGGCTCCTTCAAGCAGTGTTACAGCAACCCCTGCTGTACCAGTGATTGTATCTTCACTTCTGGCAGTAAATGTAATATAGGCAGATGCTGTACAAACTGCACTTATTCCCCTGCTGGGACACTGTGCAGGCCAATCCAAACTATATGTGATCTTCCAGAGTACTGCCGTGGGGAGTCCTTGGCATGCCCTGATGATTTCTATATGCAAGATGGAACCCCGTGCACTGAAGAGGGCTACTGCTATCATGGAAATTGCACTGACCGCACTGTGCACTGCCAAGAAATCTTTGGTAAAAATGCTGTGAAAGGTGCAGATGTCTGCTATACCATAAATATTAGAGCAAGTAGATATGGACACTGTAGAAGAAATGCTGTGAAATTGAGGAGTATTGCCTGTGCCCCAGAAGATGTGCAGTGTGGAAGGCTGCAGTGTGGTAATGTCACACATCTCCCCCGGTTGCAAGAGCATGTGGGATTCCATCAGTCTCTCATCTCAGGGTTTTTGTGTTTTGGGCTGGACTCACATCGCTCCACAGGAGCAAATGATGTTGGTCATGTGAGACCTGGTACACCCTGTGCTCCTGGAAAGTTCTGTAGCAATACCTACTGCAATGGCACTGTGGCTCAGCTGAATTATGACTGTTTACCTAAGAAATGCAGTCACAGGGGGATTTGCAACAATAATAGGAACTGTCATTGCCACGTAGGTTGGGAACCTCCGCTATGCATTGATAGAGGTGCTGGTGGGAGCATAGACAGTGGACCCCCTCCAAGTAGAATGCGGTCAGTCAGGCAAAGTGATGAATCTGTGATATATCTGAGAGTGGTTTTTGCTCGCATTTATGCCTTAATAGCTGCATTCCTCTTTGGCGTTGCCACAAATGTAAGAACTATAAAGACAGTTAGAGTTAAGGAAGAGAATTTTGGTGAAGCTTATCCTGAAATCAGTGTCCAGACCCATAACCAAAAATAGGCAATTCACAAGAGTATGAGTGAAACTACAGTAAGGAGTGGCAAAGCTGACATCCACGTTTCCATGGGTCTGCAGAAGACACAGTGGCCCCACACATATCACCTGACACACTAAGTCTGTGATAGGTCACTGACCAGAACTCTGAAATAAATTATGAAAAGCACACGTGCTGGCCTTTATATATTTTTGTAAGACTGTAAGAGCCCACATTGATGATGTAATGTATGGGGATTAACATAAGAATAAAAAAAAAAAAAAGAGCCCACATCGAGCCCAAGACATTGTCCAGAGTACCTGAGTCAGCATCTGGGATTGGGCTGAGGTGCCTGGGTGCAGAATTAAGGGGAGTTGCCACAGGATCCTGTAGAGGCAAATTCTTGACATTTCTCCAAAAGAGTGCTCATGAACACTGAGGTTTTTCTCATTGTCCAGGTAATCTCTCATTCTCCAGTCCCAAAAAGGGTTCAGGACAATGGAGGGCTACTCCCCACCCATGCTGCCTATTCCAAACTGGGGTGGCTGTGGGCAGTAGGGGAGGGTGACTGGGGTGTGATCCCACCTAGTGCAAGCTTTGCCACACTAGAGAGCATGATTCTGAATATGGGAAACTGAGGCCTTGATCCTGAATGTTGCATCCCATGAAATCAATCATAAAGTTTGGAAGAAGAGACCATTGATGATTCTGACATTCATTTGGAGCCCTAGGAAATTTCATCCCTACCTGTCATTTTGCTCTGCATTTCAGGGTGCTGAGGAGTGACAGTTGCTGTGCAGGTGTGGTGAGAAAATCAACTTGTTGTTCTGAGCTGTTGCCTGGGCATGGGGCACAGAGTCCCATGCACACTCACCTCCCATCACCCTTAGATAAGTGCCTGCCTGGGATTCCCACTCTGGTTCTCCCAGGCACCTTTTCAAATAACCAGGCAGTGGTGAGCCTGTGAAGCATTATGGACCTCAGCCCTATCCGCCTCCTATGTAATTAGGTGCTTACTACCCTATTCTCTATCTCCTGCACCCTGGGGACCTTGGATGGAGTCCAGCCCTTCCCTAGGTCATTGTTCCCCCTTGCTTCTGGGATCTGTTCATCAAAAAATCTGAGACTCCACTTCCATTGTGGGGTGTACTGAAACCCCACCTTCAGTCAGAATGGCCATGTGGGTCTCACGTCCCCAGAGTGGGAGCTCAGATGCCGAGGAAGCCACCTGTTAACACAGTGTGGGCGAGTTATACCTATTCCTTCAGTAGGATATAGTCTGCATGTTCTTAATTCAGTACAGCAGCTGTGGGTCCCCAACACAATTGTTCACAAGGATGTGTTTGATAACACAGCCAAGGCCCCCGATAATGTCTTGGAGCTGAGAATGGCTCACTCACTTCCTCACCAAGACCCTTAAGACTCTCTGGGAAGGAGCTGCTGCTTGGTGATGGTCTGTAGCTTTGCTTGGGCTGATGCCAGGTGGTGCCAGGAAGACCCACCCTAAATTGCCGATGCTGTGAAAGGTCAGACTCTTGGCCAAGACCAACCAGTAGGAACCAGTCTGGGGGGCCCCAGATCTGTGTACTTCCTATTTGTCTCTACAGAAGACCGAGCTAGGTGTCGGGTCTGGTTGAGATGGGCTATAATCATATGGGACTGTCCAGGGTTGACAACAGGGGAGCTAATGTGGACAGTAGGGCTCTGCCTCTCTCCCCAGGAAGGGACCTCAGGTGGAGCCTATTTAGTCCTAGGAACCAAGGACAGTGTCCCTAAGTTAGTGCCAAAAGGGAGACCAGCTGCTGGACACACCGTGTGGCAGCTGGGAATCAGGTGTATAGCTTAGAACAACAGCCCTAGCCCATGACAGTGGCAACTCTATCAGGAGCATCATGGCAGCCTGGGTGGAGAACATGGCCAAGGCACGCATCCCTTGTGGATGCAATCCTTGGTACTGTCACCAATCATCCCCAACCTCTCAGGGGTTGAGAAGAACACCTCAGTGCAGAAAGACACCACACATGAGTTGAGGAAGAGACAACATCCATCCCTGGCATTCCCTGTCACCATATACTGTATCAACATGTCCAAGGACCAGCATGGTTGAGACACAGAAATAGGTAACTACACCATCACAGAAATGCAGGGTTTCCTGGAATTATTTGTCCTCAAGGAGAGAGACAAGGACATTGATTCACTCTTGTGAGTCTTTGGAAATGCCTGTACACTCTTGCTTACAGCACCTGTCATGTGCCCACTGCCTGGGGTAGGCAAAATCCCCCAAATTCAACCTTCATTGAGAACCCTGAAGTACTACAGGTCTGTTTTCTTAGGAACATCTTGGAGGAACCTACACACTTGTCACTGCTCCCAAAGTCAATTCCAAGCACACCAAGCCACCAGGGCAGGAGATGCAGACCAGATAAAAAGGGGAGGTGAACTGGGGGGCGGAGCAAGATGGCGGAGGAGGAGGAGACCTGGATTTCATCTCCTCTCAGGAATTCAGCTGGATAGGGATCAAACCAATCTGAACACCTACAAACTCAACAGGAGATCGAAGAAAAGAATAGCAACAACTCTCTGAACAGAAAAGCGACCACTTTCTGGAAGGTAGGGCGTGCAGAGAAGTGAATCAGAGGCGATATTCGGGAGGATAGACGGCGGGGGAGGGGCCTCCGTGGGCCGCTACTGGCAAGTGATAGAGTCGCGGAGCACAAAATTGGAACTTTTAAAAGTCTGCTCCACTGAGGGACGTCACTCCGGTGGCTAAGCGGGGGGTGGAACCCTCACGGGACAGTGTGGTCTCAGGACCCTCAGGGTCACAGAAAGACTTGGGATGCCTGAGTGTGGCAGAGCTCCCAGGTAACAGAGCAGGGAAGCCGGCTGCAGAGGCAGAGCCCAGGCGCGGGCTCTCAGCTCAGGGTTGCCATAAACTGTGATCCGCGGCACAGTCGGGCCACTGCTCCTCCAGCAGGGACCCAACAAGGGGCAGATCTGGAGAGACTCACCTTCCTCCCCTGGGAGGAGTGGCGCAGGAGTGCACTGCAGGGATCTACTGGGTTTGGAGACTCCACCTGGGGTCGGGTGCCAGAGATAGAAACGCGCGGTCACAGGCCGGGTGAGCACGGAGTGCGGGCGGAGACCGGGGAGCTGGGAGTGACTGACTGCTTTTCTCTGGGGGCTCAATGAGGAGCGGGGCCCCGAGTTCTCGGCTCCTCCGGGGCGGAGATTGGGAGGCCGCCATTTTCACTCTCCGCCTCCAAAGCTGTATGGAAAGCTCACAGGGAACAAAAGCTCTGGAGAGCAAACCGAGCAGATTACGTAGCCCAGACCGGGCAAGGGCGGGGCAATTCCACCTCCAGCAAAGACATATGGAAACCACAGCAACAGGCCCCTCCCCCAGAAGATCAGCGAGAACAGCCAGCCAAGACCAAGTTTACCGATCAATGAGAACGGCAGAACTCCAGCACTAGGGGAATACTACACATAGAATTCATGGCTTTTTTACCATGATTCTTTAGTCTTTCAAACTTAAATTTTTTTTAACTGCCTTTTTTTCTTTTTTTTTGAATTTTTCTTTTTCTCTTTTTCAACCAACATCTTATCAATCCCTTTTTTAAAAAAACATTTTTATTTTTCATTTTTAGAGTCATATTCTATCCCTTCATAGTAGTTACCCGTATTTTTGGCATATATATATAAGTTGTTCTCTCTTTAAAATTTTGAGATAGTTTCTTCTAACAGATCAAAATATACCCTAAATCTCTAGTATATGGTTTTTTTCTACTCCCCTGCCTAATCACATTCTCTCCCTTTTTTTTTCTTTTTTCTTTTTTTAAATCCTCTTCTTTCTTTTTTCAAACAACTTCTCATCAATTCCTTTAATAAAATTTTTTATAATTTCCATCTTTGCAGTCATATTCCATCCCTTCATCATATCAACCCTTGTTTTGGTATATATATAAATTTTTCTTTCTTTAAAATTTTGGGAGGCACTTTCTTCTAAAAGACCAAAATACACCGCAAATCTAGTGTGTGGCACTGATCTATATACCAGCCTGATCATATTTGATCACATTCTGGTTTTTTTTGTTGTTGTTGTTTTGTTTTGTTCTGTTTTTGTTTGTTTTTATCTTTATCTTTTTCTTTTTCTTTTTTCTCTCTTTCCCTTTCTTTTCCCACTGCTTCAGGTCTTTTCTGATTTGTTTAGAGTATATTTTCTGGGGATGTTGTTATTCTGCTAGCATTTTGTTCTCTCATTAATCTATTCTCCTCTGCACAAAATGACAAGACGGAAAAAATCACCTCAACAAAAAGAACAAGAGATAATACCGACTGCCAGGGACCTACTCAATACGGACATTAGTACGATGTCAGAACTAGAGTTCAGAATCATCACTTTAAAGATACTAGCTGGGCTTGAGAAAAGCATGGAAGTTATTAGAGAAACCCTTTCTGGAGAAGTAAATGAACTAAAATCTAACCAAGTTGAAATCAAAAAGGCTATTAATGAGGTGCAATCAAATATGGGGGTGCTAACTGCTAGGATAAATGAAGCAAAGGAGAGAATCAGTGATATAGAAGACCAAATGATGGAAAATAAAGAAGCTGAGAAAAAGAGAGATAAACAACTACTGGATCATGAGGGCAGAATATGAGAGATAAGTGATACCATAAGACGAAACAACATTAGAATAATTGGGATCCCAGAAGAAGAAGAAAGAGAGAGAGAGGCAGAAGGTATAATGGAGCAAATTATAGCAGAGAACTTCCCTAATTTGGGGAAGGAAACAGGCATCACAATCCAGGAAGCACAGAGAACCCCTCTCAAAATCAATAAAAATAGGTCAACACCCCGACATCTAATAGTAAAACTTACGAGTCTCATAGACAAAGAGAAAATCCTGAAAGCAGCTCGGGAGAAGAGATATGTAACCTACAATGATAGAAACATTAGATGGGCAACAGACCTATCCACAGAGACCTGGCAGGCCAGAAAGGACTGGCGATATATTCAGAGCACTAAATGAGAAAAATATGCAGGCAAGAATACTCTATCCAGCTAGGCTGTCATTGAAAATTGAAGGAGAGATAAAAAGCTTCCAGGACAAACAAAAACTAAAGGAATTTGCAAACAGAATACCAGCCCTACAGGAAATCTTGAAAGGGGTCCTCTAAGCAAAGAGAGAGCCTAAAAGCAACATAGATCAGAAAGGAACACAGACAATATACAGTAACAGTCACCTTACAAGCAATACAATGGCACTGAATTCCTATCTTTCAGAAGTTACCCTGAATGTAAATGGGCTAAATGCCCCAATCAAAAGACACAAGCTATCAGACTGGATTAAAAAACAAGACCCATAGATATGCTGTCTGCAAGAGACTCATTTTAGAACCAAAGACACCCCCAGATTGAAAGTGAGGAGGTGGAAAACCATTTACCATGCTAATGGACACCAAAAGAAAGCTGGGGTAGCAATCCTTATATCAGACAAATTAGATTTTAAACCAAAGACTGTAATAAGAGATGAGGAAGGACACTATATCCTACTTAAAGGGTCTATCCAACAAGAAGATCTAACAATTGCAAATATCTATGCCCCTAACATGGGAGCAGCCAATTATAAAAGCCAATTAATAACAAAAGCAAAGAAACACATTGACAACAATACAATAATAGTGGGGGACTTTAACACCCCCCTCACTGAAATGGACAGATCATCTAAGCAAAAGATCAACAAGGAAATAAAGACTTTAAATGACACACTGGACCAAAGGGACTTCACAGACATATTCAAAACATTCCATCCCAAAGCAACAGAATATACATTCTTCTCTAGTACCCATGGAACATTCTCCAGAATAGATCACATCCTAGGTCACAAATCAGGTCTCCACCAGTACCAAAATTTTGGGATCATTCCCTGCATATTCTCAGACCACAATGCTTTGAAACTAGAACTCAAACACAAAAAGAAAGTCGGAAAGAACTCAAGTACACGGAGGCTAAAGAGCATCCTACTAAAGAATGAATGGGTCAACCAGGAAATTAAACAAGAATTACAAAAATTCATGGAAACCAATGAAAATGAAAACACAACTGTTCAAAATCTTTAGGATGCAGCAAAGGCAGTCCTAAGAGGAAGGTATATAGCAATACAAGCCTTTCTCAAGAAACAAGAAAGGTCTCAAGTACACAACCTAATCCTACACGTAAAGGAGCTGGAGAAGGAACAGCAAATAAAGCCTAAACCCAGCAGGAGAAGAGAAATAATAAAGATCAGAGCAGAAATCAATGAAATAGAAACCAAAAGAACAGTAGAACAGATCAACGAAACTAGGAGCTAGTTCTTTGAAAGAATTAACAAGATTGATAAACTCCTGGCCAGACTTATCAAAAAGAAAAGAGAAAGGACCCAAATCAACAAAATCATGAATAAAGAGGAGAGATCAAAACCCACACCAAAGAAATACAATTATAAAATCATATTATGAGCAACTATATGCCAGCAAATTAGAGAACCTGGAAGAAACATTTCCTAGAGATGTATCAACTACCAAAACTGAACCAGGAAGAAATAGAAAACCTGAACAGACCTATAACCACTAAGGAAATTGAAGCAGTCATCAAAAATCTCCCAAAAAACAAAAGCCCAGGGCCAGATGGCTTCCCAGGGGAATTCTACCAAACATTTCAAGAAGAATTAATACCTATTATTCTGAAACTGTTCCAAAAAATAGAAAGGGAAGGAATGCTTCCAAACTCATTTTATGAGGCCACCATTACCTTGGTCCCAAAACCAGACAAAGACCCCATCAAAAAGGAGAATTACAGACCAATATCCCTGATGAACATGGATGCAAAAATTCTCACCAAAATACTATCCAATAGGATCCAACAGTACATTAAAAGGATTATTCACCACGACCAAGTGGGATTTATCCCTGGGCTGCAAGTTTGGTTCAACATCTGCAACTCAATCAATGTGATACAATACATTAACAAAAGAAAGAACAAGAATCATATGATCCTCTCAATGGATGCAGAAAAAGCATTTGACAAAGTACAGCATCCTTTCTTGATCAAAACTCTTCGGAAATTAGGGATAGAGGGTACATAGCTCAATATCATAAAAGCCATCTATGAAAAACCCACAGAGAATATCATTCTCAAAAACTGAGAGCTTTCCCCCTAAGGTCAGGAATGCGGCAGGGATGTCCACTGTCACCACTGCTATTCAACATAGTACTAGAAGTCCTAGCCACAGCAATCAGACAACAAAAGGAAATCAAAGGCATCCAAATTGGCAAAGAAGAAGTCAAACTCTCACTCTGTGCAGATGACTTGACACTTTATGTGGAAAACCCAAAAGACTCCACCCCAAAACTGCTAGAACTCATACAGGAATTCAGTAAAGTGGCAGGATATAAAATCAATGCACAGAAATCAGTGGCATTCCTATAGACCAACAACAAAACACTTATGAAAGAAATTGAAGAAAACACAAAAAGATGGAAATATATTCCATGCTCATGGATTGGTAGAATACACATTGTTAAAATGTCTATTCTACCCAGAGCAATCTATACCTTCCGTGCCATCCCGATCAAAATTCCAATGACATTTTTCAAAGAGCTGGAACAAACAATCCTAAAATTTGTATGGAATCAGAAAAGACCCTGAATCACCAAGGAAATGCTGAAAAAGAAAAACAAAGCTGGGGCATCACGTTGCCCGATTTCAAGCTATATTACAAAGCAGTGATCACCAAGACAGCATGGTACTGGCACAAAAACAGACATATAGACCAATGGAACAGAATAGAGAGCCCAGATATGGACCCTCAACTCTATGGTCAAATAATCTTTGACAAAGCAGGAAAAAATATGCAATGGAAAAAAGACAGTCTCTCAATAAATGGTGCTTGGAAACTTGAACAGCTATATACAGAAGAATTAAACTCGACCATTCTCTAACACCATACTCAAAGGTAAAGTTAAATGGATGAAAGATATGTCATTTGCAAATATCTTCTCCCATCCTGTCGGTTGTATTTTGGTTCTGTTGACTGTTTCCTTTGCTGTGCAAAAGCTTTTTATCTTGATGAAGTCCCAATAGTTCATTTTGCCCTTCCTTCCCTTGCCTTTGGCGATGTTTCTAGGAAAAAGTTGTTTTGGCTGACGTCGAAGAGATTGCTGACTGTGTTCTCTAGGATTTTGATGGACTCCTGTCTCACATTTAGGTTTTTCATCCATTTTGAGTCTATTTTTGTGTGTGGTGTAAGGAAATGGTCCAGTTTTATTCTTTTGCATCTGGCTGTCCTATTTTCCCAACACCATTTGTTGAAGAGACTGTCTTTTTTCCATTGGACATTCTTTCCTGCTTTGTTGAAGATTAACCGACCATAGAGTTGGGATTCTATTTCTGGTCTCTCTATTCTGTTCCTTTGATCTATGTGTCTGTTTTTGTGCCAGTACCATACTGTCTAGATGGTGACAGTTTTGTAATAGAGTTTGAAGGCCGTATGCAGCCATCAAAAAAACCTGAAATCTTGCTGTCTGCAACAATGTGGTTGGAACTAGAGGGTATTATGCTAAGCGAAATAAGTCAGTCAGAGAAAGACATGTATCATGTCATCTCACTGATATGAGGAATTCTTAATCTCAGGAAACAAACTGAGGGTTGCTGGATGGTTGGGATGGGTGGCTGTTGATAGACATTGGGGAGGGTATGTGTTATGGTGAGCATTCTGAACTGTTTAGGACTGATGAATCATAGACCTCTACCTCTGAAAAAAATAATATATGTTTAAAAAAAAAGAAAGAGAAGATAGTAGGAAGGGAAAAATGAAGGGGGGGGGAATTGGAGGGGGAGACAAACCATGAGAGACGATGGACTCTGAGAAACAAACTGAGGGCTCTAGTGGGGAGAGGGTGGATGGATGAGTTAGCCTGCTGATGGGTATTAAAGAGGGCACATACTGAATGGAGCACTGGGTGGGTGTCATATGCAAACAATGAATCATGGAACACTGCATAAAAAACTAATGATGTAATGTATGTTGATTAATATAACATAATTAAAATAAAATAAAATAAAATAAATGGATGAAAGACCTTAATGTGAGACAGGAATCCATCAAAATCCTAGAGGAGAACATAGGCAGTAACCTCTTTGACATCGGCCACAACAACTTCTTTCAAGATACATCTCCAAAAGCTAGTGAAACAAAAGCAAAAATGAACTTTTGGGACTTCATCAAGATAAAAAGCTTCTGCACAGCAAAGGAAACTGTCAACAAAACAAAGAGGCAAC
>NW_023270825.1:60544-93748 GCF_011800145.1 Mirounga leonina
AAGCTTCTGCACAGCAAAGGAAACTGTCAACAAAACAAAGAGGCAACCCACAGAATGGGAGAAGATATTTGCAAATGACACTACAGATAAAGGGCTGGTATCCAAGATCTAGAAAGAAATTCATTAACTCAACACACAAAAACCAAATAATCAAGTCAAAAAATGGGCAGAAGACATGAAAAGACACTTCTCTAAAGAAGACATAGAAATGGCTAACATACACATGAAAAAGGTTCATTATCATCAGCCATCAGGGAAATTCAAATCAAAACCACATTGAGATACCACCTTACACCAGGTAGAATGGCAACAAATGGACAGGGAAAGAAACAATAAATGTTGGAGAGGCTGTGGAGAAAGGGCAACCCTCTTACACTGTTGGTGGGAATGCAAGTTGGTACAACCACTTTGGAAAACAGTGTGGTTCCTCAAATAATTAAAAATAGAGCTACACTATGACCCAGCAATTGCACTCCTGGGTATTTACCCCAAAGACACAGATGTAGTGAAATGAAAGGCCATATGCACCCCAATGTTCATAGCAGCAATGTCCGCAGTAGCCAAACTGTGGAAAGAGCCGAGATGCCCTTCCACAGATGAATGGATAAAGAAGATGTGGTCCATATATACAATGGAATATTACTCAGCCATCAAAAAGGATGAATACCCAACTTTTACAACCACATGAATGGGATCGGAGGAGATTATGCGAAGTGAAATAAGTCAAGCAGACAAAGTCAATTATCATATGGTTTCACTTATTTGTGGAACATAAGGAATAGCATGGAGGTCATTAGGAGAAAGAAGGAAAAAACGAAAGGGTGGAAATCGTAGGGAGAGATGAACCATGAGAGACTATGGACTCTGAGAAACAAACAGGCTTTTAGAGGGGAGATGGGATTGGTTAGCATGGTGATGGGTATTAAGGAAGGCACGTACTGCATGGAGCACTGGGTGTTATACAAAAACAATGGATTGTGGATCACCACCTCAAAAACTAATTATGTATTGTATGGTGACTAACATAACATAATAAAATTTTAAAAATTAAAAAAAACACATTGAGATACCACCTTACACCAGTTAGAATGGCAAAAATGGACAAGGCAAGAAACAACAAATGTTGGAGAGGTTGTGGAGAAAGAGGAACCCTCTTACACTGTTGGTGGGAATGCAAGTTGGTACAGCCACTTTGGAAAACAGTGTGAAGGTGCTTCAGAAAATTAAAAATAGAGCTACCCTATGATTCAGCAATTGTACTACTGGGTATTTACCCTGAAGACACAGATTAAATGAAAAAAAGGGCCATATGCACCCCAATGTTCATAGCAGCAATGTTCACAATAGCCAAACTGTGGAAAGAGCTGAGATACCCTTTAACAGATGAATGGATAAAGAAGATGTGGTCCATAGATACAATGGAATTTACTCAGCCATCAGAAAGGATGAATACCCAACTTTTACATCAACATGGATGGAACTGGAGGAGATTATGCTAAGTGAAATAAGTCAAGCAGAGAAAGTCAATTATCATATGGTTTCACTTATTTGTGGAACATAAGGAATAGCATGGAGGACATTAGGAGAAGGAAGGGAAAAACGAAGAGGGGGAAATCAGAAGGGGAGATGAACCATGCGAGACTATGGACTCTGAGAAATAAACTGAGGATGTTAGAGGGGAAGGGGGTAGGGGGATGGGTTAGCTCGGTGATAGGTATTAAGGAGGACTGTACTGCATGGAGCACTGTGTGTTATACAAAAACAATGAAGCTTGGATCACTACATCAAAAACTAATGATGTATTTATGGACCACATCTTTATCCATTCATCTGTTACTCAGCCAACAGAAAGGATGAATACCCAAATTTTACATCAACATGGATGGGACTGGAGGAGATTATGCTAAGTGAAATAAGTCAAGCAGAGAAAGTCAATTATCATATGGTTTCACTTATTTGTAGAACATAAGGAATAGCATGGAGAACATTAAGAGAAGGAAGGGAAAAATGAAGAGGGGGCGGGAATCGGAGGGAGAGATGAACCATGAGAGACTATGGACTCTGAGAAACAAACAGGCTTTTAGAGGGGAGGGAGGAGGGGGGATTTGTTAGCCCAGTGATGGGTTTTAAGGAGGGCACATACTGCATGGAGCACTGGGTTTATACGAAAACAATGGATCGTGGATCACCACATCAAAAACTAATAATGTATTGTATGGTGGCTAACATAACATAATAAAATTAAAAAAAAAACTAATGATGTATGGTGACTAACATAACATAATCAAATAAAATTAAAAATAAAATATAAATTAGATTTTAATGTAAAAACTGTAGTAAGGAATGAAGAGGGACACTATATCATACTTAGAGGGTCTACCCCACAAGAAGATCTAACAAATATAAATATTTATGCTACTAACTTGGGAGCAACCCAATTATATCAACCAATTAATAACCAAATTAAAGAAACAGATTTATAAATTTACAATATTATCAGGGGACTTGAACTCCCCACTCACAGCAATTGACAGATTGTCTAAGCAGAAAATCAAGAAGGAAAAAAGGACTTTGAATGACACACTGAAAGGACTTTGAATGACACACTGAATTAGATGGACTTCAGAGATATATACTAGACATTCCATCTTAAAACAACAGATTACTCAATCTTCTTGAGTGCACCTGGAACTTTATCTAAAATAGATCAGATAACAGTTCACAAACCAGATCTCAACTTATACCTAAAGATTGTGATTATGCCCTGAATATTTTGAGACCACAATGCTTTGAAAGTTGAACTCAATCAGAAGAGGAAATTTTAAAGGAACTCAAACAGTCAGGGGTTAAAAGCATCCTGCCAAATAAAGAGAAATGATCATGCTTAGAGCAGAAATCAATGAAATATGAACTAGTAGAACAGTAGAACAAATAAATGAAACTAGGAGCTGGTTCTTTGAAAGAATTAATAAGATCTATCAACCTAGAGCCAGACTTGTCAAAAAGAAATGGAAAGGACCCAAATTAATAAAAACACATCTCCAAAAGCTAGTGAAACAAAAGCAAAAATGAACTTTTGGGTTCATGGAACCCAATGGAATGGAAAAGGAGCGATCATGACCAACACCAAGGATATACAAACAATTTTAAGAACATATTATGAGCAACTCTATGCCAGCAAATTTAGCAATATGGAAAAAATAGATGCATTCCTGGAAAGTATAAACTACCAAACTCAAACAGGTTTAAATAGAAAATCTGAACAGACCCATAACAAGCAAGGAAATTGATGCAGTGATCAAAATCTCCCCCAAAACAAAAGTCCAGGCCAGATGGCTTCTCAGGGGATTTTGCAGTTCTAATTGTATTTTAATTACATTCTCATGTTTGAAGTTGAGTTTTCAAAGACATCTATATAATATAGGAACACAATAGGGACTAGAAGTTCCTACATTGATGGAAATTTGTTCTTCTTCATCCTCTTCAGGTCAGTTGTTATCGAAAGTACATAAATAATACATTCTCTGAAATCCATATTGACATCTGCAGGGTGAGAAGCAACTTTATTGCGATATCAGAAACTGCAAACAAGCTACCAATGATTAAAACAAATGCTTTTTGCTACACACAGCAATATGGATGGATTTTCTAGGAATTAGCAGAGCAAAAAGAAGACCTACAAATAAAATTACATACAACATAATGGCACATTCATAAATTCTCCCAAATTATAACTAGTCTATGTAACATGAGAAATAAACATAATTATATGGCAACAGGATGAAGAAAGGATGAGGGAAGAGGAATTTCAAGGAAAATACAGGATGTTTTATGGAGAATTGATTTCCTCACTCTGGATAATGTTGATACTGATACCAGTGTTTATCATTGCACACACTCTGCATGTGTGCAGTTCATCCTGTATCAAGTACACTCATCAAAAGAATTACAAATAATCAGAGAGATGACTCCAGTGGAATATCTAGATATTGAAATGGTAGAAAATACACCTGCATGAACCCCAATTCTCTCTATATTTCAGGTAAACTCTAGAGCATGTAAATCATCCTGTCCCAATCACAGGAGGGATTTCACATTCCTCATGAGCCTGCTCACTCTGTCCTCCAGGTTTTTCAGGTGGCAGTAGGTCCTGTGGGGATGAGCACATGCCCAGATCCGGGGGCTCACTCACAACCTGTACTTGCTTTTGGACACCTCACAGACCCTCTACAATTCTGGGTGTAGGTTTACATTTCTTTATGGGATAACAGGACACCTATCCTGCAAATCTGTGTGAATATGTAAAACCAAAGTAGCACATGGAGGCCAAGTACATACACTGGAAAGTTATATGATGAAAAATTATATTTCTTTCAAAAGTGGTCAATAGCACCAAACAAAGGCAGTCACACCTGCTCTGGTCACTGCCCTCTATGTTCACATAGGTCCCAAGCTGAATGTACAATCAGAGGACATGCAAATAGGGCCCTCCCTCTGATAATTAAAGAAGCTGAACCCTGACCCAGTATCTGGGAGAGGAGCCCCAGCCCCAGGATTTCCAGGCATTCCATTCAGTGATCAGGGCAGAAAACAGACAGTTCACTATGGAGTTCTTGCTTGGCTGGGTTTTCCTTGTTGCTCTTTTAAAAGGTAATTGGTGGAGAACAAGAGAATTGAGTATGTGAGTGGATATGATTGAGAGAAACAGTGGGTGTGTGACAGTTTCCTGACAAGGATGTCTTAGGTCTGCAGGTTTCCAATGTGAGGTGCAGCTGGTGGAGTCTGGGAGAGACCTGGTGAAGCCTGGGGAGTCCCTGAGACTCTCCTGTGCAGCCTCTGAATTCACCTTCAGTAGCTATGCCATGAGCAGTGTCCGTCTGGCTCCAGGGAAGGGACTGCAGTGGGTTTCAAGTATTGTAGATGATGGAAGTAGCACATACTGTGCAGACTCTGTGAAGGGATGATTCACCATCTCCAGAGACAATGGCAAGAACACTCTGTATCTACACATGAACAGCCTGAGAGCCAAGGACATGGCCTGTATTACTGTGCAAAGGGCACAGTGAGGGGAAGTCAGTGTGAGCCCATACAGAAACCACACTGTAGAAGGGATCTGGACCACCAGGGTGGGCACACTATTCATCCATTCTGCCTTTAAGCCCCAAGAGGATCTGCAGATGGATGTTATGGTCAGGTTTCCTGTCAGGGTCCGAGGCTTCCACTTTATAGAGCAGTTTCCCCCAGGGGGCCTCTCTGGACACATGACTCTGCTTACCTCTTCACTCTCTGACTTAGAAAATTTGTACTAATGGGAAAACAACTACACTAAAATGCACAAAATAGAGAGTCACATTGTTTATTCATGTCCCAATATATCAATGATTTACAAATACACTGATGCTCATCAACTGAACCCTTACAGGAATCCCAGAGTTATCCAATATGCATCACAGGACCGCCCAGCTCAATGTGCTAACTTGCTAGAAGCAGCAAAAAGTACATGCTGTACATGAGGTTACAGAGGCATCTGTAGCAAGAGAAGCAAGTGAAGCAAGAGAAGAAAGTGCCTTGGTGGGGGTCACTGTCTTAAACCAGGCTCATAGTTTCAATTTTAGTTTAGTGACAACATGGGAAAGCAGTGGATCCCCTTCCAGGGGTGTGATCTGAAGATCACACACACACACACATAAAGAGTATAAACTCTTTATCACCTTCACCTAATTTCTCTGCAGCAAAGGCGGTGCTAAGACAGAAATATACAGCATAAAGGAATACCTCAAGAAGCAGGAAAAATCTGAAATAAACAACCTAAGCTTACACCTGAAGGATCTAGAAAAAGTACAACTGAAGCCTAAATACAGCAGAAGGAAGGAAATAGTACAGATTAGAGCAAAAAGAAATAGAAATAAATGCTAGAAAAGCAAACAAACAAACAAACAAACAGATAAAAAACCAGGGTCTGGTTCTTTGGGAAAAAATGAGTAAACTCTACCTAGATTTATCAAAAAGAAAAGAGAAAGCCCCAAATAACTAATATCAGAAATCAATCTGGTCTAGTCTGTCATTCAAAGCCCTTGTTTTCTTCTTCAACTTCTATTCAGATGATCTGCCCATTGCTGTGAGTGGTATAGTTGTACTATTATCCCCTAGTATACTTGTACTATTATCAATGTGTTTCCTTCTTTTGTTATTAATTGTGTTATATACTTGGCTGCTCCCAAGTTTGGGGCATAAATATTTATAATTGCTAGAACTTCATGTTGGATAGACCTTTTATAATGAGATAGTGCTCTTCTTCATCTCTTAGTACAGTATTTGGATTAAAATCTATTTGACATAAGACTCCAGACTTCTTCTGATGTCCACTGGCATGATAAATTGTTCTCCATCCCCTCACTTTCAATCTGACTATGTCTTTCATTCTAAAATGAGTCTCTTGTAAGCAGGAAAAGATGGGGCTTGTCCCCTAGTACAAGAATATGACAGGATGTCCACTCTCACCACTGTTGTTCAACATAGAACTGGAAGTCTATCTCAGCAATCAGACAACAAAAAGAAATAAAAGGCATCCAAATTGGGAAAGAAGAACTAAAGCTTTCACACTTCAAAGATGACATGATACTCTATATAGAAATCCCAAAAATTTCCAGCAAAAAATTATTAGAACTGATACAGCAACTCAGCAACTTGGCAGGATATAAAATTAATGAAGAAAAGTCACCTGCATTTCTATACACATGCTAGACATGTCTCCAAGGTCAAGAGAAACAAAATCGAAAATGAACTATTGGTACTTGATCAAGATAAAAAAGCTTTTGCACAGCAAAGGAGACTGTTAATGAAGCTAAAAGGCAACCTACAGAGTGGGAGAAGATATTTGCCAATGTCTTACCAGATAAATGGCTAGTATCCAAGACCTATAAAAAATTTATCAAACTCAACATCCAAACACTAAATAATCCGGTCAAGCTATGGGCAGAAGACATGGAAAGACATTTCTCCAAAGACATACAAATAGCCAAAAGACATATGAAAAAGTGTTCCACATCACTCAGCATCAGGGAAATACAAATCAAAACCACAATGCAATACGACTTCACATTGGTAAGAATGGCTAAAATGAACAAGTTAGGAAACAACAAACGTTGACAAGGATGCGGAGAAAGGGAGACCCTCCAGCACTGTTGATGGGGATGCAAACTGGTGCAGCCTTTCTGGAAACAATACGTCTGTGCCCATCCCAGAGCTCAGGACACCTGGGAACTGAGACAGTCAGGCCACCAGGTAGTGGAAGCAGCAAGCTCTGGAGGGGAGAAGGAATCTGGTAACTTGGGCTCTCAGGACCCTCTGACTAGAGGTCCCAGTCCCAGATGCAGGTGCAATGAGAGGCTGGGAAGTGACGGGTTTCCTGCAGGGTTCTTCTGCCGTAATCAAATCCATGCTTATGGGCCCTCTGTTTTCCTCTCTCTGGGTCTCAATTTCCCTTATAACCTCACACTCTGGGGAAATGGTTCAGGTACTTTTGAGCCTTTATCAATTCAATAATTGCAAGATATTAAGAAACAATAATATATTAAGAACTTACCAAACTCAACACCCAAAAAACCAAATCATCCAGTTAGGAAATGGGCAGAAGACAGGAATAGACACTTATCCAAAGAAGACACACAGATTGCTATGAGATACATGAAAAGACGCTCAACATCACTCATCGTCAGGGAAGTACAAATCAAAACCATGGTAAGATGTCACCTCATACCTGTCAGAATGGGAAAAAAATCCAATACCTGTTTCTGAAGTGAGTTCTCAGACCAGTGGCAATTTCATTAGTGATTCACATGAAATATAATTAGAACTATAAGTGGGCAGAATATCAGACATCAGGCACATAAAAAGGGACTTTTGCTTTCACTCTCAGAAGATAGAGCAGAGGAGTATACCAGAGATATGGTCTCTGGGATGACTCCTACCAGGAAAATCAGTTGACCCTCCCTTACTGAGAGAGGGAACATTTCCCATAAAATAGAATCTATGACTTTGTACCCTCTGGAGGGAAAGACCTCAGAGGCTTGAGGGTGCCTGATAAATAGTAGGTACTTGATTCAAGATTCCTGCTCACCTCTGAATACAATAAATATGGCTGGATATTGTAGCCAAGGAGCACAGTGAGGAGGTCAACTATAGGAAATAAGTAAGAGGAGACATCCGTTCAACAGGAAGGTCTCCAGTGCTCATGCTGGGAGGGTCTCTCCTTGCATATTGGATTAATGGGGAAGGGAGAAAAGGCATCCCTGTATCTCTGCAGGGTTCTGTGACATCAACAGGTACACTGGGACCATCAGGGTGTGCCCACAACCACCAGGGGAACTCAGGAGCCATGGAGCTCATGATCCAGGACAAGAGGTTGGGAGAGGGTTGGTCTCCTCTCACGGGTTTCCAGCTCCATGCTCTGCAAATTTCCTCCTGACATCAACACAGTAAAAAGTTTGGAAAATCTGTGGCAGAGATGGCAGAGAGAACATGAAATATCTTATGGGCCCTGTTTTCCTCTCTCTGAGTCTCAATTTCCCTTATAACCTCACACTCTGGGGAAATGGTTCAGGTACTTTTGAGCCTTTATCAATTCAATAATTGCAAGATATTAAGAAACAATAATATATTACAGAGAAGAGTCCTCCATTTTTGGAATAAACCATCAAAATGGCAATAACCAAACTTGCCAAGGGCCAAGCACTGGTATGTGCTTGATATCGTCATAGCAATAAATGTGAGTGTAGAAGTACAATAATCTTCATTGCAGAGATGAAGAATTGTCTTTAACTAACAGCATGCTTTCTGATCTCAGGTGTTCTGACATTAATTGTTTGACTAATAATTCCACTCTCTTTATCTTTATTGTGGCTTTCCATTGATGTGTACACAGAGATCAGGTGTAAACCCCCCTTGTGGTTGTTGAAGAACCACAGCATCTCCATCAGTTCTGTGAGTCTCTGTCAAGGCTTCTCAGTGTCTCAAAGTTTCTGTGACAGAAAGACCTGGTCTCCACCCATCTGTCTATTGGGACTTCTGGAAATTCAGGAAGTCTGCAAATCTCATGTCCAGCTCTGTCCTGCATGTGGTTCATGGGGGCATCCAGATCCCATTGTGAGGAGAAGAATCCCAGAATTTGGGGTTCACTCTCACCTGCTGTGTGCTCTTGGACACTCACACAACTCCTCTATGCTGCAGTGTGTACCTATCCACCTGTAAAATGGTGGTAAATTTGGTACCTACATCATGAAATTGGGAAGCATATGTGAAAAAAGGAAGATAATGGGTGCTAAGTAATTGCCCTAGCAAAATCATAAAATAAAAGCACAGTTTCCTCAAGGATACCATATTGACCAAACTCCACCAGGTCCCAAAGAACTGTTCTAGGTCACTGCCATCTTGAGGATGCTAACAGGAAAATTTGTTATATACTCAGAGGATATGCAAATAGGGGCCTTCCTCTGGTGATTAAACCAGCCCAGTCCCGATTCTGCAGCTGGGAGAGGAGCCCATCCCCGGGATCCCCAGGTGTTCCCATTCAGTGATCAGGACTGAACACAGACAACTCACCATGGATTGTGTGCTTGGCTGGGTTTTCCTTGTTGCTATTTTACAGGGTAATTTAGAGAACAAGAGACATTGATTATTTGAGTGGATAGGAGTGAGAGAAACAGTGGATGTGTGACAGGTTCCTGACCAGTATGTTTCTTGTCTGCAGGTGTCCATTGTGAGGTGAGCTGGTGGAGACTGGGGGAGACCTGGTGAAGCCTGGGGGGTCCTTGAGACTCTCCTGTGCAGCCTCTGGACTCACCTTCAGTAGCTACTGGATGAGCTGGGTCTGCAGGCTCCAGGGAAGGGGCTGCAGTGGGTCGCAGGTATTAGCAGTGATGGTAGCATATACTACACGGACTCTGTGAAGGGCCGATTCACCATCTCCAGAGACAATGGCAAGAACACGCTGTATCTGCAGATGAACAGCCTGAGAGCCGAGGACACAGCCATGTATTACTGTGTAAAGGACACAGTGAGGGGATTCCAGTGTGAGCCCAGACACAAACCTCCCTGCAGGAACACAGGAAACCTGCGCTCCAGGGATGCTCATGTCAGGAGGGGGCATTCAGGTCACCAAAGGGTGCTCAGGACACCAGAGCACTCAGGACACCACAGACAATTCGATGAAACCCAGGAGCAGGTGGAGTGGTGGTCACGGGCTTCCTTTTGAGATCAGGGATTTCCTCTTTAGGCTCTCATCTGCCCACAGAGATATTTCATGTTTTCTCTGCCATCTTTAACTTTTCATATTCTCCATGCAGCCAACCACACGAGGTAACATTGTCTACATGTAGATGAGATCTCACCACTCATTAGGGAAGTTTCCTTAATCAATCTCTTCTATGTCCCTTTTTTCTTTCATCAAAAATGACATACTGGGATTCCCATCATCCCTGAGAAGCACCTGCACAGCCCAAGCTCTCTGTGTGATGAGTACCTGTTCTTTGTCCTCAGGGGGCACACACCATCCCCATGTGCATATGAGCATCCCCCCAGGACATCTGCCACAACTGGGTCCTCGTCCTCCAGGCTGCAGTTAATCCTCTGGCTCATTATTCACGTGGGTGGACACTGGTGATCAGGAACTGCCCCTCTGTAGGCACCGCTCCATTTCCTGGATGGAAACACAGCCCACCTGATGGGAGGGGCTCTCAGATTTCCCCATGAAACAGGCAGGATGACAAACCAGAGAGGAAAACCTATCCCAGTCCTGCCGGGTTCTTTTCCAGAGGGAGAATACATGAGAGCAGTCTTGGGGGCTGTGTCTGAAACGTGTTTCCTGCCTTCCACACAGGGAATCTACATGAATCCTGAGATCCAGCTGCCAGAGCCCAGATCCCTACCCATCTCTGCTGTCCCTCAAGTATCCCACAGAAACCCACCCTGACTTCATTCTGTCTTGCTTCTGGCTTCTCCCTCAACCTGTCCTGGACCTTGATCCCCATGGGACTGGAGCCCTGTCACTCTTCCCAGATCCCCACCAAGTGCCAGACACGAGTCTCAATAATGAAAGTCTACCATGATGGCAGAGCCCTGAATGGGGGCTGAAATGGGGATCTATGGCCCAAACTATGATCCAGAAGAAAAATAATATATCAACTACTGATGAGACAATATTTACATTTCCTCTCATGTCCCTGCTTTTGCCCCATTGGTTTGATCTGGGTTTCCCTAGATCAACTTCTGGGATGCTTGTTGTCTTGATTTTCCATGAATCCAGCACCAATGTCCAGACCTCAGGGGAGTCACAGGAATGGCCCTCCATTCAGAGTCCTTCTATTCTAGTAATATCTGAGGGACAGCTGTGTAAAATTGATCTTCTGTCCCTGGGGTGAATCTGTGCCCCTGTAGATGGAGGGTCAGGCCCGCCCCTCACCTGGGCATGGAGCTTCTTGATATAGTCTTTCCCAAGAAGAGGGAAATCCAATGGGGGACCATCTGTCTGTTGGCAGCTGTCCTGTGCGTGTATCTCAGCTATTACAGGAATGTTTTAAGAACAATTACTAATCTAATGTATCTGCTTCCTCTGACTTGCCTTGGGTGAACTGGCCCAGATGAACCAGGACAAGGCATCCCAGGTGTGCAAACACTCACAGACTCTCTCACTTACCTGTGTCACCACGGAATTCATTCTAACATCTGTGGAATTTGGATATTCTATTTTATTTTATTTTCCCAAATCTAGTCTCTCAGTTTTTACTGAACATAACCAGCAGACTGTGCTCAGTTGTGTTACTTGTAAGCTTTTTGTACATTTGGTTCTGCTTAAAAATACAACCATCGACAGAAAATGTGAGGAATTGTCTAATTTTAATGTCCTTCTTTCCCTAATATCCTTGGTATGACTCATTTATTGAAAATCTCTGATGATTTACTAGACATGTAAATCCATATACCTCTAGATTTTGTTACTTCCAGAATTTTTATTGAAATTAATTGCAGATAATATATTTTAAAACTAAACAGACTTCACATACTTATATTTAACATATGAATTTACTATGCAATATCAATTATCACAAGAACTTAAAATAACAATCTGCTTGGAATTAACATTAGAGATATTATAATCCCCATTTCCCGACAGTTTTTTTTAATTTAAATTCAATGATACAAAATATAGTATATCATTAGTATCAGATGTAGTGTTCAATAATTCATCAGCTGCATATAACAACCAGGGCTCAACACATCACCAGTCCTCCTTAATGCCCATCACACAATTACCCCATCTCCCCACCCACTGCCACTCCACCAACCCTCAATTTATTTCCTACAGTAGAGAGTCTCTGATGCTTTGTCTCCCTCTCTGATGACTTCCCATTCAGTTTTCCCTCCCTTCCCTTAGGATCCTCTGGGCTGTTTCTTATATTCCACATATGAGTGAAAACATAGGATAAATGTCTTTCTCTGTTCACATTTTTCTCTCAGCATAATAGCCTCCAATTCCATTGACATTGATGTAAATGATAAGTATTCATTCTTTCTGATGGCTGAGTAATATTCCATTATATATATATGTACAACATCATCTTTTTCTGCTCATCTGTTCATGGACATTTCTACTCTTTCCACAGTTTGGTTATTGTGGACATTGCTGCTATTAACTTTGGGGTGCAGGTGCACTTTTGCATCAATACATTTGTATCTTTGGGGTAAATAGATAGTAGTGCAACTGCTGGATCATAAGGTACCTCTATTGTTAACTTCTTGAGGAAATCCATACGTTTTCTAGAGTTGCTGTACCACTTCCATTCCCACAAACAATGTAAGAGGGTTCCCCTTTCTCTGCAACCCAGCCAACATTTTTGTTTCCTGAGTGGTTAATTTAATTTTATTATTTTATATTTTTTATATTCAATTACTCTACATCATTAGGTATTGATATAGTTTTCAATGATGCATTAGTTGCATATAACACAAGTGCTCACTGCATCATGTGACATCCTCAATACCCATCATCTGGATACCCCATCCCATCAACCTTCTCCCTTCTAAAACCCTCAGTTTGTTTCTCAGAGTCCATAGTCTCTCATGGTTCATCTCCCCCTCCAATTTCCCCACCTTCATTTTTCCCTTCCTTCTCCTAATGTCCTCCATGCTATTCCTTACATTCCAAGAATAGGTGAAACCATATGATAATTATCTTTCTCTGCTTGACTTATTTCACTTAGCATAATCTCCTGCAGTCCCATCCATGTTGATTTGAAAGTTGGGTATTCATCCTTTCTGAAGGCTGATAATCTTCCATTGTATCTATGAACCACATCTTCTTTATCCATTCATCTGTTGAAGGACATCTTGGCTCCTTCCACAGTTTGGCTATTGTGGACATTGCTGCTATGAACAGTAGGTGCATGTGCCCCTTCTTTTCGCTACATCTGTATCTTTGGGGTAAATACCCATTAGTGCAATTGTTAGGTCATAGTGTAGCTCTAATTTTTTTTTTAGGTTTTATTTTATTTTTTTCTTTTTAATTTAATTTAATTTTATTATGTTATGTTAGTCACAATACAATACATAATTAGTTTCTGATGTAGTGATCCACGATTCATTGTTTTCATATAACACCCAGTACTCCATGCAGTACATGCCCTCCTTAATACCCATCATTGGGCTAACCAATCCCCCCACCCCCATCCACTCTAAAACCCTCAGTTTGTTTGTCAGAGTCCCTAGTCTCTCATGGTAGATCTCTCCCTCCGATTTCTCCCCCTTCATTTTTACCTTCCTTCTCCTAAGGTCCTCCATGCTATTCCTTATTTTCACAAATAAGTGAAACCATATGATAATTGACTTTGTCTGCTTGATTTATTTCACTTAGCATAATCTCCTCCAGTCCTATCCATGTTGATGTAAAAGTTGGGTATTCATCCTTTCTGATGGCTGAGTAATATTCCATTGTATCTATGGACCACATCTTCTTTATCCATTCATCTGTTGAAGGGCATCTTGGTTCTTTCCAGAGTTTGGCTATTGCAGATATTGCTGCTATGAACATTGGGGTGCATATGGCTCTTCTTTTCACTACATCTATGTCTTTGGGGTCAATACCCAGGAGTGCAATTGCTGGGTCATAGGGTAGCTCTATTTTTAAATTTTTGAGGAACCTCCACACTGTTTTCCAAAGTGGCTGTACCAACTTCCATTCCCACCAAGAGTGTAAGAGGGTTGCCCTTTCTCCACAACCTCTCCAACAGTTGTTGCTTCTTGCCCTGTCCATTTTTGCCATTCTAACTGGTGTAAGGTGGTATCTCAATGTGGTTTTGATTTAAATTTCCCTGATGGTTAATGATGATGAACATTTTTTCATATGTCTGTTAGCCATTTGTATGTCTTCTTCAGAGAAGTGTCTTTTCATATCTTCTGCCCACTTTTTGACTTGATTATTTGTTTTTTGGGTGTTGAGTTTGAGAAGTTCTTTCTAGATCTTGGATACCAGCCCTTTATCTGTAGTATCCTTTGCAAATATCTTCTCCCATTCTGTGGGTTGCTTCTTTGTTTTGTTGACTGTTTCCTTTGCTGTGCAGAAGCTTTTTATCTGATGAAATCCCAAAAGTTCATTTTTGCTTTTGTTTCACTAGCTTTTGGAGATGTATCTTGAAAGAAGTTGCTGTGGGTGATGTCAAAGAGGTTACTGCCTATGTTCTCTAGGATTTTGATGGATTCCTGTCTCACATTGAGGTCTTTCATCCATTTTGAGTTTATCTTTGTGTATGGTGTTAGAGAATGGTTGACTTTCATTCTTTTGTATATAGCTGTCCAATTTTCCCAGCACCATTTATGGAAGAGACTTTCCTTTTTCCATTGCATATTTTTTCCTGCTTTGTTGAAGGTTATTTGACCATAGAGTTGAGGGTCCATATCTGGGTTCTCTATTCTGTTCCATTAGTCTATATGTCTGTTTTTGTGCCAGTATCATGCTGTCTTGGTGATCACAGCTTTGTAATATAGCTTGAAGTCAGGAAACGTGATGCCCCCAGCTTTGTTTTTCTTTTTCAACATTTCCTTGGTGATTCGTGGTCTTTTCCGATTCCATACAAATTTTAGGATTGTTTGTTCTAGCACTTTGAAAAAAGTCATAGGGTAGCTCTATATTTAATGTCTTGAGGAACCTCCAGACTGGCTATACCAGCTTGTATTCCCACCAATAGTGTAAGATGGTTCCCCTTTCTTCACATACTTGCCAACACTTGTTGTTCCCTGCCTTGCTAAATTTTGCCATTCTACTTGGTGTAATGTGGTATTTCATTGTGGTTTTGATTTGTATTTCCTTGATGCCTTGTGGTGTTGAACACTTTCTCACATGTCTCTTAGTCATTTGTATGTCTTCTTTAGAGAAGTGTCTGTTCATGTCTTCCTCCCATTTCTTGACTGGATTATTTGTTTTTTGGGTGTTGAATTTGAGAATTTCTTTATAGATCATGGATACCAGCCCTTTATCTGTAATGTCATTTTAAATATCTTCTCCCATTCCATGGTTTACTCTTAGTTTTGTTGACGGTGAACACCAAGGAAATGCAGGCAATTTTAGAACATATTATCATCAACTATAAGCCAGCAAATTAGGCAATCTGGAAGAAATGGATGCATTCCTGGAAACTTATAAACTGACAAGACTGAAACTGGAATACGTCAAAAATATGAACAGACACTCAACCAGCAAGGACATTGAAGCAGTAATCCCAAACAAGGGACCAGGGCCAGATGGGAAGAAATCATACTGCATCCTTTCCTGATTAAAACTCTTCAAAATATAGGGATAGAAGTAACATACCTCAATATCATAAAAGCCATTTACAAATGGCCATAGCATACATCATTATCAATGGGGAAAAACACTGAGCTTTTTCCTTTAGGTCAGGAACACGACAGGGATGCACACTTTCACCAGTTTTGTTCATCATAGTACCAGAAGTGGTAGCCTCAGCAATCAGACAACAAAAAGAAATAAAAGGCATTCAAATTGGCAAAGAAGTAGTCAAACTCTCTCTCTTTGCAGATGACATGATACTTCCGTGGAAAATCCAAAAGATGCCACCCCAACATTGCTAGAATTGTATAGCAAATTAGCAATGTGGCAAGGTATAAAATTAATGCACAGAGGTCAGTGGCATTTATATACAGTAAAAATGCGATTTGAGAAAGAGAAGTTAAGGAATTGGCCACATTCACAATTGCACCAGAAACCATAAGACACCTAGGAATAAACCTAACCAAAGGGGTAGAGTATCTGTACTCTAGAAACTACAGAACCCTTATGAAAGAAATTGAGGAAGACACAAAGAGATGGAAATATATTCCATGCTCATGGATTGGAAGAATAAACATTGTTAAAATGTCTATGCTGCCCAGAGCAATCTATACATACAACGTAATCCCTATCAAAATACCATCGACATATTTCACAGAGCTGGAACAAACAATTCTAAAATTTGTATGGAACCAGAAAGGGCCCTGAATCACCAGGGGATTGTTGAAAATGAAGACCAAAGGTGGGGGCATCACAATGCCAGACTTCAAGATATATTACAAAGCTGTGATCATCAAGAATGCATGGTATTGGCACAAAAACAGACACATAGGTCAATGGAACAGAATAAAGAGCCCAGAAATCGATCCTCAAGTCTATGGTCAACTAATCTTTGACAAAGCAGTAAAGAATATATCCAATGGCAAAAAGACAGTCTCTTCAATAAATGGTGCTGGGAAAACTGGACAACCACATGCAGAAAAATGAAACTGGACAATTCTCTTAAACTATACAGAAAGATAAACCCAAAATGGAGGAAATACCTAAATATGAGACAGGAGTCCATCAAAATCCTAGATAAGAACTCAGGAAGTAACCTCTTCAGCTTCACCCGCAGGAACTTCTTGCAAGACACGTCTCTAAAAGTAAGGAAAAGAAAAGCAAAAATGAACTATTGGGACTACATCAAGTTAAAAAGCTTTTGCATGGCAAAAGAAATAGTTAACAAAACTAGGAGGTGATCCAAGGAATTGGAGATGATACTTACAAATGACATTTCTGATAAAGGGTTCATATCAAAGAACTATAAATAACTTCTCAACTCCAACAACCCCCCCAAAACAAATAATCAAGTCAAAAAATGGGAGGAAGACACGAACAGACACTTCTCCAAAGAAGACATACAAATCGCTAATAGACACATGAAAAAAATGTTCAACATCAATAGCCATCAGGGAAATAAAAATCAAAAACACAATGAGATACCACCTTACACCAGTTATAATGGCAATAAAATGGGAATAACAAGTGTTGGCGAGTATGTGGAGAAAGAGGAACCCTGTTACACTGTTGGTGGGAATGCAAGCTGGTACAGCCATTCTGGAAGACAGTATGGAGGTTCCGCAAGACATTAAAAATAGAGCTGCCCTATGACCCAGCAATTGCACTCCTGGGTATTTACCCCAAAGATAGAGATGTAGTGAAAAAAGAGGCATATTCACCCAATGTTCATAGCAGCTATGTCCACAATAGCCAAACTGTGGAAGGAGCTGAGATGCCCTTCAACAAATGAATGGATAAAGAAGATGTGGTTCATATATACAATGGAATATTACTCAACCATCCAAAAGGATGAATACATACCATATCCATCAACAGGGATGGAACTGGAGGGGATTATGCTATGTGAAATAAGTCAAACAGAAAGACATTTATTATATGGTTTCACTGATATGTGGAATATGAGAAATAGCACAGAGGACCATAGGGGAAGGGAGGGAAAACTGGGAAGAAATCAGAGAGGGAGCCAAACCATGAGAGACTCTGGACTATGGGAAACAAATTGAGGGTTACAGAATGGAGGGGGGTTGGGGGATGGGTAACCCGGTGATGGGTATTAAGGAGGGCATGTGTTGTAATAAGATTATGTATTATATGCAACTAATGAATCATTGAAAACTACATAAAAAACTAATGATGTACTATATGCTGGGTAACTGAACATAATAAAAAACCTGCCAGTGCTCGTTGAATCGGGTGCCCTCCTTATGCCCATCATCCATTTGTCCCATCTCCCTCCCACCTCCCATCTGGCAGATACCATTTTTTTTCCCCAATACTTATGAGTGTCTTATGTTGGGGCACCTGGGTGGCTCAGTCATTAAGCGTCTGCCTTCGGCTCAGCTCATGATCACAGGGTCCTGGAATCGAGCCCCACATCGGGCTCCCCGCTCCGTGGGAAGCCTGCTTCTCCCTCTCCCACTCCCTCTGCTTGTGTTCCCTTCTCTCGCTGTGTCTCTCTCTGTCAAATAAATAAATAAAATCTTAAAAAAAAGAGTGTCTTATGCTTTCCAAATGGGCTCTTAAAATAAATATTTTATTTTATGCTGTAAAAAAATAAAAATAAAATCCTGGCTGTGAGTATTACTTCCTTCTGTGTCATTTGGGATGAAATTCTCTTCTCATCCTTTCATCCAGGAGAAAAAAAAAAAAAACAAGAAGAAAGGAAAAAGAAAAAGAAAAAAAAAAAGAAAACCAAATAAAATAAAACAATAAAGTGAAAGTAAACATAAAATAGTAACTAGAGAGAGCATATGTACATAAAAATAAAAATTTTAAAAAGATAATAAAAAATTAAAAATGGAGCTGAAGAAAATGGAAAATGAATTTAAAAATACAGAATAAAAGTTTAAGGGGGCGGAGCAAGATGGTGGAAGAGTAGGAGACCTGGATTTCGTCTCCTCTCAGGAATTCAGCTGGATAGGGATCAAACCATTCTGAACACCTACAAACTCAACAGGAGATCAAAGAAAAGAAGAGCAACAACTCTCTCATCAGAAAAGCGACCACTTTCTGGAAGGTAGGACGTGCGAAGTGAATACGAAGTGATATTTGGGAGGATAGACAGCGGGGGAGGGACCTCCGTCGGCCGCTTCTGGCAAGTGATAGAGCCACGGAGCACAAAATCAGAACTTTTAAAAGTCTGCTCCGCTGAGGGACGTCACTCTGGTGGCTAAGCGGGGGGTGAAACCCTCCGGGACAGTGTGGTCTCAGGACCCTCGGGGTCACAGAAAGACCGAGAGTCTGAGTGTGGCAGAGCTCCCAGGTAACAGAGCAGGGAAGCCGGCTGCAGAGGCGGAGCCCAGGTGCGGGCTCTCAGTTCAGGGTTGCCATAAACTGTGATCCGCGGCACACTCAGGCCACTGCTCCTCCAGCAGGGACCCAACAAGTGGCAGATCCAAGGAGACTCACCTTCTTCCCCCAGGAGGAGAGGCGCAGGAGTGCACCACAGGGATCTGCTGGGTTTGGAGACTCCACACGAGGCCGGGTGCCAGAGATAGAAACGCGCGGTCACAGGCCGGGTGAGCACGGAGTGCGGGCGGAGACTGGGGAGACGGGAGTGACTGATGGCTTTTCTCTGGGGGCTCACTGAGGAGCGGGGCCCCGAGTTCTTGGCTCCTCTGGGGCGGAGATTGGGAGGCCGCCATTTTCACTCTCTGCCTCCAAAGCTGTACGGAAAGCTCGCAGGGAACAAAAGCCCCGGAGAGCAAACCCGAGCAGATTATTTAGTCGGGAGGGGGCAAGAGCGGGACAATTCTGCCTCCGGCAGAGACATTTGGAAACCACGGCAACAGGCCCCTCCCCCAGAAGATCAGCGAGAACAGCCAGCCAAGACCAAGTTTACCGATCAATGAGAACAGCAGAACTCCAGCTCTAGGGGAATACTGCACATAGAATTCATGGCTTTTTTCCCATGATTCTTTAGTCGTTCAAAGTTAATTTTTTTTAACTGTCTTTTTTTCTTTTTTTTATTTTTGAATTTTGCTTTTTCCCTTTTTCAACCAACGTCTTATCAATTCCTTTTTTTAAAAAAAACATTTTTATTTTTCATTTTTAGAGTCATATTCTATCCCTTCATAGTAGTTACCCGTATTTTTGGCATATATATATAAGTTGTTCTCTCTTTAAAATTTTGAGATAGTTTCTTCTAACAGATCAAAATATACCCTAAATCTCTAGTATATGGTGTTTTCTATTCCCCTGCCTGATCATATCCTCTCCCTTTTTTTTCTTTTTTTAAATCCTCTTCTTTCTTTTTTCAAACAACTTCTTATCAATTCCTTTTATAAAATTTTTTATAATTTCCATCATTACAGTCATATTCCATCCCTTCATCATATCAACCCTTATTTTTGTACATATATAAGTTTTCTTTCTTTAAAATTTTGGGAGGCACTTTCTTCTAAAAGACCAAAATACACCCCAAATCTAGTGTGTGGCACTGATCTATATACCAACCTGATCATATTTGATCACATTCTGGTTTTTGTTGTTGTTGTTGTTGTTGTTGTTTTGCTTTGTTTGTTTTTGTTTTTATCTTTTTCTTTTTCTTTTTTCTCTCTTTCCCTTTCTTTTCCCACTGCTTCAGGTCTTTTCTGATTTGTTTAGAGTATATTTTCTGGGGACGTTGTTATTCTGCTAGCATTTTGTTCTCTCATTAATCTATTCTCCTCTGCACAAAATGACAAGACGGAAAAAATCACCTCAACAAAAAGAACAAGAGGTAGTACCGACTGCCAGGGACCTACTCAATACGGACATTAGTATGATGTCAGATCTAGAGTTCAGAATCATCACTTTAAAGATACTAGCTGGGCTTGAGAAAAGCATGGAAGTTATTAGAGAAACCCTTTCTGGAGAAGTAAAAGAACTAAAATCTAACCAAGTAGAAATCAAAAAGGTTATTAATGAGGTGCAATCAAAAATGGGGGTGCTAACTACTAGAATAAATGAGGCAGAAGAAAGAATCAGTAATATAGAAGATGAAATGATGGAAAATAAAGAAGCTGAGAAAAAGAGAGATAAACAACTACTGGATCACGAGGGCAGAATTCGAGAGATAAGCGATACCATAAGACGAAACATTAGAATAATTGGGATCCCAGAAGAAGAAAAAAGATAGAGAGGGGCAGAAGGTATAATGGAGCAAATTATAGCACAGAACTTCCATGATTTGGGGAAGGAAACAGGCATCACAATCCAGGAGGCACAGAGAACCCCTCTCAAAATCAATAAAAATAGGTCAACACCCCGACATCTAATACTAAAACTTACGAGTCTCATAGACAAAGAGAAAATCCTGAAAGCAACTTGGGAGAAGAGATATGTAACCTACAAGGGTAGAAACATTAGATTGGCAACAGACCTATCCACAGAGACCTGGCAGGCCAGAAAGGATTGGCAGGATATATTCAGAGCACTAAATGAGAAAAATATGCAGCGAAGAATACTCTATCCGGCTAGGCTGTCATTGAAAATTGAAGGAGAGATAAAAAGCTTCCAGGACAAACAAAAACTAAAGGAATTTGCAAACACAAAACCAGCCCTACAAGAAATCTTGAAAGGGGTCCTCTAAGCAAAGAGAGACCCTAAAAGCAACATAGACCACAAAGGAACACAGACAATATACGGTTACAGTCACCTTACAGGCAATACAATGGCACTAAATTCCTATCTTTCAATACTTACCCTGAATGTAAATGGGCTAAATGCCCCAATCAAAAGACACAGGCCATCAGACTGGATTAAAAAACAAGACCCATCGATATGCTGTCTGCAAGAGACTCATTTTAGAACCAAAGGCACCCCGAGATTGAAAGTGAGGAGGTGGAAAACCATTTACCATGCTAATGGACACCAAAAGAAAGCTGGGGTGGCAATCCTTATATCAGACAAATTAGATTTTAAACCAAACTGTAATAAGAGATGAGGAAGGACATTATATCCTACTTAAAGGATCTATCCAACAAGAAGATCTAACAATTGTAAATATCTATGCCCCTAACATGGGAGCAGCCAATTATATAAGGCAATTAATAACAAAAGCAAAGAAACACATCGACAACAATACAATAATACTGGGGGACTTTAACACCCCCCTCACTGAAATGGACAGATCGTCTAAGCAAAAGATCAACAAGGAAATAAAGACTTTAAATGACACACTGGATCAAATGGACTTCACAGACATATTCATAACATTCCACCCCAAAGCAACGGAATACACATTCTTCTCTAGTGCCCATGGAACATTCTCCAGAATAGATCACATCCTAGGTCACAAATCAGGTCTCAACTGGTACCAAAAGATTGGGATCATTCCCTGCCTATTTTCAGACCACAATGCTTTGAAACTAGAACTCAATCACAAGAGGAAAGTTGGAAAGAACTCAAATACATGGAGGCTAAAGAGCATCCTACTGAAGAATGAATGGGTCAACCAGGAAATTAAAGAAGAATTACAAAAATTCATGGAAACCAATGAAAATGAAAACACAACTATTCAAAATCTTTGGGATGCAGCAAAGGCAGTCCTAAGAGGAAAGTATATAGCAATACAAGCCTTTCTCAAGAAACAAGAAAGGTCTCGAGTACACAACCTAACCCTACACCTAAAGGAGCTGGAGAAGGAACAGCAAATAAAGCCTAAACCCAGCAGGAGAAGAGAAATAATAAAGATCAGAGCAGAAATCAATGAAATAGAAATGAAAAGAACAGTAGAACAGATCAACGAAACTAGGAGATGGTTCTTTGAAAGAATTAACAAGATTGATAAACCCCTGGCCAGACTTATCAAAAAGAAAAGAGAAATGACCCAAATCAACAAAGTCATGAATGAAAGAGGAGAGATCACAACCCACACCAAAGAAATAGAAACAATTATAAGAACATATTATGAGCAACTCTAAGCCAGCAAATCAGATAACCTGGAAGAAATGGATGCATTCCTAGAGATGCATCAACTACCAAAACTGAACCAGGAAGAAATAGAAAACCTGAACAGACCTATAACCACTAAGGAAATTGAAGCAGTCATCAAAAACTCCCAAAAAACAAAAGCCCAGGGCCAGATGGCTTCCCAGGGAAATTCTACCAAACATTTCAAGAAGAATTAATACCTATTCTTCTGAAACTGTTCCAAAAAATAGAAAAGGAAGGAAAACTTCCAAACTCATTTTATGAGGCCAGCATTACCTTGATCCCAAAACCAGACAAAGACCCCATCAAAAAGAAGAATTACAGACCAATATCCCTGATGAACATGGATGTAAAAATTCTCACCAAAATACTAGCCAATAGGATCCAACAGTACATTAAAAGGATTATTCACCACGACCAAGTGCGATTTATCCCTGGGCTGCAAGGTTGGTTCAACATCTGCAAATCAATCAATGTGATACAATACATTAACAAAAGAAAGAACAAGAATCATATGATCCTCTCAATAGATGCAGAAAAAGCTTTTGACAAAGTACAACATCCTTTCTTGATCAAAACTCTTCAGAGTATAGGGATAGAGGGTACATACCTCTATATCATAAAAGCCATCTATGAAAAACCTACAGCGAATATCATTCTCATTGGGGAAAAACTGAGAGCTTTCCCCCTAAGCTCAGGAACGCGACAGGGATGTCCACTATCACCACTGCTATTCAACATAGTATTGGAAGTCCTAGCCACAGCAATCAGACAACAAAAAGAAATCAAAGGCATCCAAATTGGCAAAGAGGAAGTCAAACTCTCACTCTTTGCAGATGATATGATGCTTTATGTGGAAAACCCCAAAGACTCCACCCCAAAATTGCTAGAACTCATACAGGAATTCAGTAAAGTGGCAGGATATAAAATCAATGCACAGAAGTCAGTGGCATTCCTATACACCAACAGCAAGGCAGAAGAAAGAGAAATTAAGGAGTCGATCCCATTTACAATTGCACCCAAAACCATAAGATACCTAGGAATAAATCTAACCAAAGAGACAAAGGATCTGTACTCAGGAAACTATAAAATACTCATGAAAGTAATTGAGGAAGACACAAAGAAATGGAAAAACGTTCCATGCTCATGGATTGGAAGAACAAATATTGTGAAGATGTCAATGCTACCTAGAGCAATCTACACATTCAATGCAATCCCCATCAAAATACCATCCACTTTTTTCAAAGAAATGGAACAAAGAATCCTAAAATTTGTATGGAACCAGAAAAGACCCCACATAGCCAGAGGAATGTTGAAAAAGAAAAGCAAAGCTGGCGGCATCACAATTCCGGACTTCTAGCTCTATTACAAAGCTGTCATCATCAAGACAGCATGGTACTGGCACAAAAACAGACACATAGATCAATGGAACAGAATAGAGAGCCCAGAAATGGACCCTCAACTCTATGGTCAACTCATCTTCGACAAAGCAGGAAAGAATGTCCAATGGAACAAAGACAGTCTCTTCAACAAATGGTGTTGGGAAAATTGGATAGCCACATGCAGAAGAATGAAACCATTTCCTTACACCACACACAAAAATAGACTCCAAATGGTTGAAAGACCTCAATGTGAGACAGGAGTCCATCAAAATCCTAAAGGAGAACACAGGCAGCAACCTCTTTGACCTCAGCCAAAGCAACTTCTTCCTAGAAACATCGCCAAAGGCAAGGGAAGCAAGGGCAAAAATGAACTATTGGGACCGCATCAAGATAAAAAGCTTTTGCAAAGCAAAGGAAACAGTCAACAAAACCAAAAGACAACCGACACAATGGGAGAAGATATTTGCAAATGACAGATCAGATAAAGGGCTAGTATCCAAAATCTATAAAGAACTCATCAAACTCAACACCCAAAGAACAAAGAATCCAATCAAGAAATGGGCAGAAGACATGAACAGACATTTTTCCAAAGAAGACATCCAAATGGCCAACAGACACATGAAAAAGTGCTCAATATCACTCGGCATCAGGGAAATCCAAATCAAAACCTCAATGAGATACCACCTCACACAAGTCAGAATGGCTAAAATTAACAAGTCAGGGAACAACAGATGTTGGCAGGGATGCGGAGAAAGGGGAACCCTCCTACACTGTTGGTGGGAATACAAGCTGGTGCAGCCACTCTGGAAAACAGTATGGAGGTTCCTCAAAAAGTTGAAAATAGAGCTACCATATGATCCAGCAATTGCACTACTGGGTATTTACCCCAAAGATGCAAAAGTAGGGATCCAAAGGGGTACGTGCACCCCAATGTTTATAGCAGCAATGTCCACAATAGCCAAACTGTGGAAACAGCCAAGATGTCCATCGACAGATGAATGGATAAAGAAGAAGTGGTATATATATACAATGGAATATTATGCAGCCGTCAAAAGGAATGAGATCTTGCCATTTGCAACGATGTGGATGGACCTGGAGGGTATTATGTTGAGCGAAATAAGTCAAACAGAGAAAGACGTGTATCATATGATCTCACTGATATGAGGAATTCTCAATAGCAGGAAACAAACTGAGGGTTGCTGGAGTGCGGGGTGGGGTGGGAGGGATGGGGTGACTGGGTGATAGACACTGGGGAGGGTATGTGCTCTGGTAAGCGCTGTGAATTGTGCATGACTGTTGATTCTCAGATCTGTACCTCTGAAACAAATAATGCAATATATGTTAAGAAAAAAAAAAGAAGAAGGTAGTGGGAGGGGAAGAATGAAGCAGGGGAAATCGGAGGGGTAGACGAACCATGAGAGATGATGGACTCTGAAAAACAAACTGAAGGTTCTAGAGGGGAGGGGAGTGGGAGGATGGGTTTGTCTGGTGGTGGGTATTGAGGAGGGCACATTCTGCATGGAGCACTGGGTGTTATGCACAAACAATGAATCATGGAACACTTCATCTAAAACTAATGATGTAATGATGTAATGTATGGGGATTAACATAAGAATAAAAAAAAGTTTAAAAAAAAGAAAAAAGTCAGAAGAAAGCTTGGCCCTATTTCCCCTAGAGCTGAAGCTTTGCAGTCCTCTATGATCAGTAAATTTTCTACAGCAGTTTTTTGTACTGTCTTCTGGAGCAGGGGCCTGTTGTGCTGATTCTCAGGGGGACCTGTCCTAGTGGAAATGTACCCCAGTGCACGGGAGAGAGGGCTTGGTGTGAGCAGCTCCAGCCTACACTTGGTCGCCCTGGTTTGCTCCCAAAGGATTTCAGCACTGATGGGCGAAAGGAATAAAGCAGCACCCCACTCTCTAGCCCTGGAGCTGAAAGTTCATGCTCCAAACTCTTAAGGGAGCCCTCACAGAAGAGTATCAATCACTTCTGCCTCCCTAGTTTTCATAGAGCCTCATAGTCACACTGCCTGTGCCTGAGCTTTTTTATCTCAGGCAGTGATTATTTTAAAACTCCAAATTTTATTTATTTATTTTTAATAAATAAATATTTATAGTTTTTTAAATGTATTTTTGCAAGAGAGAGAGAACAAACACAGGTGGGGGAGGAGCAGAGGGAGAAGCAGACTCTCTGCTCAGCAGGGAACCCAATGTGGAAATAGATCCCAGAACCCTGAGATCATGACCTGACCCAAAGACAGGCTTAACCAACTACACCACCAAGGCACCCTAAAAACTCCAAATTTTAGGGACTCCTGCAGTGTGGACACACACTGTTTCTCCCAGAGAGGGTCTCACCAAGTTTTTGCTATTTGCTGGCCAGGCTCACAGGACCCCATAGCAGAACACAGTTTAGGGCAACACAGACCAGAAAGATGGAACCTAGACTGATTGTTCTCAGCTGACATCCCTGCACCTATGCCTGAAAACAGTGCAGCACGTTGGCACCACCAGTTCTTCTTGTAACCCAGGGGATCCTCAGACCACACTCTCACCCCTGGAATGCTGCCCTGTTCACCACCTGAGTACCTTTAACCCAGGCATGTCCCCCACAGTAGTCAATTTCTCAAAGTTCAGATTTTGACCTCCACTACCTGGTGGTAGCCTCCATAAATGGTCAACCTCCCCACTGCTCTATCCACAGCTATATCTCCCCAAGTCAACTCTCTGCCCCTCCTACCTTCCAAAAGGTAGTTGGTTACTTCTCTACCTGTAGACTGTAGGTTTTGTTTTCTCCAAGCTCCGATTGATTTCTCAGGTGTGCAGAATGATTTGATAACTACCCAGCTTTGTGAGAAGGTCGAGACAAGCTTAAGGTCCCTAATCCTCTGCCACCTTAACCCCTCCCCCCAGATAGACTTTTTTCATTATGGCTTTTAGACTTTGAATTTATTTTATTTTAAATCCTGCTAAATTGACATTCTGTTTATTCCCTTTTATGTGAGGGAAGAAAAGAACAATTAAGAATTGTAGGTGTTAAAACGTTATCCTTGTCTCAACTCTACTCAATTAAATCAGTAATGCCAGGAAGCTCCCTCAAATGTGCAGAAAATGTCCCATGAGAAGCAGGAGTAAAGTCCAATCCTGAGACTCTAGCACAGAAGTGCTGATCCACATGTCAGGTGCCCTGGAATAAATGAGACTCCGTTGGAGGTGGGTCAGGGTGAAATCATGCAGTGCACATGCTTAACACTACTGTGCTTTACACTTCAAAAATGTTAAGATGCCACATGTCATGTGGTGTGTTTTTTTTCTTAAATAAAATTATTAAAAATAAACATTTTTAACAACTGACATAAAAAATCTACCATCAAATATTTGTAAATGTTTTAATATTCAGCATAATTTTAAGATTTTGTGCTATTCAGATAGAAAGGGAGAAATTATGGCTCCAAAGGTTATAACCATTGGGATCTAGCATAATGAGATCAAGCCTCATGTCAGGCTCCCTGCTCAGTGGGAGCTTGCTTCTCCCTCTCCTCCCAGTTCATGCCCTCTCTCACTATTTCTGTCCCCAACCCTGTCACTTTCTCTCAAATGAATAAATAAAATCTTTAAAAAATAAAATAAAATTGCCATGTGTCTCACTGAAGTGCCACTTGGATTAGACTTAAAAGCACAGCTGTTCTTCCTAGATCATCTGTGTCCACAACTCTTGGGCAGCCTGTCAAGATACATCTTCCATGTCCAGCCTGCATGCGGTACTCCTGATATCATGGGCCAGGCTGGTTCACAAGATGCTGCTGGGTAGTCAGGAAGCATGGACAAGGGTCAGCTGTCATTCCCTTGCACCTCCCAGTCCTCTCTAGGGAATAAGCCCAAGCCTGAGGATGCCTGTTTACCATGTGCTGTTCCCCTGGTCTTCACCACCTGGCACCACCCATGAATTCCATTACCTGCTTCTGAATGGAATTCTCAGACGAAGGGAAATTTCACTAGGGATTCACACCAAACACAATTGGGAACAACTGTGGGCACAAATTCAGATTTTAGCTGCATGGAAAGGGGACCTTTCCCTTCCCTCTCAGAAGACGGAGCAGAGGTTTATACCAGAGACAATGACACAAAGACAACTATTCCCAGGAGAAGCAGTTGACCCTCACTTCACTGAGAGAGGCTACGTTTCCCATACAATAGAACCTATGACAATATTATACCTGAAGGGAAAGACCTCAGAGGCTTTTGGACACCAATTAGATTGCAGCAAACTTCTTGTAATACTTCATGTGTGGGACCTCCTGTGGCATGCCCCTTGGTTCTCATCACACTCAGGCTTGGGGGTGACCATGAGTTCTGCTCTTACATCACAGAGGCTGCATCCAACTCCATCCTGTAGGCTGCGTCCACTCTCCACTGGCTGGTGTCCTACATCATCCAATCAAGGCTGCAGAGTATGAGTGCACACCAGGCCCAGGTGTGCCCTCTCAATGGCAATCCCTCCTCTATGTGTTTTTCACTGCTGTTACCTGCAAAGTCTCTCTGCCCCTCATGGGGTGTGTGGTTCACCCATGTGTATCCATCAGAGTTCAGTTAGACTCTCACCACCAGAAGGAATCACAGATATTATACAGGAAAGTGGCTGCACTTGGTGGTTAGCTTTTCATCCTCTGATTTGAAAGGTGTCACCTCCTAAATGTGTTCAGTCTTCAGGGCCCCCTGTCTGCAGATCCAAGATTGACATGACATGACTGCTCTTTTCTGTCCTGAGGTCCAGCTCCAGACTAAACCACATGGTGGTAATATCAAGATCTCTATATTAATCAAACAAGACAAATTGTCCCTCCATACATAATATTTCATCCAAGACTCAGGAAAATCTCAGATGAACACAAGACACACTCCTACCTGCAAATATTGACCTCAATCCCTCATCACATTGACTTTTACACACAGAAACAGCCTCCAAAAATTCAAACTGTTGGGATGCCTGGATGGATCAGTCAGTTAAGCATCTGCCTTCAGGTCAGGTCATGATCCAGGTATCCTGGGATCGAGCCCTGAGTCAGGCACCCTGCTCAGTGGGGAGTCTGCTTCTCCCACTCCTGCTGTGCCTCCCCCCTTGCTTATGTTCTCTCTCTTGCTCACTCTCTCTCCCTCTCTCAATAAATAAATAAATAAATAAATAAATAAATAAATAAATAAATAAATAAATAGTAAATAAATAAATAAATAAAATTAACCTATTAAACATTAAATCAAGTCTAAAATGTACACAAGTATCATCAGCTCTAAATCTCCGAATCTGAACATACAACTCAGGTAGAGTGAGAGAGTGGGCTTCTTCCATCCGGGATAAAAAGCTCTTCATCAGTACACCTGTGATAGCACAAAACATTTCTTTCCATAAAATACAGCTGCAGGGCAAGCATATAATGGCAGGTACTGACATTTTTGTTAGAGATAAACTGTAATTTAAAAAGGTGTCACCAATCCTAAACAATTTTTATCTGTCCTGACAAACTCCATTAGGTTTCAGAGCCTGAGAAAGTTGTTTCTCAGACCTCAGCTTCTGGGCTTGTTTTCCTGTCTGGGATCAAACCTTCCTTTTTGTTGGAAGCTGGCACAAGTTCAAAGATGAGCATTTTATCAGCCTGTTTCCTGCCAGTGGAATTTGTAAGTCCAGCAATCTTCCCTTTTCTTCTCTCTGATATTAAATAAGAAGTTCTTCTGACACTTTGAAACTGATAAGGAAGACTTCATGCAAGATTCCTGCTCTCCTCTGAATACAGAAATTTATAGCTGAGTTTTTAAAGACAAGGAGCATACTGAGGGGTGAAATATGGGAAATGGGTCGAGGAGATATCCTCTGAAAAGGAGAGTCTGTAGTGCTCAAGATGGGAGGGTCTCTCCTTACCAGTTCGATAAATGGGGAGGGAGAAAATGTGTCCCTGTATCTCTGCAGAGGTCTGTGACATCAACAGGTGCACTGGGACCATCAGGAGGTGCTCACATCAACCAGGGGAACTCAGGAATCATGGAGCTCATGATCCAGGACAAAAGGTTGGTTGAGGGCTGCTCTCCACTCAAGGGTTTTCAGCTCCATCCTCTGCAAACTTTTTCCTGACACGAACAGTGTAAACAGATTGGAAAAACTGTCAAAACACAGTTGTGTCTTCCTTTCTTTGAATCAATAATCATAATGTTAATACTCAAATTTGTGATGTACCAGGTTATGGGAAAAATTTAACTAGTAGGATCATGGCAATAGCTGTGAGATTAGAAGTACAATGATCTCCATTTCATAGATGAGGACATGTCCCTAAATAACAGCATCTGTTCTGATCTCAGTTGTTGAGAGTTTCATTGTTTGCTAATGATTCCACCATTTTATTTTTATTGAGGCTTTTCATGGATATGTACAGAGACATCATATGTAAATGCCCCTTGGGTTGTTGAAAACGTGCAGTATCTCCATCAAATCTGTGACTCTCTCTCTAGGATTTTCAGTGTCTCCAAGTTTTTTAGAAACTTGGTGGTCTCCACCCTTCAGTCAATTTGGTAATCTGGAAACTCAGGAAGCCTGCAAACCTCACTACATATGACCAACAGTGACCTGGAGGTGTTTCAGGGGGGCAGGCATGTCCCATGGTGGGGAGCACAGGTCCAAACATGGGTTCATGCTTACCTGATGTGTACTCTTGGACACTCAGAAAGCCCTTCTGTGCTGCAATGTGTACCTATCCACCTGTAAAATGGTGATAAATGGGTACACACATCACAGGTTATTTACAGAGAACAAGACACATGGAGTGAGTGGATATGAGTCAGAGAAACAGGGTATATGCGACAGTTTCCTGACCAGGATGTCTTGTGTCTGCAGGTGTCCAGTGTGAGGTGGCTGGTAGAGTCTGGAGGAGACCTGGTGAAGCCTGGTGGGAGGAACCCTGATACTCTCCTTTGCAGATTCTGGATTCACCTTCAGTAGCTACTACATGAGCTGGGCCCACTAGGCTCCAGCCATTGGGCTGCAGCGGGTCTCAAGTATTGATGATGTTGGAAGTAGCACAAGCTATTTAGACTCTGTGAAGGGCCGATCCACCATCTCCAGAGACAATGGCAAGGACATACTGTATCTGCAGATGAACAGCCTGAGAGCCAAGGATGAAGCTGTATAATACTGTGAAAGCGACAGAGTGAGGGGACATCAGTGTGAGCTCAGACACAAACCACACTGTAGACCAAAATCTGGACAAACAGCGGGTGCACACTATTCACCAATTCGGTCTTTAAACACCACGAGTAGATGCAGGTGGAGGAAATGGGCAGGTTTCTTGTCAGGTTCTGGGGTTTCCTCTCCATAGAGCATTTTCCCCCAGGAAACCTCTCTCCACACGTGATTCTGTGCTTACCTATGTACTCTCTAATGTAAAAAAATAGGAAATCAACTGTACTAACAAGCACAAAAGACAGTGTCACTTGCACTTGCTTGTTTCTGAACCTAAATATCAATGGATTACAAATATCTCCATTCACATCATCTGAACATTTTCAGGAGTCCCAGCTGCACTCACTGTGCATCACAGGACCACTCAACTCACTGTGCAAGCTTGCTAGAAGCAGCATAAAGTGCATGCTGGACATGGAGCTACAGGGGCATCAAAAATCCAAGGAAAATGAATAAGGACCATGGAGAGGGTCACTGTCTGGAAACAAGGTCACTGCATCAATATTACTGACAGCATGTGAAAGCAGAGAGAAACCCACCAGGACATTGTGTGAATGTGTGAATGTGGACTCTGATGGTCTCTCTCTCTCTCTCACACACACACACACACACACACAAGAGTATAAAAATATATCACTTTCACTCATCGGAGGGTCATGTGTAAAGTCAATCTCCTACACTCATCAAAAGAGGGAGAATACAGGGGTTCTTCTTAGATTTCCCATGTGTGAGGTGTGGGAAGAGGGAGGGATGAGGTTAAGGAGCTAACAGGTAATAATCAAAGGATAGGTTGTGATGACTAATTCACTAAAGAATATGAAAACTTGGAGAACAAAAAAAGACAAAGGCCATTCTAAGTAGACAATGGTCTGAATCCATGGAAAATGAGAAGAATATCACGGGGAAAAAGCACAAATTATAAAATGATAATAGAAGTGGACTGAAGGCTTAACCAGTGTCTAAGAAGGAACCTGTCCACTCCCCAAGGTCACCAGCTGGTTCTGAAGGTCTTCTGTTCACTGGGTGCTTGCAGAGACCAGAAGGTTCTGCAGGATCTATGAGAAACTTCAGGTTGAGATGCCGGTTGGGAGGAGCCTTCCACCTGCAGGGAGTAACTAATTGATCCTTCAGTTGCTGACATCATCTCAATGGAAAAGACTTCTACCATCACAGGTTGAAACTTAAGGAGAATGTGGTGGGAGGAGGCGGTGGGACCAGAGGGAAGCACTTAGGTCAGGAGGGTGCAGCCTCATGACAGGATTACTGCCCTTATACACAGGACTGGGAAATCTCCTGGCCCCCTGACCACATCTGAGGTGACAGGGAAAGGACACTCTAGGATGTGGGTGCTCTCCAGGCACCAAATCTTTCTGCACCTTCACCTGGGACTTCCCAGAATCCAGAACTGTGAGAAATGAGTGTCTGTTGTTTAAAATGACCCAGTCCATGTACATTGTTTCAGCAGCTGGAAGAGACTGAGACATTAGTGACACATGAACTGAAGCACTGATGCTCTGGCATTTCCCTGCTGCATTTGTTGTGAAAAGTACCTGATAAGTTCCTTCAGTGAGGCTCAAGGGTGTATTTCTCACATGTTCCCTTCTACAGATAGGACTAACCAGTTGACTATCCTAGGGCTCTGTGAAAGGACACAGTGGACACACAGAAAGAGGACCTTTAAACAAAGGAGTCAGGGTTTCTGAGACTGCGGGCCTTCATTTTTAAATGTTTTTTTTTAAAGATTTATTTATTTATTTATTTATTTATTTATTTATTTATTTATTTATT
>NW_023270825.1:93758-101115 GCF_011800145.1 Mirounga leonina
ATTTATTTATTTATTTATTTATTTATTTATTTATTTATTTATTTATTTGACAGAGAGAGACACAGCGAGAGAGGGAACACGAGCAGGGAGAGTGGGAGAGGGAGACGCAGGCTTCCCGCAGAGCAGGGAGCCCAATATGGGGCTCGATCCCAGGACCCTGAGATCATGACCTGAGCCCAAGGCAAATGCTTAATGACTGAGCCACCCAAGCGCCCCTGAGGGCCTTCATTTTAAGGATGTTGTTTTTTCAGCCTTTCCAGAAGATGTGGATGTGATCACCCTATGGGATTTGAGACTGATCATCACCTTACAGAGTTGTGTTGTACTGATTGCCACGAGGTTTGTGCCTGTCACTGGTTGTATTGTTGGTAATCTGTGTCCCCATTTGAAACCCATCTGCACCTGTGACTCTTCCTGTGGTCATGAGGGTAGGTTCCATGTGATGTGTTCATTACTGGAAACACTCAAAGGCACTTACATTTGCCTGCAATCCTTTTTCTAATGGTTCCCCGCACTACCCAGGGAACATGTCCTAGTGTCCTGCTGGCGTTGTCATTGGTAACGTCACAACATCACAGACTCCTGTTAGCCCCACATGCCTGTTGTTTGGTTCCTGGGGATGAGCACTCCCTAGGAACCCAGCTGCACCCTCTAAAACATAAGCACACTTGTTATACTTTATTCCTGGTGGGCAATGATGTCAGCTGGTCTCTGTCCAGGTCCACACACACAGTGAGTGTCAAGTACAGTCATCAAAGCTATTTGGGATAATCACAGAGATGACTCTGGCAGAATGCAGGGATAGTGAAATATTAGAAACTGGAAAATGGGGGGGGGGGGCAGACCAAGATGGCAGAGGAGTAGGAGACCTGGATTTCGTCTCCTCTCAGGAATTCAGCTGGATAGGGATCAAACCATTCTGAACACCTACAAACTCAACAGGAGATCGAAGAAAAGAGTAGCAACAACTCTCTCATCAGAAAACCGACCACTTTCTGGAAGGTAGGACGTGCGGAGAAGTGAATCCGAGGCGACATTCGGGAGGATAGATGGCGGGGGAGGGGCCTCTGTCAGCCGCTTCTGGCAAGTGATAGAACCACGGAGCACAAAATCGGAACTTTTAAAAGTCTGCTCTGCTGAGGGACGTCACTCTGGTGGCTAAGCGGGGGGTGGAACCCTCCGGGACAGTGGGGTCTCAGAACCCTCGGGGTCACAGAAAGACTGGGGGTGCCTAGGTGTGGCAGAGCTCCCAGGTATTGGAGCGGGGAAACCAGCTGCAGAGATGGAGCCCAGGCGCAGGCTCTCAGCTCGGGGTTGCCATAAACCGTGATCCGCGGCACAGTCAGGCCACTGCTCCTCCAGCAGGGACCCAACAAGCGGCAGATCCGGGGAGACTCACCTTCCTCACCCGGGAGGAGCCGCGAGGGAGTGCACCGCAGGGATCTGCTGGGTTTGGAGACTCCACCTGGGGTCGGGTGCCAGAGATAGAAATGCGCGGTCACAGGCCGGGTGAGCATGGAGTGTGGCCGGAGACCGGGGAGACGGAGTGACTGACGGCTTTTCTCTGGGGGCTCACTGAGGATCAGGGCCCCGAGTTCTCGACTCCTCTGGGGCAGAGATTGGGAGGCCGCCATTTTCACTCTCTGCCTCCAAAGCTGTACAGAAAGTTCGCAGGGAACAAAAGCTCCGGAGAGCAAACCTGAGCAGATTACTTAGCCGGGAGGGGGCAAGGACAGGGCAATTCCGCCTCCGGCAAAGACCTTTGGAAACCACGGCAACAGGCCCCTCCCCCAGAAGATCAGCGAGAACAGCCAGCCAAGACCAAGTTTACCGATCAATGAGAACGGCAGAACTCCAGTGCTAGGGGAATACTGCACGTAGAATTCATGGCTTTTTTCCCATGATTCTTTAGTCTTTCAAAGGTAATTTTTTTTTTAACTGTCTTTTTTTCTTTTTTTTCTTTTTTTTTTTTTTGAATTTTTCTTTTTCCCTTTTTCAACCAACATCTTATCAATCCCTTTTTAAAAAAAAAAAAAAATTTTTATTTTTCATTTTCAGAGTCATATTCTATCCCTTCATGGTAGTTACCTGTATTTTTGGCATATATATATAAGTTGTTCTCTCTTTAAAATTTTGAGATAGTTTCTTCTAACAGATCAAAATATACCCTAAATCTCTAGTATATGGTTTTTTCTACTCCCCTGCCTGATCACATTCTCTCCCTTTTTTTTCTTTTTTCTTTTTTTAAATCCTCTTCTTTCTTTTTTCAACTTCTTATCAATTCCTTTGAAAAAAATTTTTATACTTTCCATCTTTACAGTCATATTACATCCCTTCATCATATCAACCCTATTTTTGTACATATATAAGTTTTTCTTTCTATAAAATTTTGGGAGGCACTTTCTTCTAAAAGACCAAAATACACCCCAAATCTAGTGTGTGGCACTGATCTATATACCAACCTGATCATATTTGATCACATTCTGGGGTTTTTTTGTTGATGTTGTTTTGTTTTGTTTGTTTTTATCTTTATCTTTTTTTTTCTCTCTCTTTCCATTTCTTTTTCCACTGCTTCAGGTCTTTTCTGATTTGTTTAGAGTATATTTTCTGGGGACATTGTTACTCTGCTAGCATTTTGTTCTCTCATTAATCTATTCTCCTCTGCACAAAATGACAAGACGGAAAAAATCACCTCAACAAAAAGAACAAGAGGTAGTACCGACAGCCAGGAACCTACTCAATACGGACATTAGTATGATGTCAGATCTAGAGTTCAGAATCATCACTTTAAAGATACTAGCTGGGCTTGAGAAAAGCATGGAAGTTATTAGAGAAACCCTTTCTGGAGAAGTAAAAGAACTAAAATCTAACCAAGTAGAAATCAAAAAGGCTATTAATGAGGTGCAATCAAAAATGGGGGCGCTAACTGCAAGGATAAATGAGGCAGAAGAGAGAATCAGTAATATAGAAAAACAAATGATGGAAAATAAAGAAGCTTAGAAAAAGAGAGATAAACAACTACTGGATCACGAGGGCAGAATTCGAGAGATAAGCGATACCATAAGACGAAACATTAGAATAATTGGGATCCCAGAAGAAGAAGAAAGAGAGAGAGAGGCAGAAGGTATAATGGAGCAAATTATAGCACAGAACTTCCCTAATTTGGGGAAGGAAACAGGCATCACAATCCAGGAAGCACAGAGAACCCCTCTCAAAATCAATAAAAATAGGTCAACACCCCGACATCTAACAGTAAAACTTACAAGTCTCATATACAAAGAGAAAATCCTGAAAGCAGCTCGGGAGAAGAGATATGTAACCTACAATGGTAGAAACATTAGATTGGCAACAGACCTACCCACAGAGACCTGGCAGGCCAGAAAGGACTGGCAGGGTATATTCAGAGCACTAAATGAGAAAAATATGCAGGCAAGAATACTCTATCCAGCTAGGCTGTCATTGAAAATTGAAGGAGAGATAAAAAGCTTCCAGGACAAATAAAAACTAAAGGAATTTGCAAACACAAAACCAGCCCTACAAGAAATCTTGAAAGGGGTCCTCTAAGCAAACAGAGAGCCTAAAAGCAACATAGACCAGAAAGGAACACAGACAATATACAGTAACAGTCACCTTACAGGCAATACAATGGCACTAAATTCCTATCTTTCAATAGTTACCCTGAATATAAATGGGCTAAGTGCCCCAATCAAAAGACACAAGCTATCAGACTGGATTAAAAAACAAGACCCATCGATATGCTGTCTCCAAGAGACTCATTTTAGAACCAAAGACACCCAGATTGAAAGTGAGGGGGTGGAAAACCATTTACCATGCTAATGGACACCAAAAGAAAGCTGGAGTGGCAATCCTTATATCAGACAAATTAGATTTTAAACCAAAGACTATAATAAGAGATGAGGAAGGACATTATATCCTACTTAAAGGGTCTATCCAACAAGAAGATCTAACAATTGCAAATATCTATGCCCCTAACATGGGAGCAGCCAATTATAAAAGCCAATTAATAGCAAAAGCAAAGAAACACATGGACAACAATACAATAATAGTGAGGGACTTTAACACCCCCCTCACTGAAATGGACAGATCATCTAAGCAAAAGATCAACAAGGAAATACAGACTTTAAATGACACACTGGACCAAATGGGCTTCACAGGCATATTCAGAACATTCCACCCCAAAGCAACGGAATACACATTCTTCTCTAGTCCCCTTGGAACATTGTCCAGAATAGATCACATCCTAGGTCATAAATCAGGTCTCAACTGGTACCAAAAGATTGGGATCATTCCCTGTCTATTTTCAGACCACAGTGCTTTGAAACTAGAACTCAATCACAAGAGGAAAGTCGGAAAGAACTCAAATACATGGAGGCTAAAGAGCATCCTACTGAAGAATGAATGGGTCAACCAGGAAATTAAAGAAGAATTTAAAAAATACATGGAAACCAATGAAAATGAAAACACAACTATTCAAAATCTTTGGGATGCAGCAAAGGCAGTCCTAAGAGGAAAGTATATAGCAATACAAGCCTTTCTCAGGAAACAAGAAAGGTCTCAAGTACACAACCTAACCCTACACCTAAAGGAGCTGGAGAAAGAACAGCAAATAAAGCCTAAACCCAGCAGGAGAAGACAAATAATAAAGATCAGAGCAGAAATCAATGAAATAGAAACTAAAAGAACAGTAGAACACATCAACGAAACTAGGAGCTGCTTCTTTGAAAGAATTAACAAGATTGATAAACCCCTGCCCAGACTTATCAAAAAACAGAGAGAAATGACCCAAATCAACAAAATCATGAATGAAAGAGGAGAGATCACAACCCAAACCAAAGAAATACAAACAATTATAAGAGCATATTATGAGCAACTCTATGCCAGGAAATTAGATAACCTGGAAGAAATGGAGGCATTCCTAGAGATGTATCAACTACCAAAACTGAACCAGGAAGAAATAGAAAACCTAAACAGACCTATAACCACTAAGGAAATTGAAGCAATCATCAAAAATCTCCCAACAAACAAAAGCCCAGGGCCAGATGGCTTCCCAGGGGAATTCTACCAAACATTTCAAGAAGAATTAATACCTAGTCTTCTGAAACTGTTCCAAAAAATAGAAAAGGAAGGAAAACTTCCAAACTCATTTTATGAGGCCCGCATTACCTTGATCCCAAAACCAGACAAAGACCCCATCAAAAAGAAGAATTACAGACCAATATCCCTGATGAACATGGATGCAAAAATTCTCACCAAAATACTAGCCAATAGGATCCAACAGTACATTAAAAGGATTATTCACCACGACCAAGTGGGATTTATCCCTGGGCTGCAAAGTTGGTTCAACATCTGCAAATCAATCAATGTGATACAATACATTAACAAAAGAAAGAACAAGAATCATGTGATCCTCTCAATAGATGCAGAAAAAGCTTTTGACAAAGTACAGCATCCTTTTTTGATCAAAACTCTTCAGAATACAGGCATAGAGGGTACATAACTCAATATCATAAAAGCCATCTATGAAAAACCTACAGCGAATATCATTCTCAATTGGGAAAAACTGGGAGCTTTCCCCCTAAGGTCAGGAATACGGCAGGGCTGTCCACTATCACCACTGCATTCAACATAGTATTGGAAGTCCTAGCCACAGCAATCAGACAACAAAAAGAAATCAAAGGCATCCAAATTGGCAAAGAAGAAGTCAAACTCTCACTCTTTGCAGATGATATGATACTTTATGTGGAAAACCCCAAAGACTCCACCCCAAAACTGCTAGAACTCATACAAGAATTCAGTAAAGTGGCAGGATACAAAATCAATGCACAGAAATCAGTGGCATTCCTATACATCAACAACAAGACAGAAGAAAGAGAAATTAAGGAGTCGATCCCACTTACAATTACACCCAAAACCATAAGATACCTAGGAATAAATCTAACCAAAGAGACAAAGGATCTGTTCTCAGGAAACTATAAAATACTCATGAAATAAATGAGGAAGACACAAAGAAATGGAAAAACGTTCCATGCTCATGGATTGGAAGAACAAATATTGTGAAGATGTCAATGCTACCTAGAGCAATCTACACATTCAATGCAATCCCCATCAAAATACCATCCACTTTTTTCAAAGAAATGGAACAAATAATCCTAAAATTTGTATGGAACCATAAAAGACCCCGCATAGCCAGAGGAATGTTGAAAAAGAAAAGCAAAGCTGGCGGCATCACAATTCCGGACTTCCAGCTCTATTACAAAGCTGTCATCATCAAGACAGCATGGTACTCGCACAAAAACAGACACATAGATCAATGGAACAGAATAGAGAGCCCAGAAATGGACCCTCAACTCTATGGTCAACTCATCTTTGACAAAGCAGGAAAGATTGTCCAATGGAACAAAGACAGTCTCTTCAACAAATGGTGTTGGGAAAATTGGATAGCCACATGCAGAAGAATGAAACTGGACCATTTCCTTACACCACACACAAAAATAGACCCCAAATGGTTGAAAGACCTCAGTGTGAGACAGGAGTCCATCAAAATACTAAAGGAGAACACCGGCAGCAACCTCTTTGACCTCAGCCAAAGCAACTTCTTCCTAGAAACATCACCAAAGGAAGGGAAGCAAGGGCAAAAATGAACTATTGGGACCGCATCAAGATAAAAAGCTTTTGCAAAGCAAAGGAAACAGTCAACAAAACCAAAAGACAACCGACACAATGGGAGAAGATATTTGCAAATGACAGATCAGATAAAGGGCTAGTATCTAAAATCTGTAAAGAACTCATCAAACTCAACACCCAAAGAACAAAGAATCCAATCAAGAAATGGGCAGAAGACATGAACAGACATTTTTCCAAAGAAGACATCCAAATGGCTAACAGACACATGAAAAAATGCTCAATATCGCTCAGCATCAGGGAAATCCAAATCAAAACCTCAGTGAGATACCACCTCACACCAGTCAGAATGGCTAAAATTAACAAGTCAGGAAACAACAGATGTTGGCGGGGATGTGGAGAAAGGGGAACCCTCCTACACTGTTGGTGGGAATACAAGCTGGTGCAGCCACTCTGGAAAACAGTATGGAGGTTCCTCAAAAAGTTGAAAATAGAGCTACCATATCATCCAGCAATTGCACTACTGGGTGTTTATGCCAAAGATACAAAAGTAGGGATCCAAAAGGGTACGTGCACCCCGATGTTTATAGCGGCAATGTCCACAATAGCCAAACTGTGGAAAGAGCGAAGATGTCATGTCCATCGACAGATGAATGGATAAAGAAGTGGTGGTATATATATACAATGGAATATTATGCAGCCGTCAAAAGGAATG
>NW_023270825.1:116115-155792 GCF_011800145.1 Mirounga leonina
AAGGGAAGCAAGGGCAAAAATGAACTATTGGGACCGCATCAAGATAAAAAGCTTTTGCAAAGCAAAGGAAACAGTCAACAAAACCAAAAGACAACCGACACAATGGGAGAAGATATTTGCAAATGACAGATCAGATAAAGGGCTAGTATCCAAAATCTATAAAGAACTCATCAAACTCAACACCCAAAGAACAAAGAATCCAATCAAGAAATGGGCAGAAGACATGAACAGACATTTTTCCAAAGAAGACATCCAAATGGCCAACAGACACATGAAAAAGTGCTCAATATCACTCGGCATCAGGGAAATCCAAATCAAAACCTCAATGAGATACCACCTCACACAAGTCAGAATGGCTAAAATTAACAAGTCAGGGAACAACAGATGTTGGCAGGGATGCGGAGAAAGGGGAACCCTCCTACACTGTTGGTGGGAATACAAGCTGGTGCAGCCACTCTGGAAAACAGTATGGAGGTTCCTCAAAAAGTTGAAAATAGAGCTACCATATCATCCAGCAATTGCACTACTGGGTGTTTATGCCAAAGATACAAAAGTAGGGATCCAAAAGGGTACGTGCACCCCGATGTTTATAGCGGCAATGTCCACAATAGCCAAACTGTGGAAAGAGCGAAGATGTCATGTCCATCGACAGATGAATGGATAAAGAAGTGGTGGTATATATATACAATGGAATATTATGCAGCCGTCAAAAGGAATGAGATCTTGCCATTTGCAACGATGTGGATGGACCTGGAGGGTATTATGTTGAGCGAAATAAGTCAAACAGAGAAAGACATGTATCATATGATCTCACTGATATGAGGAATTCTTAACTGCAGGAAACAAACTGAGGGTTGCTGGAGTGGGGGGTGGGGTGGGAGGGATGGGGTGACTGGGTGATAGACACTGGGGAGGGTATGTGCTCTGGTAAGCGCTGTGAATTGTGCAAGACTGTTGAATCTCAGATCTGTACCTCTGAAACAAATAATGCAATATATGTTAAGAAAAAAAAAGAAGAAGGTAGTAGGAAGGGAAGAATGAAGGGCGGGAAATCAGAGGGGTAGATGAACCATGAGAGACGATGGACTCTGAAAAACAAACTGAGAGTTCTAGAGGGGAAGGGGGTGGGAGGATGGGTTAGCCTGGTGGTGGGTATTGAGGAGGGCACATTCTGCATGGAGCACTGGGTGTTATGCACAAACAATGAATCATGGAACACTACATCTAAAACTAATGTTGTAATGTATGGGGATTAACATAAGAATAAAAAAAAAAGAGTGAAAAAAAACTGGAAAATACACCTGCATGAACCTGATTCTCTCTGTATTTCAGGTAAACTCGAGAACAAGGACAATCATCCTGTCTCCATTACAGGAGTGGTTCCACATTCTTAATGAGCCTGCCCATTCTGTCCTGCAGGTAGTTCAGGGATGCTATACATCCTTTGGGAGGAGCACAGAACAGATACCGGGGTCACTCTTACCCCATACATGCTCTTGGACACCGCACAAATCCTCTAAAATCTGGGTATATGTTCACATATCTTAATGGTGTCAAATGAAATCTACACCTAAAGATTTCTGTGCATGTGTAAAAAAAAGTAGTACATGGAGGTTAAGTTTGTGATCTGGAATATCATATAATAAAAAACATAGTTTCCCAAATTCTCTCAATAACAACAAATCGAAGGCAGTCACACCTGCTCTGGTCACTGCCCTCTCTGTCAGCATAGATCACAAGTTGGCTATTTAGTCAGAGGACATGCAAATATGGCCCTCCTTCTGCTGATTAAAACCGCCCAACCCTAAACCTGCAGCTGGGAGAGGAGCCCCAGCCTTGGGATTCCCAGGCGTTCGCGTTCATAATCAGGACAGAACACAGACAACTCACCATGGAGTTTGTGTTTCATTGGGGTTTCTTTGTTGCTATTTTAAAAGGTAATTCACAGAGAACAAGAGACATGAGTCCCTTGAGTGTGTGAGTGGATAAGAGTGAGAGAAACCATGGATATGTGTGATAGTTTCCTGACAAGGATGTCTTGTGTCTGCAGGTGTCCAGTGTGAGGTGTAGCTGGTGGAGTCTGGGGGAGACCTGGTGAAGCCTGGTGGGTCCCTGAGACTCTCCTATGCTGCCTCTGGATTCACTTTCAGCAGCTACTACATGTACTGGGTCCGCCAGGCTCCAGGGAAGGGGCTGCAGTGGGTCGCATATATTAGCAGTAGTGGTGGTAGCACATACTACGCGGACTCTGTGAAGGGCCGATTCACCATCTCCAGAGACAACGGCAAGAACACGCTGTATCTGCAGATGAACAGCCTGAGAGCCAAGGACACGGCCGTGTATTACTGTGCGAAGGACACAGTGAGGGGACGTCAGTGTGAGCCCAGACACAAACCTTACTGTAGAAGGGGATCTGGTCACCAGGCGGTGCACATTGCTCACCAATTCTGTCTTGAAACCCCAGGAGCAGATGCAGCTTGAGGATATGGCAGGTTTCCTCTCAGGATCTGGGGCTTCCTCTCTAATTATAGCTGTTTAGCCCAGGGAGCCTCTCTGCACACATAGTTCTGTGCTACCTATTCATTCTCTGACATAAATAAAAATCAGAAGAACTACTATACTAGCAAGCACAAAAGTCAGTGTCACTTGCACTTGCTTGTTCCTGGACCTAAATATGAATGAATTACAAATATCTCCATGAAAATCACCTGAATACTTTCAAGAGTCCCAGCTTTCGCTCCTCTCCTTCATCCATCCTCATTTTATATGGCCTCCACTTGGGATTGCATCTTGGATTTAATTGTTTGTGGGTTTTTGTTGTTGTTGTTGTTGTTTTAATTTGGGCCTGATTCAATTTTAGTTCATTTATCACTGCAGTAAGGGATTCTCTGATGTCTTCTATCCTTTTTTCAAGCCCACTTTGTATCCTAAAAGCATTGCTTTAAGTTCTAGTTCAGACATGATACTTATATTTGTATCGATTAAAGGCCTGGCCATAATATTTACATCCTATTCATTCCTCTGGGGTAAACTTTTCCATACTTTCATTTTTAATTCAGAAAATAAAAAAAGAAAGGGGTAAAAAAATCAAGAAGTGAAGATCCTGGGTTTGTTTTGGTCTGCTTCTAAAAAAGAATAAAGGTCACAAAATAAATAAAAATAAATACAAAATAAATTAAAAATAGAAGAAATAAATATATATTTAGAAAAATAAAAATGAAAAAGAAAAAAATAAGAAAAATAATAATAAAAATAAAGAAGGAAGAATTGGAAAATAGATAAAAAAATAAAAATTAAAAAAACTTAAGAATAAAAGTAGAAAGAAAGCAAGATCCTACTTCCCCTAGAGCTGAAACTTCATAGCACTCAATGATCATTAGACTTGGTGAGATGGCATAGATTCTGCTGATCTCAGGGAGGTGCCTGTTGTGATTATTCTCAGGGATTTTGGCCTAGTGGAAATGCACATCTTGGGAGCAGGGTGCAGGGCTTGATGTAACTGTCTCTGACTCCCAATAGGTAGGGCTGTTTTGCACTGATGGGTGGGTTAAATATGGCATCTGCTCTCTAAAGTGTTGAAAGTTCGCACCCTGCACTCTTCATTGAGCCTTCACAGAAGAGCAATCAACCCTTTTCTGTGCCCGGTTTCCATCAGAACCCTGTGTTCACCCTGCTTGTGTGGGAGCTTCTCTATCTCAGGCACATGACTGGGTTTCAATGCTTCAAAATTAGGGACTCCCACGGGGTGGACCCATGCTATTCTCCAAGGGAGGGTCTCATAGCCTTTTTGCCTTTTGCCTGCAGGTCTCAGGGAAGAGGTCCCATGGCCACACAGTGGTTCACCGTTTATGGCAAAGCAGAGCAGAAAGCCTGCACTTAGACTCACTGTTCGAACAAGTTTCAGGCTCCTATGCCTAGTAACTGTGCATCAAATTGGTGCCAAACATTCTTCTTATGACTCAGGGTTGCCTCAGACCCTGTATTTCTGTCTCACTTTGCCACTTCAGCACCTTTATTCCAGGCACATCCCCACAGTAGCGGACTTCTAAAAGTTCAGGTTTTGCTCTCTGCTGCTATAATACATTGTCGGTAGCTGCAGGAGGCACGCTCTTTCCCTGCTGTCATCCCCACACTTGTATCACCCCCAAGACAAATCTGCACACTTCCTGCATTCCAAAAGGTGGTTGATTTTCTCTTTGTAGACCTGCAGTTTTTGCTCTCTCAGACCTCTGACTGATTTCTTCGTTGCTCAGAATGACTTGATAACTACCAATTGTGTTCTATGGTTGAGACAAGTGTAGGGACCCTTACTCCTCCACCATCACAATTCCTCCCTCGCTCGTTTATTTATAGCAAAGAGGGTGTGATAAATTCCTTCTGCTGTATATGCCGAAGCCCAAACTTGAAATCTGGTGTTGTATTTCAGAATACCCTAACTTATTTCCTTCTCTACCCTGATCCAGTGGCCCTATGATTCAATTGCTGTTTGAGTGTGCAATCCCATTAAGTATTATGCAATTATTATATTATTTTGCAGTAAGTAATGATTCACATATGTGGTCCATGTACATAACCTGACTCAATGAGTGGCATACAGAAGAATGCACCTCCCAGCAGTGAGCCCGGGGCTTTGAACAGGATATGATGTGTGCTCCCAAAGGACAAGAATTGCAGGAACATTATTAGCACCACACCATGTCTCTCTACAGGGGAAGAAGGTGCATTTTGGATGGTATGGCAAGTTGGCAGTCTTCCTGATGCATGCCATTCAGGGATGGAAAGTGAGGGATCTGGAGACAGAACAGAAGTCCTGTACTCATCCAGCATGGTCAAAGTTTTTCTTCTATTAGACTGAATTTCCTAAAAGTCAAAAGAAGCTGTCAAAAACTTAGAGTGCACAGGCAGACTGACTGTGTTGGTTTAGGATGGATATGATATATGAACCTTTTTTAAATGTCCCCACAGCAGAATGTATGGGACCCTAATCCCATCAGTGCCAGTGGGAGTATCTTTGGACAATGGAGTCTATGCATCTCTGAGAGTTTGTGTAATTTTACCTTGAGGACGCTGCTTTCTAAACCTTGCCAGGAGACTGTGGATGTGACGGCCATGTGTTATTTGAGTCTGTGCCACACCATGCACAGTTGTCCCACCAGACAGCTGTCAGGTGTTTGTCTCAGCCCCTGGATATGAAAGGTGGTACAACTCAGGATCGAAACCCAAATCAAGAAAATTTCCATCAGCTAAAAGAGATGGAGGCTTTGGTTCAGGAATGACTTCACAACATGGGAAAGGATACATTCAAGAAATAAAACACATGCACATGCCATGGAAGGTGGACATGGGATAAAGTCCATTTACCTCTGTCCCATGGACCCCTGAGGACTGGTTTCTCTCAATGTCCCACCTCCCAGGGTCCCCAGGACTATGCTACTGATGGTGACACATGAGCAGGATATATTCTGACTCTCTTTGTGAGCTTTCCTCCCAAGTACTGACTCAAGGCTGTAACCAATTTGTCTCTACCCTGAACTGTGATATAATCGAACATTTAACTAACAGGCTTTGAAATCACCTGGTGCCACCAAGCAGCTAAAGACTGTAGATGATCTGGGGGAAGTGACAGCCAGAGTGTTTCCAGTATCTTGATGTTAAATCAATTTTATGTAACTTCAAAAATCTAGGGGACCCCCATCATGGATGGACATGCTGACAGCATTCCCAAGGTCACAGGCAGACCCAAACAGACACTGGCAGAAGGTAGAGATTCTTCTGAAAGTAACTTCTGAAAGAAGCATCAATGTCCCAGCAGATCCTCTCCTGCTTCCCAGACTAGAATCATCTCAGTGCCACAGAAACACAGATCCCAGATGGGAAATAAAACTGTGTCCACACTCTGATATTATTTCCACATAAAAATAAATTCATCAAATCCCTTAATGGACAGGGATTTTAATTATATGCTAGTCCTGTAATCCATTGCTATAAATGATACTCTGGATTTCTGATAATGGTTACACCAAATTATCGTTATGGGCATCAAGCTTTTCCAAAATGTCCTTAACCTTGTTACTCCCATGTTCTTTTGGCCATCTTCACAGAAACTTCATAAATTTAATTGTGTTGTATTTATATTCCCGTGTTTGACATTGAGCATTCAAAAACACCTATATAAAATAGGAACTTAACAGTGCATGGAAACTCCCATATTGATGCAAAATTGTTCCTCTGCATCTTCTTCACATTCCTGGTTGTTATGGAAAGCCTATAAATAATACATTCTCTGAGATCCACAGATAAATCTCCAGGGTGAGAAGTAACTTTATTGTAATATCAGAAACTGGAAAGAATCCTGACCCCAAACACTTATTTTAAAAAAATAAAATCCAGCTATGTTCATTCATTGGAAAGGTACCAACCATTAAAACCAGTGATTACTTTTTAAGGTCTGTATTATTATTTTTTTTTTTCAAAAATACATTGCACTTCTGTGCCAGTATTATGCTGTCTTGGTGATCACAGCTTTGTAATATAGCTTGAAATTGGGCAATGTGATGCCCCCAGCTTTGTTTTTCTTTTTCAACATATCCTTGGTGATTCGGGGTCTTTTCTGATTCCATACAAATTTTAGGATTGTTTGATCCAGCATTTTGAAGAATCTCATTGGAATTTCGATTGGGATGGCATTGAAGATATAGACTGCTCTGGGTAGAATAGACATTTTAACAATGTCTATATAGACCAATGGAACAGAATGGAGAACCAGGATATGGACCCTCAAATTTATGGTCAAATAATCTTTGACAAAGCAGGAAAAAACATGCAATGAGAAAAAGACAGTCTTTTCAATAAATGGTGCTAGGAAAATTGGACAGCCACATGCAGAAGAAGGAAACTCAACCATTCTCTAACACCATTCACAAAGATAAACCGAAAGTGGATGAAAGACCTCAATGTGAGACAGGAATCCATCAAAACCCTAGAGGAGAACATAGGCAGTAACCTGTTTGACATCGGCCACAGCAACTTCTTTCAAGACACATCTCCAAAAGCTAGTGAAACAAAAGCAAAATGAACTTTTGGGACTTCATCAAGATAAAAAGCTTCTGCACAGCAAAGGAAACAGTCAACAAAACAAAGAAGCAACCCACAGAATGGGAGAAAATATTTGCAAATGACACTACAGATAAAGGGCTGGTATCCAAGATCTAGAAAGAACTTCTCAAACTCAACACCCAAAAAACAAATAATCAAGTCAAAAAGTGGGCAGAAGATATGAAAAGACTTCTCTGAAGAAGACATACAAATGGCTAACAGGCACGTGAAAAAAGGTTCATCATCATTAGCCATCAGGGAAATTCAAATCAAAACCACATTGAGATACCACCTTACACCAGTTAGAATGGCAAAAATGGACAGGGAAAGAAACAACAAATGTTGGAGAGTTTGTGGAGAAAGGGAAACCCTCTTGCACTGTTGGTGGGAATGCAAGTTGGTACAGCCACTTTGGAAAACAGTGTGGAGGTTCTTCAAAAATTTTAAAATAGAGTTACACTATGACCCAGCAATTGCACTACTGGGTATTTACCCCGAAGACACAGATGTAGTGAAAAGAAGGGCCATATGCACCCCAATGTTCATAGCAGCAATGTCCGCAATAGCCAAAGTGTGGAAAGAGCCGAGATGCCCTTCAACAGATGAATGGATAAAGAAGATGTGGTCCAGGGCGCCTGGGTGGCTCAGTTGGTTAAGCGACTGCCTTTGGCTCAGGTCATGATCCTGGAGTCCCTGGATCGAGTCCCGCATTGGGCTCCCTGCTCGGCAGGGAGTCTGCTTCTCCCTCTGACCCTCCTCCCTCTCATGCTCTCTGTCTCTCATTCTCTCTGTCTCAAATAAATAAATAAAATATTAAAAAAAAAAGAAGATGTGGTCCATATATACAATGAAATATTACTCAGCCATCAGAAAGGATGAATACCCAACATTTACATCAACATGGATGGGACTGGAGGAGATTATGTTAAGTGAAATAAGTCAAGTAGAGAAAGTCAATTATCATATGGCTTCACTTATTTGTGGAACATAAGGAATAACATGGAGGACATTAGGAGAAGGAAGGGAAAAATGGGCGGGAGGAATTAGAGGGAGAGATGAACCATGAGAGACTATGGACCTGGGAAACAAACAGGGTTTTAGAGGGGATGGGGGAGGGGCGATTGGTTAGCCCGGTGATGGGTATTAAGGAGGGCACGTACTGCATGGAGCACTGGAAAGCAATGGATCGTGGATCACTACATCAAAAACTAATGATGGGGGCGCCTGGGTGGCTCAGTTGGTTGAGCGACTGCCTTCGGCTCAGGTCATGATCCTGGAGTCCCGGGATCGAGTCCCGCATTGGGCTTCCTGCTCGGCAGGGAGTCTGCTTCTCCCTCTGACCCTCCTCCCTCTCATGCTCTCTGTCTCTCATTCAATCTCTCTCAAATAAATAAATAAAATCTTAAAAAAAAAACTAATGATGTATTGTATGGTGACTAACATAACATAATAAAATTTAAAAAAATACATTGTACTTTGACAATGTTTACTTAAAAAAAATAAACATCTTTAAGAACTGCAATATCACCTCCAAAAGGAATCTCTAACCTCCCCAGTACTTTTCCTGTCTCACGTTACACAGTGACATCTTATCTTGTGTTACAATGACGTTTATCCCAGTCTCCTCTCCATTAAACTCCGGGGGGGGGGTTTCCAATGGAAGCTGGCCCATCACTCAAGGTCCACTTGCAGGGACAAACTCTGTGGAGAAGCTCTAGACCAAATAAAACAGCAGGCGAGGTGGCAACAAGCCATCACATAAGGAGAAAAGGACCAACTAATAACAGTGCACAGTCACCTTACAAGGATGTTAATGAGCACAAGACTATTAGCAAGGGGAAACCATGACCAAGTCAAAACAACATTAAAAATAGAGGGTTCTTCCCAGAAATTGTGGGAATTCTAACAATCTACATATGTGCAAGAGCTGGATTTGCAAAATGGCCAAACAAAGAGTGATAGCCATATTTCTCAGGAAAAGTCAGTAAATTCCTGTCAGAGGATGTGTTCATTGTTCAGGAAAATTTCAGAGTGACCTCTGACTGTGCAAAGACTAGAATATGGGGGCGCCTGGGTGGCTCAGTTGTTGGGCATCTGCCTTCGGCTCAGGTCATGGTCCCAGGGTTCTGGGATCGAGGCACGCATTGGGCTCCCTGCTCGGCGGGGGGCCCGCTTCTCCCTCTCCCACTCCCCCTGCTTGTGTTCCTGCTCTCGCTGGCTCTCTCTCTGTCAAATAAAATAAATAAATAAAATCTTAAAAAAAAAAAAAAGACTAGAATATGGCCTGAGGGGACAAGACCCTGACTTTCTCTGGTGGATAAAACTGCAGATTTTGAGCTTCAGAACAAACGGAGCCTGCATCGTAAATGAAGGTCATGCGAGGTGGTCCAGAGAGAGAAAGAGAACCCAATTCTATGCAGGCCATATGTGGAGACCTGGGAGCCCAATCAAAAGCATAGGGTCTCTGGGAAGCAGGAGGCAATGGATGCCTGTGTCTCAATTTTAAGCTCTTTTCTCTGAAGTAATGTAATCCCTCTGGACGGACACACATGACCACCTCAACATGGGTGTGTCTGGAGGGGGTAATCCAGAATGGAGCAAATGGGGTAGAAGTATCGTCCAGTCCATACTTCTCGATGACACGCATTCCAGAACCCTCAACTTGAGGGCGCATTTATTCTTTTTTGGTACCATATCTACAAATAATTTATTAGTCATCTGTATATAGTCATGTTCAAATTGATATGAGTAGATGAAAATACTTTGGAATTAAGCACTTCATAGTTAACTTTGCAAATATTTTTTTCTTAGTAAATTCTAAGTACTGGAATAATAAGATTTCTATTTTTTTGTTGTTGTTATGTTAGTCAGCATACCATACATCATTAGTTTTTGATGTAGTGGTCCATGATTCATTGTTTGCGTATTACACCCTGTGCTCCATGCAATACATGCCCTCCTTAATACCCATCAAGAGACCAACCCATCCACTCACACTCCTCTCCTCTGAAACCCTCAGTCTATTTCCCAGAGTCCTAGTCTCTCATGGTTCTCCTCCACCTATAATTTCCCCCTGCTTCATTTTTCCCTTTCTTCTCCCAGTGTCCTCCATGTTATTTCTTATGTTCCACATATGAGTGAAACCATATGACAATTGTCTTTCTCTGCTCGACTTATTTCACTTAGCATAATGTCCTCCATTTCCATTCATGTCGATAAAAATAATGGGTATTCATCCTATCTAATGGCTGGGTAATCTCCTACCCGAATCAACCAAAAACAGAAAATGGGCAAAATACATTATAAAAATGATACCAGAGGGAAATTTATGAATTATTTGAACCATCAGAAACCTACTAATACAAGGTGGGGGGAGGCGAGCTGCTACAGAGGACAGACAGATACAGAGGGGACCAAAGAATGGACAGAAAGACAAAGAGCAAAGCCAGAGATGACCAGACACAAAGAAAGCACTCCAGGAATTCACAAGAGATATGAGGCTTGGGGTGGAACTGGGTTTCTCACAGGACAAAGGATGGAGACCTCAGTCTCTGGGGCTGATAGCTGGGTGCCCTCCTTAACTACCTCTTTATCATTATCTCACTCTATGGCCAGTTAGTCAGCAAGTCTTGCCAGTTACAAGTTCAAGACACACTCAGAATCCAACTGTTTCCAACCTCTTCACTGTTGCCACCCTGGACTGAGCTCCTATCAACTCTCACTTGGAAACCAGCAAGAATCTCCTTACCTGCCTGATTTCAAATTCCCATGTCCCTATCCCATGCCCACCTATTCTCCATACCACAGTCAGCAAGAGAATCTTACCATGTGGAGAAAGAGAGGAGGGTACTTGCTTATGGTGTGTCTTCCCTCCTCATAGGTAAGCCCTATGAAGGCAAGTTCTATTTCTGTTCATTGCTGTATTCACAGGGACTAAGCAGGGCCATCGTTTGTGCAGTTAGAACCAAATAAATATTTGTTAATGAATTACATAAGCAGTTATGGAACTGTACCTTAGACTTCTGGGAAAGGAATAAAGGAACTGCATTTTGCATCTATTTGTGGGACTTCAAGAGGCCCAGGGCTCTGGAAATCATGCTTTGTTTGTCATCATCACTGACTCTACAATGGCCTGTTCACAAGGTTCACTGAATGATGTAGCGGAAAGAATGTAAGATAGGTTTACTAACTTACAAGGTGCCTAGAACTGACCTGGGCAGAATATGGATGCTGTTACATCCCCATGCACAGGAGCAGGTGATGAGTAAGAGTAGAGTTCATCAGTCATGTCAAGTCTACAGGAAAAACACTACTCAACATGGACTGAATGAATTCTGTACCAGCGATACACAGGACAAAGTTGATGAAGATAACTACCGTATTCAAGGACTGAGAAAATTGGAGTCGTCTCTGTCTCTACTAGCTGGTGAACAAGTGCAAGGGCTTTGGTGGTGGACCTGTTCTAAGAGACATGCACACAGGGAGCATTTGGGAGCCACAAAGAAGTGAGTGAGCATCCTTATCTGAGGAGGATAGGCGGTCAAGGAAACACTTCTGAGAAAGATTTTCCCTGAGCTGAACCAAGTCTTATAAGGATGTTTAGCAGATGAGAAATAAAGCACATTTCGTGAAAAAGGCACAGGCCTGTGTGAAGGCCAAGAACACATGGTTGCCTTCCCGAGTGGATCCTGGGAGGAAGCTAACAAAACAGGGATGGACAGGAAACACTTGTAGCACATGTTCCTCTAAGGACAGAACCTGTGCTTTCCAGAGTTCCTGGACACTCCTCCTCTCAAACTACCCACTTTCCCCAATAAGAAGTGACCTACAAAGGGGCAAACGGAGTTAAAAACATCATGAGACATAATCAGGGAGGGGAATCAAATATCTGGCATCCACTCCAGTTTACAGGAGGACTGACGTGTGCGTGTAATGCACAGCGTTCCCTGTTATCATCAGCACTTACAAGGGAAGAATGTGTCTTCACAACAGCTCTGCCGAAAAGCATGACATGGCTGCTGGGAGGCTCCCTGTGGGTCCACACGGTCTTCTTCCTGGTTGTACAGTTCCTGATTTGTCCCCACTGGAGTGCCTGTCTCCTTTGCTCTAAATTCAATTTGTGCAAAGAAGAGGACAGAATATGATACACAATATTATTCCTCAGGAAAGACATGCTGTGCATCCTAACTTAGTGATTAATGGTCCTTATTTTATGATTAAAATAGAAAACTGGGAGGGGGACAGAGGGGCAATAGATTTGCACTGTCCTGATACAGAGACTTTACATTGTAGTCAGAGTTAAAACCCACAGTCAAGGTCTACAATGGCTCAAAGTAAATAAGTACTTGGAGTCAGTAGGAGACACACATGTGTGGAACCTCCTTATGAGCCTCAGTATTGTAGGAAAACAGTTCTCAACAAAAGGAGAGTCCATACGTGTCAGGTATGCTCTGTGGGGTGTGGGGAGGTGTGGCTGCAGAAATGGGTCATCTCCATGCCCTGGTGACACAGAAAGAAGGTTCCTGATTTGAAGTAAAGAGCCACTCCTGTGCCCAGGTGGAGCCTGCAGCCCACAGCTGAGGTTAGCAGTGGAATCTAGCAGAGAACATGGGACATACGGGCACAGTCAGAGGCTGAACATGACGTAACTTCCACACCCTGGTACCTGAGGGTTGGATTTTCTTGTGCACAGGTTTCTTCTGCAACATGGCCAGTTCCTCCCTCACTGCTCTTCATCTGAGTTCCTGGACCCTTCCATCAACAGGACTTTCAGAGCTTCTACCTCAACGTTCTCCTGTCCACCTACTCTGCTTCTTGGTTCTCTTCTCCACAGCCACCAGAAAATGTTACTAAACAGCAAGGGATTGAACCTCTTTCTGGGAACAAAGAGCTCCTGGGATGAGAGGGTGTGTGGATGAGCCTTGAAGCAAGCGGCTTCTTTCAGCTGCTTCAGATCCTCCTCTGGCTGGTGCTTCTGAGACTGTGCCTTCAGGGCTGCCAGTCAATAAAACCAATGATTCCTGATACACACAGCAACACGGTTGTATGCACAAGGATTCATGCTGAGCCAAAGAAGCCCTACAAAGAAAGTACATATGATACAATTTTCTGTTTATGAATTCTACAAAATTAAAGCTAGTTAGTCTAAGGTGACATGAGAAAGATCAATAGTTATGTGGGGACAGGGTGAAGAGGGGAAGAGGGAGGAGGAATTCCAAGATAAGTACAGGACATTTTAGGGAGAACTGATGTGCTCACTCTCAATAATATTGATTTTGACACCAGTGTTTATCATATCCCACACTCTGCATGTGTGTAGTTCCTCCTGTGACAAGTACACACATCGAAGCTATTATAGGCAATCACAGAGATGATTCTGGAGGAACACAGATAGAGTAAAATTTGAGAGACTTGAAATTACACCTTCACAATCCTGATTCTCTCTGCTTTTCAGGTAAACTGTAGAACCAGCATTCTACAGGAACAGGAGGGGTTCCACCTTCCTCATGACCCTGCCCATTCTGTCCCAAGGGGGGTTTCAGGGATGCAGCACAGTACTGTGGAAGAAGCACCGACTTATATCCTTGCTCACTCTCACCCCATGAATGCTCTTGGACAACTCACAAACCTTCCACAATTCTAGGTGTAGGTTCACATCACTCAAGGGGGAACATGACACCTAAACCCCAAGATTAATGTTTACATGTAAAAACAAAGTAGCACATGGAGGCCAAGAATATACATTGGAAAGTTATCAAATAGTAAATGATATTTTTCACAAAAGTGATCAATAGCACCACATCAACAGCTGTAACACCTGCTCTGGACACTGCCTTCTCTGTCAGCATAGATCCCAAATTGAATATATATTCAGAGGACATGCAAATAGGGCCCTCCCTCTGCTGATTAAACCAGCTGAGCCCCAACCCTTGCAGCTGCGAGAGGAGCCCCAGCTCCGGGATCCCCAAGTGTTCCCATTCAGTGATCAGGACAGAACACAGACAACTCACCATGGAGTTTGTACTTGGCTGGGTCTTCCTTGTTGCTCTTTTAAAAGGTAATTTATGGTGAACAAGAGACATTGACTGTACGAGTGTATGTGAGTGAGAGGAAGAGTGGTTGTGTGACAGTTTCCTGACCAGGATGTCTTTTGTCTGCAGGTGTCCAGTCTGAGGTGCAGCTGGTGGAGACTGGGGGAGACCTGGTGAAGCCTGGTGGGTCCCTGAGACTCTACTGTGCAGCCTCTGGATTCACCTTCAGTAGCTACAGCATGAACTGGGTCCGCCAGGCTCCAGGGAAGGGGCTGGAGTGGGTCGAATATATTAGATCTGATGCAAGTAGCACATACTACGCAGACTCTGTGAAGGGCCGATTCACCATCTCCAGAGACAACGGCAAGAACACGCTGTATCTGCGGATGAACAGCCTGAGAGACGAGGACACAGCCGTGTATTACTGTGCAACAGACACAGTGAGGGGACGTCAGTGTGAGCCCAGACACAAACCACTCTGTAGGAGGTGATCCGGACCACCAGGGTGTGCACACTACTCCCCAATTCTGTCTTTAAGCCCCAGGAGCAGGTGCAGATGGTGGTTATGGGCAGGCTTCCTGTCAGAGTCTGGGCCTTCCTCTCCATATATAGCTGTTTCCCCCAGGGAGACTCCCTGTTCACATGATTCTGTGCTTACCTATTCATTCTCTGATTTGAAACTTTGTTTTAATAGGAAAAAAACTATTCTAAGATGCACAAAGCACAGAGTTGCTTACACTTGCTTACTGTTGTCTGTAAATAGGAATAAATTACAAATATCTCCATGTACCTCCACTGAACCTTAGAGAAGTCCCAGCAGCAATCCCTGTGCATCACAGGACCACCCAGCTTAATGTGAAAGCTTGTTAGAAGCAGCATAAAGTGCATGCTGGACATGAGGCTACAGCGGCATCAATAATCCAAAGCAAGGGAAGAAAAATATCTGGTGTGGACACTGTCTTGAACCATGCTCACGGCATCAATATTAGTGATAGCGTGGGAAAGCAGAGGTTCCTCCTCCCCCTCCAGGTGTGGTGTAGATGTGGAGTCTGATGATCAAACACATACACACACACACACACACACACACATATAAAAACTTTATCACCTTCATCATCATGTCTGCTGAGAACAGGGCAGGCTTCTCAGCAAAGCATAAATGCTTGGATAGGTCCAGGGAAGTACACTGGAGAGGGTGTATGTTGTGGGTCACTGGGGCGAAGGAGTCCTGCTCATGGGAGGGGCTGGTGTGGAGTTAATCTCCCAGCTGCATCAAAGGAGGGCAAATCCATGGGATCTCGTTGGATTTCCCCTGTGTGGGTTCTGAGGAGAAAAGGGACGACGGAAGGTCAAGGACTAGCACGCAATAATAAAAGCATATGGTATGATGACTATTTCTACTAAACAATATGAAAACTTGGAGAACAAAAGAGAAAAATTGCCATTCTAAGTAGAAGCAGTCAGAATCCTTGCAAAGTAAGAATGATCCATGGAAGCAGCTGAAATTATAAAATGATCATAGAAATAGACCAAAGTCTTACCCAGTGTCTGCAGGGGAAGCTGTCCACTCCCCAAGGTCAGCAGCTGGTTCTGAAGGTCTTGTATTCACTGTGTGCACGCAGAGACCAGAAGCTTCCAGTGAATACATGGGAATCCTCATGTTGAGTGGTCCACTGGAGGAAACTTCCACCTGCAGAGAATAACTAATTGATCCTTCAGTTGCTGATATCAGCTTAAAGTGTGCGACCTTTAGCATACCCATGATGAAACAGAACACTAATGTTATGGGAGGAGGAGGTGGGGCCTTAGGGAAGCACTTAGGTCAGGAAGGTGCAGTCTCATGATGGGATTAGTGCCCTTATACAGCAGGACTGGGAAAATTCCCTGCCCCCTGGCCCCATGTGAGGTGAAAGGGAAAAGATGGGCTAAGACACAGGTGCTCTCCAGACACCAAATCTGCCTGAATCTTGACCTGGGACTTCCGAGAATACAGAACGGTGAGAAATGAGAGTCTATTGCTTTTTTTTTTCCTTTTATTATGTTAGTCACCATACAATACATCATTAGTTTTTGATGTAGTGATCCACGATTCATTGTTTTCATATAACACCTAGTACTCCATGCAGTATGTGCCCTCCTTATACCCATCACCAGGCTAACCCATCCCCCCAACCCTCTCCCCTCTAGAACCCTCAGTTTGTTTCTCAGAGTCCAAAGTCTCTCATGGTTCGTCTCTCCCTCCAATTTCTCCCCCTTCATTTTTACCTTCCTTCTCGTAATGACCTCCATGATATTCCTTATGGTCCACAAATAAGTGAAACCATATGATAATTGACTTTCTCTACTTGACTTATTTCACTCAGCATAATTTCCTCCAGTCCCATCCATGTTGATGTAAAAGTTGGGTATTCATCCTTTCTGATGGCTGAGTAATATTCCATTGTATATATGGACCACAACTTCTTTATCCATTCACCTGTTGAAGGGCATCTCAGCTCTTTCCACACTTTGGCTATTACAGACATTGCTGCTATGAACATTGGGGTGCATATGGCCCTTCTTTTCACTACATCTGTGTCTTTGGGGTCCATACCCAGTAGTGCAATTGCTGGATCATAGGGTAGCTCTATTTTTTATTTTTTGAGGCACCTCCACACTGTTTTCCAAAGTGGTTGCATCAACTTGCATTCCCACCAACAGTGCAAGAGGGTTCCCCTTTCTCCACAACCTCTCCAACATTTGTTGTTTCTTTCCCTGTCCATTTTTGCCATTCTACCTGGTGTAAGATGGTATCTCAGTGTGGTTTTGATTTGAATTTACCTGATGGCTAATGATAGTGAACGTTTTTTCATGTGTCTGTTAGCCTTTTCTTTTTTAAAAATTTTATTAAGTTATGTTAGTCACGATACAATACATCATTAGTTTTTGATGTAGTGATCCACAATCCATTGTTTTTGTATAACACCCAGTACTCCATGCAATATGTGCCCTCCTTAATACCCATCTGTTAGCCATTTTTATGTCTTCTTCAGAGAACTGTCTGTTCGTGTCTTCTGCTCATTTTTGACTTGATTATTTGTTTTTTGGGTGTTGAGTTTGAGAAGTTCTTTCTAGATCTTGGATACCAGCCCTTTATCTGTAGTGTCATTTGCAAATATCTTCTCCCATTCAGTGGGTTGCCTCTTTGTTTTGTTGACTATTTCCTTTGCTGTGCAGAAGCTTTTTATCTTGATGAAGTCCCAAAAGTTCATTTTTGCTTTTGTTTCACTACCCTTTGGAGATGTGTCTTGAAAGAAGTTGCTGTGGCCGATGTCAAACAGGTTACTGCCTATGTTCTCCTCTAGGATTTTGATAGATTCCTCTCTCCACATTGAGGTCTTTCATCTATTTTGAATTTATCTTTGTGTATGGTGTTAGAGAATGGTTGAGTTTCCTTCTTCTGCATGTGGCTGTCCAATTTTCCCAGCACCATTTATTGAAGAGACTGTCTTTTTTCCACTGCATATGTTTTCCTAGTTTGTCAAAGATAATTTGACCATAGAGTTGAGGGTCCATATCTGGGCTCCCTATTCTGTTCCATTGGTCTATATGTCTGTTTTTGTGCCAGTACCTTGCTATCTTGGTGATCACAGCTTTGTAATATAGCTTGAAATTGGGCAACATGATGCCCCCAGCTTTATTTTTCTTTTTCAACATTTCCTTGGCGATTCGGGGACTTTTCTGATTCCATACTAATTTTAGGATTGTTTGTTCCAGCACTTTGAAAAATGCCATTGGAATTTTGAACGGGATGGCACTGAAAGTATAGATTGCTCTGGGCAGCATAGACGTTTTAACAATATTTATTTTTCCAATCCATGAACATGGATTTTTTTCCCTTTTTTTTGTGTCTTCTTCAATTTCTTCCATAAGTGTTCTGTAGTACCTACAGTATAGATCCTTTACCTCTTTGGTTAGGTTTATTCTGAGGTATCTTATGGTTTTTGGTGCTATTGTAAATGGAATCATTTCTCTAATTTCTCTTTTTACAGTTGCATTGTTAGTGTATAAGAAAGCAACTGATTTCTGTGCATTGATTTTGTATCCTGCCATATTACTGAATTGGTGTATGAGGGCTAGTAATTTGGGAGTGGAGTCTTTTGGATTTTCCACATAAAGTATCATGTCATCTGCAAAGAGAGAGAGTTGACTTCTTATCTGCCAATTTGAATGGATTTTATTTCTTCTTGTTTTCTGATTGCTGTTGCTAGGATTTCTCATACTATGTTGAACAATAGTGGTCAGAGTGGGCCTCCTTTTCGTGTTCCTGATCTTAAGGGAAACACTCTCAGCTTTTCCCCATTGAGGATGATATTTGCAGTGGATTTTTCATTGATGGATTTTCAGAACTTGAGGAATGTTCCCTATACTCTGAAGAGTTTTAATCAGGAAAGGATGCAGTGTTTTGTCAAATGCTTTTTCTGGATCAATTGAGAGGACACACTCCTACCTGCAAATATTGACCAGAGTCCCTCATCACATTGACCTTACACACAGAAACACCCTCCAAAACATCAACATATTGGGACGCCTGGGTGGCTCAGTAGTTAAGCGTCTGTCTTCAACTCAAGTCATGATCTTGGATTCCAGGGATAGAGCCCTGAGTCAGGCACCCTGCTCTGTGGGGAGACTGCTCCCCCCACTCCTGATGCCCCAACCACCACCTCCCCGCTCATAATTTCTCTCTCGGTCACTCTCTCTCCCTCTCTACAATAAATAAGTAAATGAATAAAGAAAATCTTTTTTAAAAATCAACCTATTAAACATTAAAGCAAATCCAATATGTACATAGGTATCATCACCTCTAAATCCCCAAATCTGAACATATAGCTCCAGTATAGTGAAACAGTGGGTTGCTTCCATCTGGGGGTAAAAAACTCTTCATCAATATAAAAAACAATATTTCCTTCCATAAAATACAACTGCAAGGCAAGCATTTGATAGTAGGTACTGACATTCTTGTTAGAGGAGAGATAAAGTGTAATTTAAAAAGATGTCACCCACCCTAAACAATTTGTATATCCATCTTGACAAACTCCATTAGGTTTCAGAGCCTGAGAATGTTTATCTCAGACTTCTTTTGGGGCTTGTTTTTCTGTCTGGGATCAACCCTTCCTTTTTGTTAGAAGCTGACACATGTTTGAAGATGAGCATTTTGTCAGCCTGTTTCCTGCCTGTGGAATTTGTAAGTCCAGAAATCTTTAATTTTCTCCCCTCTGTTATTAAATAAGATCTTTTGAAACTTGGAAACTGATAAGAATGTCTTAATGCAAGATCCTGCTCACCTCTGAATACAGAAATTTATAGCTGAGTTTTTAAGACAAGGAGCATACTGAGGGGTGAAAGATGGAAAATGAGTAGGAGGAGACATCCTCTGAAAGGGGGGGTCTCTAGTGCTCATGATGGGAGAGTCTCTTCTTGCATGTTGCATAAATGGGGAAGGGAGAAAAGGAGTCTCTGTATCTCTGCAGGGGTCTGTGACACCAACAGGTGCACTGGGACCATCATGGAGCATTCAGTCAATGAGGGGAACTCAGGAATCATGGAGCTCATGATCCAGGACAAAAGTGTGGTTGAGTGCTGGTCTCTACTCAAAGGTTTTCAGCTCCATGCTCTGGAAACTTCTTCCTGACACAAACACATAAACAGTTTGGAAAAACTGTTGAAACACAGTTGTGTCTTCCTTTCTTCAAATCAATAATCATAATGTTAATACCCAAATTTGTGATGTACCGGTTAATGGGAAAATTTAGGTAGTAGGATCATGGTCGTAACTGTGAGATTAGAAGTACAATGATCTCCATTTCATAGATGAAGACACTTCCCTAAATAACAGCATCCATTCTGATCTCAGGTGTTCTGAGTTTCATTGTTTGCTAATGATTCTACCATTTTATTTTTATTAAGGCTTTCCATGAATGTGTACAGAGAATGCCCCTTGGGGTTGTTGAAAACCTGCAGTGTCTCCATCAGCTCAGTGAGTCTCTCTCTAGGATTCTCAGTGTCTCTATGTTTCTGAGACAGAAAAAGGTGGTCTCCGCCCTTCAGTCAATTTGGTAATCTGGAAACTCAAGAAGCCTGCAAACCTCACTACATATGACCAACAGTGACCTGGAGGTGGTTCGGGGGGCAGGCATATCCCATGGTGGGGAGCACAAGGCCAAACATGGGTTCACACTTACCTGATGTGTTCTCTTGGACACACAGAAATCCCCTCTGTGTTGCAGTGTGCACCTACCCACCTGTAAAATGGTGATAAATGGGTACCTACATCACATGTTATTTACAGAGAACAAGACACATGGAGTATGTGAGTGGATATGAGTCAGAGAAACAGAGTATATGTGACAGTTTCCTGACGAGGATGTCTTGTGTCTTCAGCTGTCCAGTGTGAGGTGCAGCTGGTGGAGTCTGGAGGAGACCTGGTGAAGCTTGTGCAGCTTCTGGATTCACCTGAAGTAGCTACTAAATGAGCTGGGCCCGCCAGGCTCCAGTCAATGGGCTGCAGTGGGTCTCAAGTATAGAGGATGATGGAAGTAGTACAAGCTATTTAGACTCTGTGAAGTGCTAAGAACACGCTGTATCTGCAGTAGAACAGTCTGAACTGAGGACATGGCTGTATAATACTGAGCAAGCAACAGAGTGAGGGGACATCAGTGTACCCAGACACAAACCTCACTGTAGACTGGAACTGGCCATACAGCGGGTGCACACTATTCACCAGTTCTGTCTTCGAACACCACAGGCAGATACATATGGAGGAAATCTGCAGGTTTCCTGTCAGTGTCTGGGGCTTTCTTTCCATAGAGCAGTTTCCCCCAGGGAGCCTCTCTGCACACATGATTCTGTGCTTACCTATTCACTCTCTGACGTTTAAAAAAAAAAAAAAAGGAAATCAACTGTACTAACAAGCACAAAAGACAGTGTCACTTGCACTTGCTTGTTTCTGTACCTAAATATCAATGGGTTACAAATATCTCCATGCCCATCATTGAACATTTTCAGGAGTCCCAGCTGCACTCACTGTGCATCACAGGACCACCCAGCTCAATGTGCAAGCTTGATAGAAGCAGCATAAAGTGAATGCTGACCATGAGGCTACAAAGGCATCAAAAATCCATGGAAAATGAATAAAACCACTGGGAGGGTCACTGTCTGGAACCATGCTCATAGCATCAATATTACTGACAGCATATGAAAGCAGAGAGAAACCCACCAGGACATTGTGGGAATGTGGAGTCTGAAGATCACACACACACACACACACACAGAGACAAGAGAGTATAAAAATTTATCACCTACACTCATTGAGGGGCTTGTGTAGAGGCAATCTCTATAAATTGTCTGCAATCCATTTACTAATGGGTCTCCACACCAACCAGGGAACACGTCCTAGTGTCCAGTCAGAGTTGTCATTGGTAATATCCACAACATCACAGATTCCTGTTAGTCCCACATGCATGTTTTTGGTTCCTGTGGATGAGCGCCCCATAGCAGCCCACCCGCACCCACATAAACATAAGCACACCATTATACTTCCTTCCCTGGGGGCAGTGATATCAGCGGGTCTCCATCTAGGTCCACACACAGCCTAGAGCCAGGGTGGACACTCACCTCTCTCTGTGCAGATTATGGGCCCAGAGAATACCTGTTGAGCATGACACTCCTTTGGACCTGGATGTTGGGGGTGTCTCCTCCCCTCTGCAGTCCCAGGGCAGCTCAGTCCACTCTTCCAGGCCCTAGCACTGAGTCCATATATATCTTCATAATTGGATCATCCAACTTTTCATGGTCTCCAATCCTTGGGTCAGGCAGGTGGTCTATTTATAATTTCATTCATGCTAACAACCTACAGGAGAGCCAGGAGATGAGATCCTTCATCCATGGCTCTGTTCATGAAGATACACAGATAAGGGCTTTTGCAGAGGACTGGGCTAAATCACTGAGTGCAGTGGAGAGGACACGAGTTGAGTGGGTGACCTGCCCCTGTCACTCAGGTGTGAAGTGTCACTGCAGGATCAGAGAAGGTGTTAATGTGTAAATGTGTCACTCACAGAGAAGGACTCACCCAGGAGGCTCCCAGGGAGGTCACACTGATTGCAGCGATGATAAAATCTAACATCTCTGCCATCCTATTACATACCCTTTACACATGAACATACCTGGTAGTGAAGCTGTTTCAAGGGAGTTAAGTCCACTCAGGATAAGTGAGCCAGTGGAGCAGGTCTGACTTACCAGAAACAGTGGACTGAGCAGCTTTGACAAATTTCAGCATGGTGTGTACCTGTAGCTGCCGTCCCCAAACTTGCACACCCAGGACTTTAAACATGAGAGGATAGAGGAGGTAGGAGCAGAGATGTTCCCTAACAGTGTGGAACCCCTGGGCTTGTGGTGGGGGGTGGATGAATGTCTAACTTGCATAGGGCAGTTGGTATTAGATCGTTATCATGTTGTACTGGTTTCTGTTTCCTCCCATAGATGATCACACCTTGTCTTTGTGAGGCCTATGCTGTGGGGTGTGTGACTCTCTCCCTGGCTCTACTGGAAAGCTGGGGTTGTCTGGGTAGCAGCCGTGAAGTGTGTCTCTGCTGTGGCCACGAGAGAGTTCAGATTCCTCCAGTGATCCCCTGTTTCTGTTCCCCGATCAGCACTGTGATCTCCTTGAGCTCTCCCATGTAGAGTCTACATCCACTCTCTCAAGTACACTCTACCGCTCCACTCAGGTGACCATTGTTAATGTTGTGGAAGGGGTGGGACCACAAGAATGCTCTGACTTGCTGACCGAGCCAACTCCTCAGGTGCTCACTGGGAATCTGGCTCTGGGAGAGGCCTGCACATGTCCCTGTCCCTCCTCCACCAGCGGTCCAAGTCCATGTATTGTTGCCCATCTCTGGGTACACAGTCATCTGTTCTTCTCTATTGTTCCCTCCTGCAACTCCAGTTGTCCCTGGGTATCCTCAGCTTCCTGTTTTCCTACCTTTCCCTAGAGATTAAAGCTTTCATTCTATGTGAAAAGGGTGTGTGGTCCTCAACTGAACACTGGTGGTGACACATGTTCCTCTCCCAGATCCTATGGGGTTCCACCTGTGACCACAGGATGCTAATTCTGAGGACTTTACTCTGCAGACAAATTCTTTATTTCTCTGGTGGACATGGAGGCATGGGTCTCCATGCATTCCCACTCTGAGTCATCTTCCTCCCATCCTGCCAGGACCACCAGGGGGGTGGGGTGGGTGGTGATTTGTGATTTGTCCCCATCCTACAGGAAAGGGATGCACGACGACAGTATCAGTTTAGTGATGTGGTCCTGGAGAACTTCACACTATAACACCTTTAGCACACTTGATGTCAAGAAATCCATTGCATATTCTAGCTACATCTTGTGAATGTTTGTCATAGGGGACTGTGCTCACAATAGGCTAAGATGCTGGTTCTTAATCCCCTGTGAGCACTTTTCTCTCACCAGTGTTTAAGTTTATTGTTTGTCTCATGACCACAATTATCAAATATATTGATTCAAATTTGCTGATCTGCAGCTTGTCATACTTATTTTCTTAGTTCTTGAAACTCCAATCTGAGGCATGACTTTATTGAAATACAGAAACATGCAAACTCCCAAGCCCAATCATCAGCTTGAGAATGGACATATTGTGCTCAATGCCATTTTGAAAACCTGCCCATCATTAAAAACTATGATTTGTGCTACAAACAGAAACACGGTGGTATTGTCGAGGATTTGGTTAAGGAAATGAAAGTACATTTAATACAATTACAGAATTATATATTCTAGCAAATTAAAGCTAATCTAAGGTAACATGAGAAGATCAGTAGTTATGTGGGGACAGGGTGAAGAAGGGAGGATTGGAAGGAGGCATTCTAGGAGAAAAACAGGAAATTGTAGGGAGAATTGATTTGCTCACTCTGGATAATGTTGATTCTGACAACTGTGTTTATCATATCACAGACTTTGCGTGCATACAGTTCATCCTGTGTCAAATGGAATCACCAAAGCCATTACAGATAATCACAGAGACGACTCTGGCAGAACACAGAGATAGTGAAATGTTAGAGACAGGAAAATACACCTGTATGAACCCTGATTCTCTCTGTATTTCAGGTAAACTCGAGAAAAAGCAAAATCATCCTGTCCCCATTACAGGAGGTGTTCCACATTACTCATGAGCCTGCCCACTTTGTTCTGCAGGTAGTTCAGGGGAGAAATATGTCTTTTGGGGATGAGCACAGAACAGATACTGGGGTGACTCTCACCCCATATATGCTCTTGGACACCTTACAAACCCTCTAAAATTGTGGGTGTAGGTTCACATCTCTCACATGAAATCTACACCTCAAGATTTCTGTTAATGTGTAAAGAAAGGTAACACATGGAGGCTAACTTTGTGCTCTGGACAATCATATAATAAAAAAATCATATTTTTCCAGATGCTGTCAAACCACAAAATCACAGCAGTCACACCTGCTCTCATCACTGACCTCTCGGTCAACGTAGATCTCAAGCTGGCTATACACTCAGGGAATATGAAAATAAGGCCCTCCCTCCACTGATTAAATCAGCCAAACCACACCCTGCAGTGAAGAGAAGAGCCCCAGCCTTGGGATTCCCAGGTGTTCCCATTCACTGATCAGGACACAACACAGCTGACCATGGAGTTTAGGCTGACCTGGGTTTTCCTTGTTGCTATTTTAAAAGGTAATTTACAGAGAATAAGAGACCTTGAGTATGTGAGTGGATATGAGTGAGAGAAATGGATATGTGACATTATCGTGACCAGGATGTTTTGTGTCTGCAGGTGTCCAGTCTGAGGTGCAGCTGGTGGAGTCTGGGGGAGACCTGGTGAAGCCTTGGGGTCCCTGAGACTCTCCTGTGCAGCCTCTGGATTCACTTTCAGCAGCTACTACATGCACTGGGTCTGCCAGGCTCTGGGCAGGGGGCTGCAGTGGGTCGCATGGATTAGGTATGATGGAAGTAGCACAAGCTACGCAGATTCTGTGAAGGGCCGATTCACCATCTCCAGAGACAATGGCAAGAACACACTGTATCTGCAGATGAACAGCCTGAGAGCCGAGGACACAGCCATGTATTACTGTGCCAGTGACACGGTGAGGAGACATCAGTGTGAGCCCAGACACAAATCTCACTGTAGAAGGGGATCTGGACCATCAGGGAATACACAATACTTAGCAATTCTTTCAGCCCCAGGCACAGGTTCAGATGGTGGTTATGGGCAGGTTTCCTCTCAGGTTGTGGGGCTTCCTCTCTAATGATAGCTTTTTCCCCCAAGCAAGAGAAGAAAGAACCATGGTCTGGTCACTGTCTTAAACCGTGCTCACAGCATCAATATTATTGACAGACTGGCAAAGCAGAGAGAAATCCACCAGGACATGGTGTGGATGTGGACTGTGAAGATCACACACACACACACACACACACACACACACTCACACACTGATTATAAAACTTTCATCATCCTCATTATGGGAGGAGTGTGTGTGGAGTCAATCTCCTACCTGCATCAAAGGAGGGAGAACACACTGCTTCTTGTTGGATTTCCCATGTGTGGATTGGGTGGAGAAGACAGAGAAAAGAAGTTCAAGGAGATAGCAGGCAAGAATCAAAGGATAGAGTATGATGACTGATTCCACTAAACAATATGAAAACTTGGAGAACAAAAGAGACAAATGGCCATTCCAAGTAGACAAAGGCCTGAATCCTAGGAAAATGAGATTGATTACAGGGAAGCAGCACACATTATGAAATGATAACTGAAGTGGACTGATATCTTACCCAGTGTCTTAGGTGGAATTTGTCCACTCCACAAAGTCACCAGCTGGTACTGAAGGTTCTGTGTTCACTGTGTGCATGTGAAGAATAGAAGTTTCAGTTGGATCTATGAGAGTCCTCATGTTGAGGCCCTGGATGGGAGGAGCCTTCCACCTGCAGGGAATAACTAATCAATCCCCCAGTTGCTGATATCAGCTCAAAGTGTATGACCTCTACCATCCACATGTTGAAACTTAAGGCCAATGTGATGGGAGGAGGAGGTCGGAGCTTAGGGAAGCACAAAGGTCTGAAGGGAGCAGTCTCTTGACTAGTGCCTTTATAAATCAGGAATGGGAAAGCTCTTTGCCCCCTGACCCCATGTGAGGGCATGCAAATAGGGCCCTCCTTCTGCTGATTAAAACAGGGAGAGGAGCCCCAGCCTTGGGAAACCCAGGTGTTGCCATTCACTGATCAGGACAGAACACAGACAACTCACCATGGAGTTTAGGCTGACCTGGGTTTTCCTGGTTGCTCTTTTAAAAGGTAATTCATGTCTCTTCAACAAATGGTGTTGGGAAAATTGAACAGCCACATGCAGAATAATGAAACTGGACCATTTCCTTACACCACACACAAAAATAGACTCAAAATGGTTGAAAGACTTCAATGTGAGACAGGAGTCCATCAAAATCCTAAAGGAGAACACAGGCAGCAACCTCTTTGACCTCAGCCACAGTAACTTCTTCCTAGAAACATCGCCCAAGGCAAGGGAAGCAAGGGAAAAAATGAACTATTGGGACTTCATCAAGATAAAAAGCTTTTGCACAGCAAAAGAAACAGTCAACAAAACCAAAAGACAAGCGACAGAATGGGAGAAGATATTTGCAAATGACATATCAAATAAAGGGCTAGTATCCAAAATCTATGAAGAACTTATCAAACTCAACACCCAAAGAACAAATGATCCAATCAAGAAATGGGCAGAAGACATGAACAGACATTTTTCCAAAGAAGACATCCAAATGGCCAACAGACACATGAAAAAGTGCTCAACATCACTTGGCATCAGGGAAATCCAAATCAAAACCTCAATGAGATACCACCTCACACCAGTCAGAATGTCTAAAATTAACAGTCAGGAAATGACAGATGTTGGTGGGGATGTGGAGAACGGGGAACTCTCCTACACTGTTGGAGGGAATGCAAGCTGGTGCAGCCACTCTGGAAAACAGTATGGAGGTTCTTCAAAAAGTTGAAAATAGAGCTACCATATGATCCAGCAATTGCACTACTGGGTATTTACCCCAAAGATACAAATGAAGGGATCCGAAGGGGCATGTGCACCCCGATGTTTATAGCAGCAATGTCCACAACAACCAAAGTGTGGAAAGAGCCAAGATGCCCATCGACAGATGAATGGATAAAGAAGAGGTGGTATATATATACAATGGAATATTATGCAGTCATCAAAAGGAATGAGATCTTGCCATTTGCAATGACGTGGATGGAACTGGAGGGTGTAATGCTGAGTGAAATAAGTCAATCAGAGAAAGACATGTATCATATGACCTCACTGATAGGAGGAATTCTTAATCTCAGAAAACAAACTGAGGGTTGCTGGAGTGGTGGGGGGTGGGAGGGATGGCTGATAGACGTTGGGGAGGGTATGTGGTATGGCGAGTGCTGTGAATTGTGCAAGACTGTTGAATCACAGATCTGTACCCCGGAAACAAAGAATACAGTATATGTTAAAAAAAGAAGAAGAAGAAGAAGAAGATATCAGGAGGGGAAGGATGAAGGGGGGAAATCGGAGGGGGAGATGAACCATGAGAGATGATGGACTCTGAAAAACAAATTGAGGGTCTAGAGGGGAGGGGGTGGGAGGATGGGTTAGCCTGGTGATGGGTATTAAATAGGGCACATACAGCATGGAGCACTGGGTGTTATACACAAACAATGAATCATGGAACACTACTTAAAAAACTAATGATGTAATGCATGGTGATTAACATAACAATAAAACATTTTAAAAAAAGGTAATTCATGGAGGACAAAAAAGAGAGTATGTGAGTGGATATGAAGGAGAGAAACAGTGGGTGTGTGAAAGTTTCCTGACCATGATATCTTGTGTCTGCAGGTGTCCATTGTAAGGTGCAACTGGTGGAGACTGGGGGAGACCTGGTGAAATTTGGGCATCCCTGAGACTCTCTGTGCAGCCTCTGGATTCACCTTCAGTGGTAATGCCACGAGCTGGGACTGCCAGGCTCCAGGGAAGGAGTTGCAGTGGGTCTCATTTATTAGCTATGATGGAAGTAGCACATACTACACAGACTCTGTGAAGGGCTGATTCACCATCTCCAGAGACAATGGCAAGAACACGCTGTATCTGCAGATGCACAGCCTGAGAACTGAGGACATGGCCGTGTATTACTGTGCAAGAGACACAATGAGGGGACATCTTTGTGAGCCCAGACACATTTTTCACTGTAGAATGGGATCTACAGCACCAGGGGGTGCACACTACTCACCAATTCTGTCTTTAAGGCCCACGAACAAATGCAGATATATATTATGAACAGGTTTCCTGTCAGGGCCTGGGGCTTGCTCTACATATACAGCAGTTTCTGCCAGGGAGCCTCTCTGAACACTTGATTCTGTGCATAGATATTCAGACACTGATTTAGAAACTTTTTTTGTAGACAATCATCTTGTACTATGCACAAAAGACAGATTTGCTTACACTTGCTTACTACTGTCCCTAAATGCCAATAAATTACAAATATCTCTATGTAATTTAACTTTTCCTTTATCAGAGTCCCAGCTGTATGCACTTTGCATCACAGAACCACCCAGCTCAACATGCAAGCTTGTTAGAAGCAGCATAAAGTGCATGCTGGACATGAGGCTACTGAGCCATCAACAATCCACAGCAAGAGAGCAAGGATCCATGGTGGCAGTCACTGTCTTGAAACATGCACACAGCAATGTTAGTGACAGCATGAGAAAGCAGTGAGTCCTCCTTCAGGATGTTGTGTGCATGTGGACTCTGATGACCATGCGCACACACACACACGAGTGACACACACACAGAGTGACACACACACAGGAGAGTATGAAACCTTTATCACCTTCTTCACCATTGTGTCTATTGAGAACAGGTCAGACCTTTCAGCAAGTCATAACTGCTTGGATAGAACCAGGGAAGGACACTGGCTCAGGGTGTGTGCTGTGGGTCAGTGGTGGGGAGGGGGTCCTGCTCATGGGAGGGACTTGTGTGGAGTCAGTGTCCTACCTGCATCAAAGGAGGGAAAACCCATGGGTTCTTGCTGGATTTCCCATGTGTGAGGCAGGAGGAGAAGAGAGAGGAATGAAGGTCAACAAGCTAGTCAGCAATAATCAAAAGATATCATGCGGTGACAAATTCTACTAAACAATATGAAAACTGCAAGAACAAAAGAAAGAAATAGCCATTCTAAGTAGAAAATGGTACGAATCCTTGAAAAATTAGAAGAATAATCCTTGGATACCTCACAAGTAAAAAGATACTGATAGAAGTAGACCGAGTTCTACCTGAGTCTGCAGTGGAAGCTGTCCACGCCCCAAGGTCACCAGCTGGTTCTGAAGGTCTTGTGTTTGCTGTATGCATGCAGAGACCAGAAGCTTCTACTGGGTCCATGAGAATCCTCAGGTTGAGTTGCTGGATGGGAGGAGCCTTCCACCTGCAGGGAATAACTAATTGATCTTTCAGTTGCTAATATCAGGTCAGTGTGTATGACCTCTCCCATACCCATGTTGAACCTAATGCCAATGTGATGGGACGAGGTGATGGGGCCTTAGGGAAGCACTTAGGTCAAGAGGGTGCAGCCTCATTACAGGATTAGTGCCCTTATTCACCAGGACAGGGAAAGCTCCCTGCCCGCTGACCCCATGTGAGGTGACAGGGAGAGGACACACTAGGATGTGGGTGCTCTCCAGACACCAAATCTGTCTGCACCTTGACCTGGGATTTTGCAGACTCCAGAACTGTGAGAAACGAGGGTCTGTTGTTTAAAACCACCCAGTCCTTGTACACTATTACAGCAGCTGGAACTGACTGAGATGTTAGTGACACATGAACCCAAGCACTGATGCTCTGGCGTTTCCCTGCTGCATTTGTTGTGAAAAGTACTTGGTAAGTCCCTTCAGTGAGGTTCAAGGGTGGATTTCTCACATGTTCCCTCCTATAGATAGGATTAACCAGTTGACTCTCCTAGGGCTCTGTGAAAAGACACAGTGGACACACAAAGGGAGAACCTTGGTACAAGGGATTCAAGGTTTCCTGGAGTTGGTGGAACTTTAATTTAAGGATGCTGTTTTTTCAGTCTTTCAGACGATGTGGATGTGATGACTCTGTGGGATTTGAGTCTGACCATCACCTTATAGAGTTGTGTTGTACTGAAAGCCCTGAGGTTAAGCATCTTTGTTCCCTTGCTCTTTTCAGGATCCTTTCCTTGTCTGTGTTGTATTTTGTGAGTTTGACTATGAAATACCTTGGAGAAAGTGGGCTTTTGTTGAATTTAATGGGTGTTGTCTGTACTATTTGGATTTTGATGTTTGTGTCCTTCTGCGTAGTAGGGAAATTTTGGCTATTATTTTATGGAATAAAACTTCTCCCCCTTTTTCTCTCACATCATCTTCTGGGACTCTTATGATATGAATGTTATTATGTTTTCTGTTTTGTTTTTATTTTATTATATTAATCACAATACACTACATCATTAGTTTTTGATGTAGTGTTCCATGATTCATTGTTTTCTGTATAACACCCAGTGCTCCATTCAGTATGTGCCCTCTTTAATACCCATCACCAGGCTAACCCATCCTCCCCCCCTCCCCTCTAGAACCCTCAGTTTGTTTCTCAGAGTCCATCGTCTCTCATGGTTCATCTCCCCCTCCAATTCCCCCCCCCTTCATTTTTCCCTTCCTGCTATCTTCTTCTTCTTCTTTTTTTATTAACATATAATGTATTATTTGTTTCCGGGGTACAGGTCTGTGATTCAACAGTCTTACACAATTCACAGTGCTCACCATAGCACATACCCTTCCCAATGTCTATCACCCAGATACCCCATCCTTCCCACCCCCCACCACTCCAGCAACCCTCAGTTTGTTTCCTGAGATTAAGAATTCCTCCTATCAGTGAGGTCATATGATACATGTCTTTCTCTGATTGACTTATTTCGCTCAGCATAACACTCTCCAGTTCTATCCATGTCATTGCAAATGGCAAGCCCAGGACTCCTGCCCCCACCTCTTCTGCAGAGACCCAGGCCAGAAAAATGACCTTGGACTCCAAGAAGAAACACTTCACACCTCAACGAGCAGCCATGCCCAACTCACTCTTGGTTATTTAAGCTCTTTCACCCAAAGCCATTTTTGGGGGGCAACCTACGGGGCCTCAGGCCTGGAAGTCATACAAGGGTACAAGGGTGAGCCCAGCAGACACGTAATTGGCCACAATCAGCTAACCAAACAGATAAACATGGGAGTACAAACTGTGGCAAGGGTGATTTGTTCATCTGCAGATGTTTATTGAACCCCCACTGTGTGTCTGGAACCATCCCAGTTGCTGGAGATAAAGGAAGGAAACCCCCAAAAATCTCTGCCCTGGTGAAGCTATGTTCTTACATGGAGAGACAATGAAATAAAAACATAACAGAATAAAAGAGAAAAGTAGAGCATGACGCATGCCTGTTGATGACAAGTGTTGTGCTGAGTGAGCTTGACTGGGCACCATGCTTCTACAAACAGAGTCCAGGGAGGGAAGGACACGGGCGCCCATCACCTTGACTAAGTGGTGGAAACACTAACATCCCCCCACTGCTCCCCGTGATGGGGTAGGAGGTGGGGTCCTTGGGAGGTGATTAGGTCATGAGTATAGAGCCCCATCAATGGGATTCGTGCCCTTGGAAAAGACACAGCAGACAGCTTCTCTCTCCTTCTCGTGGGAGGGCACAGACCAGAAGATGGTGAGCAGGAAGAAGGCTCTCCTCCCGCCATGCTGGCTCTGATCTCGGACTTCCAGCCTCAGGAATGGTGAGAAATACATTGCTGCTTCTCATAAGGTGCCCATCTGTGGTCTTCCCAAACCCCTGGGGCTCTGTCCCATCCCAGGGGAGACTGACGAGATGTGGAAGTTAAATGTAATGTGGTTTCCTGGATGGGATCTGGGAAGAATGGGACAGTACTGTAAGACCTGTTAAATTACAAATAAGCCTGTACCGTACAGATGTTCACTTCTTCATTTTGATAAATATGCCATGGTGAGCTAAGATGTTTATGTCATGGGAACTCCCTGCACTGTTTTTACTACTTTTCCGTGTATCTCGAGTTGTTGCAGAATAAAAAGCTGTTTTCTTTAGAAAAACGTTAAGGAAGGAAAAAAGGAAAGCAGGGGAGGAGATCAGAATGGGATTGGGTTGTAAAGGCCGAAGCTGGAGGCCAGTGAAGGAAGAACACGGGGTGCCAAGAGAGACAGTTGGGGAGACCTTCTGTAGCTGGGGGTCCAGAGGGAGCTCTGAGGTGGTGGTGTTGAAGCCAAGATCTGAGGGACAAGCAGGACTGAACTGGGCAAAGATTATGAGCAAGACTCAGACGTGGGAGAGTGTGTCCTGCTCACAGAACTGAAAGAGCCTGCTCCGTGGCTAATCCAACTACAGCCTCCTCGATTGTACTAAGAGCTGAGCATTCACCATATGCCTGGGGGTGGGGGGTCCTCCAGAGTCTTCTCTCTGAGCCCCTCCTTCTGCCTCAGCCTCCCAGAGAGGCTGCCATGAACCATCTGTGGATTTGATCAGGTCTCTGTTCCTTTACAAATATTAAGGGCCCCGGGTCCGGGGTGGGGGCAGGAGTGGGAAGGTGGGTCTGGTGGGTGGGGGGGAGGAAGAGTATGAGAGGTGGGCAGGGATGCGTGGGGCTGAGCCTCTGCTCCCGGGTGTGCTGAGTGAGGTGCTCATGAGCCGACACACAATGTGTCCATTTGTCCCTTGCCCCATGGAATGGTCGTAAGGATGCCGGGTCACCAGGTTGCTTGAACGCTGGGAGCAAATCAGGCAAAGGGAAGAAGCTTTAACCCTACAGCAGCGTTTCTCAAATGTAACTTGGGGAGCTTGTTAAAAATTCATATTCCTGGCCCCACCCAAGGAACAAACACATTTGAGGCTGGGTCTTGAACAAACCCCCTCAGATTCAGATGCACATGCAGAGTTTGTGTCTCCAGTGCTCGGGGTGCATGGCCGTGCAGGGCTATCATATTGGGCCCAGGCCCCAGGCACTCCATGCCCCCTCCTCCCCGAAGCTGCCACCCACCCACACTCAGGGCCTGAAGACCCAAATCCTCCAGGGGCTCATGGGCCCAGATGCTCTTTGCTTTCAGGTGTTTTTCCAGCTAATTCTTGCAGAGCAACTGCCAGGTAACAAATACACAAAACCTGGGTGCTCCTTGGAGCTCATGCCCACTCTGAGACTCAGAGAGCCCTTCCTCAGGACTCTGCTCTGAGGTCCCTAACCGGGGAGCTGTCCTGACTCCCCCAAGCCTGGCCCAGGGAGGCCAGCTCCCCATGCCTCCCTCGAGCACTTTCCACACCATAGTTGGCATCTTTCTACGTGCCTGTGTCTCTCAGAGACCATGAAGTCCGTGAGGGCCCTGAGTCATCTCTATACCCCAGGGCCTGTCACAGGGCTTGGCCCACAGTGGACTCTCGGATGAATGAATGAGGGCATGGCCAGCTGGCTCCAGAGGATTCTATTCCTCTGCAAGTCCTCAGGTCCCTGCCCGAGACTTCTCTCTTCCTGGGGTGGGACCCCCACCACACACCTACTGGTGGGGTTGCTGATAACATACAGGACACCCAGCTAAATAGGAATTCCAGGTAATAAATCACGTTTTAGGAGAGGGGAAAGATGGCAGAGGAGTAGGGGACCCTATTTCAACTGGTCCCCGAATTGAGCTGGATATCTACCAGACCACTCTGAGCACCCATGAAACCAGCCTGAGATGTAAGAAGATCTGGATCTCTACAAACAGAATATCGCAGGCAGTTGGTTTTGAGGGACGAAGCGGAGAGCCGTGATTCCACAGGCAGATATCGGAGGATAAACAGCAGCGGGAAGATGCCTGGACGTGGGGATCCTACACTGCCGGCAAGTGACAGCCTCACGCACTGCGGACGGGGCACAGACTCACAGACTGGTAGCGTCAGGAAAGGACTTTAGGGCAGCCCCCGGGGGTGGAAAACCAGACCGGCAAGCTCGCGAGCATGCGAACCGCAGCCCCCCCTGACAGAAACCTGGAACGACGGTGGCGCACATGCAAACTGCAGCCTCCGAGACGGAAACCCGGTGCGCTGGGGTCGCGCCGGTGAACTGCAACCCCCGGGGTGGAAACCCCGAGCAGCGGAGTCACGTGTGTGTGAACTGGGATTGGCTGGCTGTTTTAGAAGCACAAAGGGCAGAGACGTGCCCTGACCTGGAGGCAGGACTGGGAGCACTGCGGGGGGCGCACAACCCAGGATGCTGCAGTTTATAGCAGCACGGACAGAAAAGGAGACAGTGGGGCCTGGAGAGCTCACTGAAGAACAGACTGTGGTCTCTCTGCTCTGAGGCAGAGGGTTGGAAATGGTCTCTTCAGCTCTGACTCACGGAAGAGATGCAGGAAGTCGCCAGGGAAAGGCACCAGAGAACAAAAGCCCCAAAGACTGATTCCCACTGAGCCCATCCCCCACCACAGGGGTACAGGGCAACTCCATGCCTGAGTAACTGCACGGCAGTCCCCTCCCCCAGAAGACAGGCTGGGAGAACAAGAGGCCAGCAACCCTAAGGTCCCAAGAAAACAGGTGCATCTTGCTTGGGTTGTGGTCAATAATTTGGACTCTATACATTCCCTCAAACACCCATCAACAGAATGACTAGGAGGAGGAGCCCCCAAAACAGAAAAGACTCAGAGATTATGACTTATGCTGCAGATTTACAAATGGATGCAGATATAACCAAGATGTGGGAGATGGAATTCAGGCTAGCAATTGTGAAGACAATGGCTAGAATGGAGAAACCAATTAATGGCAACATAGAGTCTCTAGGGGCAGAAATGAAAGGTGAATTGGTAGAACTTAAAAATGCTATCAATGAGATCCAATCCAATCTAGATAATCTAACAGCTAGGGTAACTGAGACAGAAGAGAGAATAAGTGACCTGGAAGACAATATAATAGATAAAAAGGGAAAAGAGGAGGCCAGGGAAAAACAACTCAGAATCCATGAAAATAGAATCAGAGAAATGTGACACCATGAGGCGTTCCAATGTCAGAATAATTGGAATCCCAGAGGGAGTGGAGAGAGAGAGAGGGCTAGAAGATGTATTTGAGCAAATCGTAGCTGAGAACTTCCCTAATCTGGGGAATGAAACAAACATTCGAGTTCTAGAGGCAGAGAGGACCCCTCCTAAGATCAAGGAAAACAGGCCAACACCCCGGCATGTAATAGTAAAACTTGCAAATCTTAGAACAAAGGAAGCCATCTTAAGGACAGTTAGGGGGAAGAGATTCCTTACGTACAGAGGGAGGAACATCAGAATAACATCAGACCTATCCACAGAGACCTGGCAAGCCAGAAAGGCCTGGCAAGACATATTCAGGGTACTAAATGAGAAGAACATGCAGCCAAGAATACTTTATCCGGCAAGGCTTTCATTTAGAATGGATGGAGAGATGCAGAGCTTCCACGACCAGCAGAAGTTGAAAGAATATGTGACCACTAAGCTGGCCCTGCAAGATATATTAAGGCGGTTCTATAAAAGGAGAAAGACCCCAAGGGTGATCTACAACAGAAATTCACAGGGACAATCTCTAAAAACAACATCTTCACAGGCAACATGATGACAATTAATTCATATCTTTCAATAATCACTCTCAATGTGAATGGCCTAAATGCTCCCATAAAACGGCACAGGGTTGCAGATTAGATAAAAAGACAGGACCCATCCATACGCTGTCTACAAGAGACTCATTTTGAACCTAAAGATACATCCAGACTGAAAGTGAAGCGATGGAGATCTATCTTCCATGCCAGTGGACCACAAAAGAAAGCTGGGGTAGCAATTCTTATATCAGACAAATTAGATTTTAAACTAAAGTCTGTAATAAGAGACACAGAAGGACATTATATCATTCTTAAAGGGTCTATCCAACAAGAAGATCTAACAATTGTAAATATCTATGCCCCCAACATGGGAGCAGCCATCTACATAAGCCAATTGTTAACCAAAATAGTCATATTGATAACAATACGTTAATTGTAGGAGACCTCAATACTCCACTCTCAGCAATGGACAGATCATCTAAGCAGAAAATCAACAAGGAAACAAGAGCTTTGAATGATACATTGGGCCAGATGGGCCTCATAGATATTTACAGAACATTCCACCCTAAAACAATGGAATACTCATTCTTCTCGAGTGCGCATGGAACTTTCTCCAGAATAGACCATATACTGGGTCACAAATCAGGTCTCAACCGATACCAAACGATTGAGATTATTCCCTGCATATTCTCAGACGACAATGTTCTAAAACTGGAACTCAATCACAAGAAAAAATTTGGAAGAAAATCAAACACTTGGAAGCTAAAGACCACTCTGCTCAAGAATGTTTGGGTCAACCAGGAAATCAAAGAAGAATTTAAACAATTCATGGAAATCAATGAGAACGAAAACACATCAGTCCAAAACCTATGGGATACTGCAAAGGCGGTCCTAAGGGGGAAATACATAGCCATCCAAGCCTCACTCAAAAAAATAGAAAAACCCCGAATTCACCAACTAACTCTACACCTTAAAGAACTAGAGAAAAAGCAACAAAGGATGCCTAAGCCACGCATTAGAACAGAAATAATTGAAATTAGAGCAGAAATCAATTAGAAACCAGAAACACAGTAGATCAGATTAATGAAACTAGAAGCTGGTTCTTTGAAAGAATGAATAAGATTGATAAACCACTGGCCAGACATATCCAAAAGAAAAGAGAAAGAACCCAAATTAATAAAATTATGAATGAAAGGGGAGAGATCACGACTAACACCAAGGAAATAGAAACAATTATTAGAAATTATTATCAACAACTATATGCCAATTAACTGAGCAAACTGGATGAAATGGAGACCTTCCTGGAAACCTTTAAGCTGCCAAGACTGAAACAGGAAGAAATTGACAATGTGAATAGGCCAATAACCAGTAACGAGATTGAAGCAGTGATCAAAAACCTCCCAAAAAACAAGAGTCCAGGGCCTGATGGATTCCCTGGGGAGTTCTACCAAACATTCAAAGAAGAATTAATACCTATTCTGCTGAAGCTGTTTCAAAAAATAGAAACAGAAGGAAAACTTCCAAACCCATTCTATGAGGCCAGCATTACCTTAATCCCCAAACCAGGCAAAGACCCCATCAAAAAGGAGAATTTCAGACCAATATCCCTGATGAATATGGATTCCAAAATCCTCAACAAAATCCTAGTTAATAGGATCCAACAATACATTAAAAGGATCATCCACCACGACATAGTGGGATTTATCCCCAGGATGCAAGGGTGGTTCAACATTCGCAAATCAATCAATGTGATAGAACACATTTATAAGAGGAGGGAGAAGAACCATATGGTCCTCTCAGTTGATGCAGAAAAAGCATTTGACAAAATACAACATATTTTCCTGATTAAAACTCTCCAGAGTATAGGGATAGAGGGAACATTCCTCAAGCTCATAAAATCCATCTACGAAAAACCCACAGCGAATATCATCCTCAATAGGGAAAAGCTGAGAGCCTTTCCTTTAAGATCAGGAAAACGTCAAGGATGTCCACTCTCACCACTATTGTTCAACATAGTACTAGAAGTTCTAGCAACAGCAATCAGACAACAAAAAGAAATAAAATGTATTCAAATTGGCAAAGAAGAAGTCAAACTCTCTCTTTTCGCAGACGACATGATACTTTATGTGGAAAACCCAAAAGACTGCACCCCCAAATTACTAGAACTCATACAGCAATTCAGTAATGTGGCAGGATACAAAATCAATGCACAGAAATCAGTTGCTTTCTTATACACTAACAACGCAACTGTAGAAAGAGAAATTAAAGAAATAATTCCATTTACAATAGCACCAAAAACCATAAGATACCTCGGAATAAACCTAACCAAAGAGGTAAAGGATCTATACTCTAGGAACTACAAAACGCTCATGAAAGAAATTGAAGAAGACACAAAAAGATGGAAAAATTTCCATGCTCATGGATCGGAAGAATAAACATTGTTAAAATGACTATGCTACCCAGAGCAATCTCTACCTTCAATGCCATCCCAATCAAAATTCCAATGACATTTTTCAAAGTGCTGGAACAAACAATCCTAAAATTTGTATGGAATCAGAAAAGACCCCAAATCACCAAGGAAATGTTGAAAAAGAAAACAAAGCCAGGGGGGCGGAGCAAGATGGCAGAGGAGTAGGAGACCTGGATTTCGTCTCCTCTCAGGAATTCAGCTGGATAGGGATCAAACCATTCTGAACACCTACAAACTCAACAGGAGATTGAAGAAAAGAAGAGCAACAACTCTCTGGACAGAAAAGCGACCACCTTCTGGAAGGTAGGACGTGCGGAGAAGTGAATCCGAGGTGATATTCGGGAGGATAGACGGCGAGGGAGGGGCCTCTGTCGGCCGCTACTGGCAAGTGATAGAGCCGCAGAGCACAAAATCGGAACTTTTAAAAGTCGACTCCGCTGAGGGACGTCACTCTGGTGGCTAAGCGGGGGGTGGAACCCTCCGGGACAGTGTGGTCTCAGGACCCTCGGGGTCACAGAAAGACCGGGGGTGCCTGAGTGTGGCAGAGCTCCCAGATAATGGAGCAGGGAAGCCGGCTGCAGAGGCGGAGCCCAGGCGCGGGCTCTCAGCTCGGGGTTGTCATAAACCGTGATCCACGGCACCGTCGGGCCACTGCTCCTCCAGCAGGGACCCAACAAGCGGCAGATCCGGGGGGACTCACCTTCCTCCCCTGGGAGGAGCCGCGCGGGAGTGCACTGCAGGGATCTGCTGGGTTTGGAGACTCCACCCGCGGTTGGGTGCCAGAGATAGAGGCGCGCGGTCGCAGGCCGGGTGAGCACAGAGTGCAGCCGGAGACCGGGGAGACGGGACTGACTGACGGCTTTTCTCTGGGGGCTCACTGAGGAGCAAGGCCCCTAGTTCTCGGCTCCTCTGGGGTGGATATTGGGAGGCCGCCATTTTCACTCTCTGCCTCCAAAGCTGTACGGAAAGCTCGCAGGGAACAAAAGCCCCGGAAAGCAAACCCGAGCAGATTACTTAGCCGGGAGGGGGCAAGGGCGGGGCAATTCCGCCTCCAGCAAAGACATTTGGAAACCACGGCAACAGGCCCCTCCCCAGAAGATCAGCGAGAACAGCCAGCCAAGACCAAGTTTACCGATAAATGAGAACGGCAGAACTCCAGCGCTAGGGGACTACTGCACATAGAATTCACAGCTTTTTTACCATGATTCTTTAGTCTTTTAAAGTTAATTTTTTTAACTGTCTTTTTGTCTTTATATTTCTTTTTGAATTTTTTTTCCCTTTTTCAACCGTCTTATCAATCCCTTTTTTTAAAAAAAACATTTTTATTTTTCATTTTTAGAGTCATATTCTATCCCTTCATAGTAGT
>NW_023270825.1:155892-214567 GCF_011800145.1 Mirounga leonina
TGCCTGATCACATCCTCTCCCTTTTTTTTTTCTTTTTCTTTTTTCTTTTTTTAAATCCTCTTCTTTCTTTTTTCAAACAACTTCTTATCAATTCCTTTTATAAAATTTTTTATAATTTCCATTTTTACAGTAATATTCCATCCCTTCATCATATCAACCCTTATTTTTGTACATATATAAGTTTTTCTTTCTTTAAAATTTTGGGAGGCACTTTCTTCTAACAGACCAAAATACATCCCAAATCTAGTGTGTGGCACTGATCTATATACCAGCCTGATCATATTTGATCACATTCTGGTTTTTCTTTTGTTGTTGTTTTGTTTTGTTTGTTTTTGTTTTTATCTTTATCTTTTTCCTTTTTTTTCTTTTTCTTTTTTCTCTCTTTCCCTTTCTTATCCCACTACTTCAGGTCTTTTCTGACTTGTTTAGAGTATATTTTCTGGGGACATGGTTACTCTGCTAGCATTTTGTACTCTTTATTCTCCTCTGCACAAAATGACAAGACAGAAAAAATCACCCCAACAAAAAGAACAAGAGGTGGTACCGACTGCCAGGGACCTACTCAATACGGATATTAGTACGATGTCAGATCTAGAGTTCAGAATCATCACTTTAAAGATACTAGCTGGGCTTGAAAAAAATATGGAAGTTATTAGAGAAACCCTTTCTGGAGAAGTAAAAGAGCTAAAATCCAACCAAGTAGAAATCAAAAGGCTATTAATGAGGTGCAATCAAAAACGGGGGCGCTAACTGCTAGAATAAATGAGGCAGAAGAGAGAATCAGTAATATAGAAGATGAAGTGATGGAAAATAAAGAAGCTGAGAAAAAGAGAGATAAACAACTACTGGATCACGAGGGCAGAATTCGAGAGATAAGCGATACCATAAGACGAAACAACATTAGAATAATTGGGATCCCAGAAGAAGAAAGAGAGAGAAGGCCAGAAGGTATAATGGAGCAAATTATAGCAGAGAACTTTCCCTAATTTGGGGAAAGAAACAGGCATGAAAATCCAGGAAGCACAGAGAACCCCTCTCAAAATCAATAAAAATAGGTCAACTCCCCGACATCTAATAGTAAAACTTATGAGTCTCATAGACAAAGAGAAAATCCTGAAAGCAGCTCGGGAGAAGAGATATGTAACCTACAATGGTAGAAACATTAGATTGTCAACAGACCTATCCACAGAGACCTGGCAGGCCAGAAAGGACTGGCAGGATATATTCAGAGCACTAAATCAGAAAAATATGCAGCCAAGAATACTCTACCCAGCTAGGCTGTCATTGAAAATTGAAGGAGAGATAAAAAGCTTCCAGGACAAACAAAAACTAAAGGAATTTGCAAACACAAAACCAGCTCTACAGGAAATCTTGAAAGGGGTCCTCTAAGCAAAGAGAAACCCTAAAAGCAACATAGACCAGAAAGGAACACAGACAATATATAGTAACAGTCACCTTACAGGCAATACAATGGCACTAAATTCCTATCTTTCAATAGTTACCCTGAATGTAAATGGGCTAAATGCCCCAATCAAAAGACACAGGCTATCAGACTGGATTAAAAAACAAGACCCATCGATATGCTGTCTGCAAGAGACTCATTTTAGAACCAAAGACACCCCCAGATTGAAAGTGAGGGGGTGGAAAACCATTTACCATGCTAATGGACACCAAAAGAAAGCTGGGGTGGCAATCCTTATATCAGACAAATTAGATTTTAAACCAAAGACTGTAATAAGAGATGAGGAAGGACACTATATCCTACTTAAAGGATCTATCCAACAAGAAGATCTAACAATTGTAAATATCTATGCCCCTAACATGGGAGCAGCCAATTATATAAGGCAATTAATAACAAAAGCAAAGAAACACATCGACAACAATACAATAATAGTGGGGGACTTTAACACCCCCCCTCACTGAAATGGACAGATCGTCTAAGCAAAAGATCAACAAGGAAATACAGACTTTAAATGACACACTGGACCAAATGGACTTCACAGGCATATTCAGAACATTCCACCCCAAAGCAACGGAATACACATTCTTCTCTAGTGCCCATGGAACATTCTCCAGAATAGATCACATCCTAGGTCATAAATCAGGTCTCAACCGGTACCAAAAGATTGGGATCATTCCCTGACTATTTTCAGACCACAGTGCTTTGAACCTAGAACTCAATCACAAGAGGAAAGTCGGAAAGAACTCAAATACATGGAGGCTAAAGAACATCCTACTGAAGAATGAATGGGTCAACCAGGAAATTAAAGAAGAATTAAAAAAATACATGGAAACCAATGAAAATGAAAGCACAACTGTTCAAAATCTTGGGGATGCAGCAAAGGCAGTCCTAAGAGGAAAGTATATAGCAATACAAGCCTTTCTCAAGAAACAAGAAAGGTCTCCAGTACACAACCTAACCCTACACCTAAAGGAGCTGGAGAAAAAACAGCAAATAAAGCCTAAACCCAGCAGGAGAAAAGAAATAATAAAGATCAGAGCAGAAATCAATGAAATAGAAACTAAAAGAACAGTAGAACAGATCAACGAAACTAGGAGCTGCTTCTTTGAAAGAATTAACAAGATTGATAAACCCCTGGCCAGACTTATCAAAAAGAGAAGAGAAATGACCCAAATCAACAAAATCAGGAATGAAAGAGGAGAGATTACAACCAACACCAAAGAAATACAAACAATAATAAGAACATATTATGAGCAACTCTATGCCAGCAAATTAGATAACCTGGAAGAGATGGATACATTCCTAGAGATGTATCAACTACCAAAACTGAACCAGGATGAAATAGAAAACCTGAACAGACCTATAACCACTAAGGAAATTGAAGCAGTCACCAAAAATCTCCAAACAAAAGCCCAGGGCCAGATGGCTTCCCAGGGGAATTATACCAAACATTTCAAGAAGAATTAATACCTAGTCTTCTGAAACTGTTCCAAAAAATAGAAATGGAAGGAAAACTTCCAAACTCATTTTATGAGGCCAGCATTACCTTGATCCCAAAACCAGACAAAGACCCCATCAAAAAGGAGAATTACAGACAATATCCCTGATGAACATGGATGCAAAAATTCTCACCAAAATACTAGCCAATAGGATCCAACAGTACATTAAAAGGATTATTCACCACGACCAAGTGGGATTTATCCCTGGGCTGCAAGGTTGGTTCAACATCCGCAAATCAATCAATGTGATACAATACATTAACAAAATAAAGAACAAGAATCATGTGATCCTCACAATAGATGCAGAAAAAGCTTTTGACAAAGTACAGCATCCTTTCTTGATCAAAACTCTTCAGAGTATAGGGATAGAGGGTACATACCTCAGTATCATAAAAGCCATCTATGAAAAACCTACAGCAAATATTATTCTCAATGGGGAAAAACTGACAGCTTTCCCCCTAAGGTCAGGAACGCGGCAGGGATGTCCACTCTCACCACTGCTATTCAACATAGTATTGGAAGTCCTAGCCACAGCAATCAGACAACAAAAAGAAATCAAAGGCATCCAAATTGGCAAAGAAGAAGTCAAACTCTCACTCTTTGCAGATGATATGATACTTTATGTGGAAAACCCCAAAGACTCCACCCCAAAACTGCTAGAACTCATACAGGAATTCAGTCAAGTGTGAGGATATAAAATCAATGCACAGAAGTCAGTGGCATTCCTATACACCAACAACAAGGCAGAAGAAAGAGAAATAAAGGAGTCGATCCCATTTACAATTGCACCCAAAACCATAAGATACCTAGGAATAAATCTAACCAAAGAGACAAAGGATCTGTACTCAGGAAACTATAAAATACTCATGAAAGAAATTGAGGAAGACACAAAGAAATGGAAAAACATTCCATGCTCATGGATTGGAAGAACAAGTATTGTGAAGATGTCAATGCTACCTAGAGCAATCTACACATTCAATGCAATCCCCATCAAAATACCATCCACTTTTTTCAAAGAAATGGAACAAAGAATCCTAAAATTTGTATGGAACCAGAAAAGACCCCGCATAGCCAGAGGAATATTGAAAAAGAAAAGCAAAGCCGGCGGCATCACAATTCCGGACTTCAAGCTCTATTACAAAGCTGTCATCATCAAGACAGCATGGTACTGGCACAAAAACAGAAACATAGATCAATGGAGCAGAATAGAGAGCCCAGAAATGGACCCTCAACTCTATGGTCAACTCATCTTCGACAAAGCAGGAAAGAATGTCCAATGGAACAAAGACAGTCTCTTCAACAAATGGTGTTGGGAAAATTGGATAGCCACGTGCAGAGGAATGAAACTGGACCATTTCCTTACACCACACACAAAAATAGACTCCAAATGGTTGAAAAACCTCAATGTGAGACAGGAGTCCATCAAAATCCTAAAGGAGAACACAGGCAGCAACCTCTTTGACCTCAGCCAAAGCAACTTCTTCCTAGAAACATCGCCAAAGGCAAGGGAAGCAAGGGCAAAAATGAACTATTGGGACTTCATCAAGATAAAAAGCTTTTGCAATGCAAAGGAAACACTCAACAAAACCAAAAGACAACCGACAGAATGGGAGAAGATATTTGCAAATGACAGATCAGATAAAGGGCTAGTATCCAAAATCTATAAAGAACTCATCACACTCAATACCCAAAGAACAAAGAATCCAATCAAGAAATGGGCATAAGACATGAACAGACATTTTTCCAAAGAAGACATCCAAATGGCCAACAGACACATGAAAAAGTGCTCAATATCGCTCGGCATCAGGGAAATCCAAATCAAAACCTCAATAAGATACCACCTCACACCAATCAGAATGGCTAAAATTAACAAGTCAGGAAATGACAGATGTTGGCGGGGATGCGGAGAAAGGGGAACCCTCCTACACTGTTGGTGGGAATGCAAGCTGGTGCAGCCACTCTGGAAAAGTGTATGGAGGTTCCTCAAAAAATTGAAAATAGAGCTACCATATGATCCAGCAATTGCACTACTGGGTATTTACGCCAAAGATACAAAAGTAGGGATCCGAAGGGGTATGTGCACCCCGATGTTTATAGCAGCAATGTCCACAATAGCCAAACTGTGGAAAGAGCCAAGATGTCCATCGACAGATGACTGGATAAAGAAGAGGTGGTATATATATACAATGGAATATTATGCAGCCATCAAAAGGAATGAGATCTTGCCATTTGCAACGACGTGGATGGAACTGGAGGGTATTATGTTGAGTGAAATAAGTCAAACAGAGAAAGACATGTATCATATGATCTCACTGATATGAGGAATTCTTAATCGCAGGAAACAAACTGAGTGTTGTTGGAGTGGGGGGTGGGGTGGGAAGGATGGGGTGACTGGGTGATAGACACTGGGAAGGGTATGTGCTCTGGTAAGCGCTGTGAATTGTGCAAGACTGTTGAATCTCAGATCTGTACCTCTGAAGCAAATAATGCGATATATGTTAAGAAAAAAGAAAAGAAGAAGAAGGTAGCGGGAGGGGAAGAATGAAGCAGGGGGAATCGGAGGGGTAGACAAACCATGAGAGACAATGGACTCTGAATAACAAACATGGTTCTAGAGGGGAGGGGGGTGGGAGGATGGGTTAGCCTGGTGGTGTGTATTGAGGGGGGCACATTCTGCATGGAGCACTGGGTGTTGTGCACAAACAATGAATCATGGAACACTTCATCTAAAACTAATGATGTAATGTATGGGGATTAACATAAGAATAAAAAAAATGTGAACACAAAAAGAAAACAAAGCCAGGGGCATCACATTGCCCGATTTCAAGCTATATTACAAAGCTGTGATCACCAAGACAGCATGGTACTGGCACAAAAACAGACACATAGACCAATGGAACAGAATAGAGAATCCAGATATGGACCCTCAACTCTATGGTCAAATAATCTTTGACAAAGCAGGAAAAAACATGCAATGGAAAAGACAGTCTCTTCAATAAATGGTGCTTGGAAAATTGGACAGCCATATGCAGAAGAATGAAACTCAACCATTCTCTAACACCATTCACAAAGATAAACTGAAAGTGGATGAAAGACCTCAATGTGAGACAGGAATCCATCAAAATCCTAGAGGAGAATATAGGCAATAACCTCTTTGACATTGGCCACAGCAACTTCTTTCAAGATACATCTCCAAAAGCTACTGAAACAAAAGCAAAAATGACCTTTTGGGACTTCATCAAGATAAAAATCTTCTGCACAGCAAAGGAAACAGTCAACAAAACAAAGAGGCAAGCCATGGAATGGGAGAAGATATTTGCAAATGACACTACAGATAAAGGGCTGGTATCCAAGATCTAGAAAGAACTTCTCAAACTCAACACCCAAAAAACAAATCATGTCAAAAAGTGGGCAGAAGAGATGAACAGACACTTCTCTGAAGAAGACATACAAATGGCTAACAGACACATGAAAAATGTTCATCATCATTAACCATCAGGAAAATCCAAATCAAAACCACACTGAGATACCACCTTACACCAGTTAGAATGGCAAAAATGGACAGGGCAAGAAACAACAACTGTTGGAGAGGTTGTGTAGAAAGGGCAACCCTCTTACACTCTTGGTGAGAATGCAAGTTGGTACTGCCACTTGGGAAAACAGTGTGGATGTTCCTCAAAAATTTAAAAATAGAGCTACCCTATGACCCAGCAATTGCACTACTGTGTATTTACCCCAAAGACACAGATGTAGTGAAAAGAAGGGCCATATGCACCCCAATGTTCATAGCAGCAATGTCCGCAATAGCCAAACTGTGGAAAGAGCCGAGACACCCTTCAACAGATGAATGGATAAAGAAGATGTGGTCCATATATACAATGAAATATTACTCAGCCATCAGAAAGGATGAATACCCAACATTTACATCAACATGGATGGGACTGGAGGAGATTATGCTAAGTGAAATAAGTCAAGCAGAGAAAGTCAATTATCATATGGCTTCACTTATTTGTGTAACATAAGGAATAACATGGAGGACATTAGGAGAAGGAAGGGAAAAATGGGCGGGGGGAATTAGAGGGAGAGATGAACCATGAGAGACTATGGACCTGAGAAACAAACAGGGTTTTAGAGGGGTGGGGGGAGGGGGAATTGGTTAGCCCGGTGATGGGTATTAATGAGGGCAGGTACTGCATGGAGCACTGAGTGTTATATGAAAACAATGGATCGTGGATCACTACATCAAAAACTAATGTATTGTATGGTGACTAACATAACATAATAAAATTTTAAAAATAAATAAATAAATAAATCACGTTTTAGGACAAGTACAGCCCAGGCATTGCGAGGCATTTTTGCTCGCCAATTCTGGAGCTCTGTGTGTAGGGGGCGAGGATGAGTGAGAAGCGCACGCCCATTGGCCAGAAGCCATCAGTCTCACCGCAGAGATGGGGGAAGCGACAGTCACGGGGACCGCAAGGAGAGAGGAGGGGGACACATCTGGGCTAGTCAGAGGAGGGTCGGTTCCACCAGAAAGGACCACGGGAGGCCCCCTGCCACATGATGTGCAGCCCGAAGTGTAACAAAGGTGTTGACTCACCCATAATTGCATCAAACTGAAGCCTGAGACAGAACGTTCTGGGAGGTTTCCTTGTTTGTAAAGGAAGTTGAAACCCTCCCTTCTCTGGTCCAAGCTGGGGGCCGTGGGTTCTGCAGGGACAGCTCTGCTCTGGGGAGTGTACTTTTGGCCCCTGTGGTCTGGTGTCCCAGCAGCAGGTGGGGGGTGGGGGGTCTAGACCATGCGGGGAGGGGAGGCCGGCAGGGCTCCAAGCGGGCCAGCGCCCTGAGTGACCCATATCCTTAAAGCGATTCTGTAGCAAAGGAGCTGGAGGAGTGCACACAGCTCGGGGGTCACAACACCCCAGGTGAGACGTGGGAGGTGATTGATGGGACACCCCCCTGCTGGGGGAGCGGAAAGTGCCCGCGCCTAGGAGAGGGTCTGAGGCCAGCCGAGACTACTGGAGGGAGCGTGGGAGGAAGTGAGGGTGCGCGGGCCCCCCTCAACCATGCCCGCGTTTACCAAGAGCTCCGCAGCCTACGGCCCCCTTCCCGTCCCTCAAGCCTAACATCAGAAACCTCTCAGCACCAGGCCGCCAGCCGTGTGTTCCAGACCAACCCGGGGACCCGTCCACAGGCTGGCACAGAGCGTGGGCAAAGCCTGGAGCCTGGGCTCAGGACCCCGCCGCCTTCAGCCGGGCCGCCGGGTCTGAGGTCAATGTGCCACCACGGCGGGCCAGGCCGGGCACCGTGTCTCTCGGAGGGCAGGAGCCTGGGCCCCCGCGACCCGGAGCCTGCCCCATGTCTCTGTGCCTCCGTTTCCCTCAGCTGTAAAAACAGAACACTTGCACCTACCCAGGGTACCGTATGTGAGTATTGCGAGTCCTTAGCAGAAAGTAGAGGACAGAGCCCGTGCGTGACCTCATGGTCATGACCGGGCCTCTGTGGGCAAAGGAAGAATGGGTCCGTTTGCTCAAAAACAGGGGGCGCAGGAAGAACAGCCCGTGACCGAGGCACCCGCCATGGGCCACAGGCTTTAGTATGAAGTTGACCTGCTTTCTTACACAGCGTTCCGATTTCCCTGTCGGTTCTCTTCCCCTGATGCTAAGAGCTCGGCGGGCGGAGGATGCGCTCGGGTTCATCTATTGCTGTGTAATAAATCACTCCGAAAGTCCCGTTTGGAAGGGTCAGGAGTCCGGGGGAGGCTGAGCCGGGGGTGGGGGGCGCGGTTTCCGGCCCAGGGCCCCTCCTGAGCTTATAGTGAAGGCACGGGCAGGGGGCTGTTGTCTTCGTAAAAAGTGGCTGCACAGACTGAAGGAGGAGCGGATGGGTGCGTGAGGACGGTGGCCCTGCGCCTCTGGACACAGGGGGAGAATCTAGGCCTTGGGAACCGGGGTACATCAGGGGGTCGGTAGTACGTCGGACCCGGGCTGCTCTGACCCCAAAGCCCCTGTTCAGCAGGAATTCTCAGACGCCGCCTTGCGCGGGCAGCGGGAGCGGAGGATGGCAAGCCGCTCCCCCCTTCAAGGGACAGATGACCGAGCAGCGCGCAAAGCAGAGGCGGGAAGGCTCCTTGCGCGGCCAGATCCTCCCGCGGCCGCCCGGGAATCCGCGGGGCACAGCCGGGGCGGCGCCCAGGGGACTTGGCAAAGGCGCCGCGGATCTGCAGCCGCACGAAGCCGGCTCAGCGCTAACACGGCCGGAGAGAGGCCGGGGTGTCAGACCGCGGCGGGCGGCTCTCGGTCCTTCTCCAGCCGAGAGCAGAGCCCACTCCCCGGCCTGGAGGAGAGAAGGCTCGCCCGCCGCGGGGCCGGGGCAGTTACTTGTCGGGGTCTCTTTCTTCCCCCGAAGAACTCTTTAAGGAGCGATGATGGACAAACGAGGTTCAGAGGTGAAGGGACCAGCCTAAGGTCACCCAGCGGGGAGGTGGGGCAGAGCGGGGACGTGGGAGGAGCCTGGCTGAGCGGGGCCTTCCCTTGACCGCCGCCGCCCCAGCCTCCGGGAAGAAGCTCTCTGGAAGGGCCTGGTCTTTGTCCCTCCCCGCCTCCCCTGCTCTGTGCAGGTGGGACATCCTCTCCCTGGGATTCCTGCCCTACACCGCCCCCCCGTCCGGCCTACCTGTGCCAGGTTGACCCCCGGGAATCAGAAGCAACAACGGGAAGGCAATGGCTGTGGAAAACGGAAAACAGATCGCCATGGTCAAGTTTGCAAGACCCAAGTCAAATCAGTCCCGATGGATGCCATGTGTGGCCGGGGACCGTAAGAGTGACTGTCCCCCAGACGGAGCACCTGCCAGCCCCATGTCTGGGGCTGAGCACGTGAGGTCCAACTGCCACATCTTCCCCTTCCAGGCAGGTGCAACCGCCACACCCCTACAGACCCCAGAGGCCAGGGCCACTGCTGGCCTCTGCCTGTCCCTCTCTGCAGTGCCAGGCTCCCTGAGTCTTAGCAGGAGGCTCCTGGACACCTTGGCCCTGACCCCGCCAAAGCCAGGTTGGACCTCCCAGCTCCCTTCGGGCTGCTCGCCGGGTCCATCTCAAGTCCGAGGAACATGCCCATCAGCAGTCCCAGGCAGGACGTGGTGACAGACAGGAACAGAGCTCCCATTCGGCTGGGACCCCATTCCATATAAAGGAGGCAGCCTTCCCTACTCAGATCCTCAGGCAAGCGACACCTTAGACAAATAGTGACCCCAGCACCTGTACAAGAATTATACTCCCAAGGGGCGCCTGGGTGGCTCAGTCCGTTAAGTGGCTGACTCCTGGTTTTGGCTCAGGTCAGGATCTGGAGGTCGTGGGATCAAGCCCCGCATCGGGCTCCGTGCTCAGCGTGGAGTCTGCTTCAGATTCTTTCTCTCCCTCTCCCTCTGCCCCTCCTGCTCTCTTTCTCTCTCTCTAAAATAAAGAAATGAAATCTTTAAAAAAAGGAATTATACTCCCACGATTGGCATTTTTCTGTCCTATGTTCAAGGATGGAAATGCTTTTCTTTTTCTTTTTCTTTTCTTTTTTTTTTTTTGAGGCTGGAAGGTAGAGAGAGCCTGGATTTGGCATGGGGTTGGTTTTGCCCAAGCTCCACCAGCTCCACCATTGAACAGCTAAGGGTCCTTGGGCAAGTCGTGAACTCGCCTTTCTGGAGGCTGGCAAATACCAAGACTTGGTGACAACAGTTCAGATGGAAAAGGGACAGAGATCTTTTCAACAGAAGGAGGTACTGGAGATATACAAAGAGTTGGTCCATCCGGAATGGCGGACATGGATGATCTAGCTGATGTTCTGCCTGTGGACGGTGTTCAGCACCCTCCCAGCCCCACCCAGAGGGCCGCCCAGTGGCCCTGAACGAAGGAATGATGATCTCAGGGCTCAAGGAGAAGCAGAGGGTTTTTCAGGACTGGGAGCCCATGGGGGCAAGAGAGAGAAGGAGAGACAGAGAAGATCCCAGTGGAGAAGGGCTCCCCTGCAATTGGTGGGCTGGAGTAAAAGCAGGAGCAAGAGAGGGGGGTGGAAGCAGAGGAGGAGGACCCGGCAAGCAGACCCCAGGAATGCGGAGCAGGAAGACAGAAGGAGCCTGGGCCCCCGACCAGGTGCTGCAACCGCATCAACCCACCACCCACCCTGAACTTACATGAGTGAGAAGTAAACTGTAGCCTTGTTTTAGCCACTATTTCTTTAGGATTCTGTGTATTTTTTTTTTGAAGATTTTATTTATTTATTAGAGAGAGAGAGCAGAAGCAGGGGGAAGGACAGAGGGAGAGGGAGAAGCAGGCTTCCCGCAGAGCAGGGAGCCCGACGTGGGGCTCGATCCCAGGACCCTGGGACCATGACCTGAGCCGAAGGCAGACGCTTAACAACTGAGCCACCCAGGCGCCCCTGGGATTCTGTGTAATTTTAAAATATGTATTCAATTCTGAAAATATGTGGAACCTAAAAGGGCATGAAGTCACCATTTTAGGGAGGATGGGACCAGAACTCTCCGTAGTCACCTCAGCGGTTCCTGGCCAGCACATACTTGGTAAGTACCCTAGGACACAGCCCTGCACAAACAGTCCTGTCCTACAGACGCTTGTGCTCCATGTTATGTCCCAGACCCTTTATGTGGCTGTCGGGAAAATGTTGCTATCTGCACTTGTAGAGACCAGGAGGTTAAGCCCGAGGGATTTCCAGTTGCTTGAGGCTACAGAGCTGGCGAGGTTCATGGCATGCCCAGCCACAACCTTACCGGCAATCCGGTGGTTTCCAAACTGTGCTCTGTGGCACCCTACAGTCTGTCAGACGTGGTCACGGACGGTGGGGCGCGACCATGAGGGATCAAGGGGAAGGTTTTCTCAGGAGCCCAAGACAGGCCTGGGATTCGAGAGAGATCCGAGGAGACCTCAATGTCCCCACGGCTTTTAGTGCAAATCACAAGTGAAGGGCCCTGGGGTGAAAAGGAGGCCTCCCAGACGGATGGTGCCAGAGACCAGAGGCCCCTGACACCTGTGCCCCCCCACGCTCGGGGTCCTCACACTGACACCCCAAATCTGGAATGGGGGAGGGGTGCCTCAAAATGCAAATCAATCTACCGGCAAATAAAGAGTGTTGCATTTTTTAAAATATATCTGAGTGTGTGTATGAAGATTCGCATCACATACACAAACATGTCAAAGAAAGTGACTTGTAAAAGAAATCACAACAAAATGTTAGCTGGGGGATGACATTTGGGGGACCATTTTCCAAAGTCCTGTGTATTTTCTGGGTTTTCACATGTTCCTCAATGAATATTTCATAAACAAAAGATAAAAATGAAAAGGGAGAGTGTTTGTTTGTTTGTTTAAGAAGCAAGTTAGGAGCTGTTCCTGTAACTGGATTATTCCATTTGATCTAATAAATTCATGTTTCCAGAAATGCTTATTTGGCCATTCCAGCCTAAAAACAGAACCCTGAGGCGTCCCTGCCAACCTTTCCCAAGCAAGGGGAGGAGTTCTTCATGTGGATAAATAGGCATCAGCACCCATGAAAATCCAGCACTGGGGGCAGGCGATGGCTTTGGAATCCGCTGAGGACATCTGGCTGCAGAGGCAGGTAATCCATGATGCTGTCTATCCCGAGAGCAAAGGAACCCATTTTTCTAGGGTGGTTCTAGGCCTTGGCCTGCAGCCTGTGAGGTGGCAGGGGGCCTGGCAAAGGCGTCCCAGAGCGCTGGGGACAGTTCCAGTGCTGGCCCCGAAGGCCATGCCCTCTAAAGACACGTCTTCTCTCCACGTCTGAGTTTTCACACCTGCAAAGGGTGCACGTACCACGAGGGCCTCTTTGGCGCTTTCTGCCTCCCACACTTTGGGATTCTGAGTTTAGCCAGCTGTGTACCTCCACGCACCGGACCCTCCGGACCACAACTGCCCCGAGGGGCACGGGGCTCCCCTTGTCTGGCCCCCGGCACTGCTTTTACAACAAGGTGCAGACGGAACTGATGACGGGGGTCCCTCCGGGCAGAGCCCACGGGGTCTCCAAGGGGCACGGTCCCACACTCCTCTCCCCTCCAGGGCCCCCGGCAAACAGACAGGCAGGCAGTGTCTGTCCAGCAACCGAAAAGACAGGCTGCTCAGAAACAGAGCCAGCCTGCCAACTCGCCCAAAGTTCTTTCTCTCCAGAAATAATTCGGGGGGGTGGGATGTTTAACTCTTCCAAATAAATGGTTGATTAGCCTGAGAGTAAACAGTCAGTTGAGGCAATTCAGCTGCTGCAGCTGGTCTGAAGGGGTTTCCACTGGCCTCTTGATGGAAAGCAGCTCAACTGCCCTCCCCTCCCCACTTCCCTCCCCACCTCCTCTCCTCACCTCCCCTTCCCACCTCTGAAACTGACCTTTTCTATTCTGAGCTCTGGGACCCGAGTAGGCAGGGGCTGAAGGTCAGTAACCCTGTTGGCTGCCCCTCTCTCTGATCTTTCCTGCAATAGCCCCATCCCCTCCCCACGTGGGGTCACAGCTCTGGCGTGGCGGGTAGTTTCAGAGACGGGGTGGCGTATGGGAGGAGAGACGCCTCTGGAACACCCGTTTTGAGCCCGGCACCTTCACGGTTTCTCTCCCGTGAGCTTAATCAGCGTGTTGTACAGAGATGGGAATGGAGGCTCAGAGAGGGTCAGCCACTTGCTTGTCCCCACACAGCAGGGCAAGTAGCCCAGAGGAAATCCCAGTCCAGGTCTCTGCGGCTCTGAAGCCCACACTACTTTCTCCCTACTGGGATTCGGGAGCCAGGCTAACGGGTCTCCTCCCCCTGCTCCCGCACTCGCCTACTGTGCTGACTGTGGGCGATCCCCTCACCACTCTGTGCCCAGTTTCTCCCCTGGGGAAAATGGCAACAGCTGCAGTATTTATCTCAAGTGTAATGTAATCATGCATGTTGGGTGCCCATGAGCGTGCCTACCCAAGAAAGTCAGGAAGCTAACAGAAGCAGGGACTAGAACACAGGCCACATGGGGGTGGCAGTGGGAGGCAGTCGGGGTACCATCTGGCTCCCAACACTTAAAGGAGCTTTGTTTTCCAGAGTTGAGGACAGAGGGAATGTCGCCCCTCTTGGCTCTGGGGCTCCTGGTGGCTGGGCTCTGCCCCACTGTCCACCGCGTCTCGGGGGGCGTGCTTGACCCGCAGAATGTCACCCAGGAGGACGTACACAACGAGACACCAGTGGACAACCTCGGATTAGCCTCCAGCAGCACCGACTTCGCCCTCAGCCTCTATAAGCAGTTGGCTTCGAAGACGCCCAGTAAGAATGTCATCTTCTCCCTGCTGAGCGGCTCCATCACCTTGGCCTTCCTCTCCCTGGGGGCCCAAGGCAGCACCCTGGTGGAGATCCTCAAAGGCCTCGAGTTCAACCTCACAGAGACCCCCGACGCCAAAATCGACCGGGGTTTCCAGCACGTGCTGCAAACCCTCCACCAACCCAGCAAGGAACTGCAGCTGAGCGTGGGCAGCGCCATGTTCCTCAGCCAGCAGCTGAGGCTGCTGGAGAAGTTCACGGAAGATGCCAGGGCGCTGTATGCCGCTGAGGCCTTCTCCACCAGCTTCCAGGACTCTGCTGACTCCGAGAAGCTCATCAACGACTACGTGAAGATTCGGACCCAGGGAAAAACTAGATTTCGTCAAGGACCTTGAACTGAACACAGCCATGGTCCCGGTGAATTACATCTTCCTTAAAGGTGAGTGCCTGGCTTGGGGTTTGGAAGGATTCAGAGTTTTAGTTCTGAGCCTTGGGGGCCATTTTCTGTCCTGCCGTAGCAAACCGTGTTATTGGGGAAACCACCATAGAGCAGGTGCCCTCGGTCTGGGGTGGGGGGAGGGGAGGAGGCACGGCACCGAGGCCCCGCCCTGCCTGTAGGCATTGTCTTCTCTTAGGATTTTTTAAAATTTATTTTATTTTATTTTTTACATTTTTTAATTATGTTCAGTTAGCCATCATATAGTACATCATTAGTTTTCATGTATAGTGTGCAAAGACTCATTAGCTGCATATAACACATAATGGTCATCACAACATGTGCCCTCCTTCATACCCATCACCAGGCTAACCCATCCCCCACCCTTCTCCCCCCTAAAACCCTCAGTTTGTTTCTCAGAGTCCAGAGTCTCTCATGGTTCGTCGCCCCCTCTGATCCCCCCCTTCATTTTTCCCTCCCTTCTCCTAATGTCCTCCACAAATAAGTGAAACCATATGATAATTGACTTTCTCTGCTTGACTTATTTCACTGAGCATAATCTCCTCCACTCCCATCCATTTTTCATTTGTAGAGCCATATTCTATCCCTTCATAGTAGCTAACCTTATTTTTGGTATATATATAAGTTGTTCTCTCTTAAAATTTTGGGATACAGTTTCTTCTAACAGACCAAAATATACCCTAAATCTCCAGTGTATGGCTTTGTTATAGTCTCCTGCCTGATCACATTCTCTCCTTTTTTTTTTTTATTTCTCTTCTTTCTTTTTTCAACCAACTTCTTATCTTATCAATTCCTTTCATAAAATCTTTTATAATTTTCATCTTTACATTCATATTCCATCCCTTCATCATATTGACCCTTATTTTTGTACATATATAAGCTTTTCTTTCTTTAAAATTTTGGGAGGAAGTTTCTTCTAACAGACCAAGATACACCCAAAATGTGGCACTGACCTATTCACCAGCCTGAATTATCTGATCATATTCTTCTTCGTCTTTTTTTTATCTTTTTCATTTCCTTTTTTTCCCTTTCTTTCTTTCCCTTCCTTTTCCCCCAGTTTCAGATCTCTTCTGATTTGTTTAGTGTATATTTTTCTGGGGTCACTGTTACCTTGTTAGCATTTTGTTCTCTCATTCATCTATTCTCCTCTGGACAAAATGACAAGATGGAAAAAATCACCTCAAAAAAAAGAACAAGAGGAAGTACTGACTGCCAGGGACCTAAACAATATGGACGATAGTAAGATGTCAGAACTAGAGTTCAGCATGACAATTTTATAGATACTAGCTGGGCTGGAAAAAATTATAGAAGATACTAGAGAATCCCTTTCTGGAGAATAAAAGAACTAAAATCTAAACAAGTCAAAATCAAAAAGGATATGAAGTGCAATAAAAAATAGAGTCTCTAACTGCTAGGATAAATGAGGCAGAAGAGAGAATTCATGACATAGAACACCAAATGATGGAGAAAAAGCTGAGAAAAAGAGAGATAAACAACTACTGGATCACAAGGGCAGAATTCGAGAGATAAGTGATACCATAAGATGAAATAGTATTAGAATAATTGGGATCCCAGAAGAAGAAGAGAGAGAGGGGCAGAAGGTATATTGGAGCAAATTATAGCAGAGAACTTCCCTAACTTGGCCAGGGAAACAGGCATCAAAATCCAGGAGGCATAGACAACCCCCCTCAAAATCAATGGTAGAAACAATAGATTGCCAACAGACCTATCCACAGAGACCTGGCAGGCCAGAAAGGACTGGCAGGATATATTCAGAGCACTAAATCAGAAAAATATGCAGCCAAGAATACTCTATCCAGCTAGGCTGTCATTGAAAAAAGAAGGAGAGATAAAAGAGCTTCCAAAATAAACAAAAACTAAAGGAATTTGCAAACACAAAACCAGCCCTACAAGAAATCTTGAAAGGGGTCCTCTAAGCAAACAGAGAGCCTAAAAGCAACATAGACCAGAAAGGAACACAGACAATATACAGTAACAGTCATCTTACAGGCAATACAATGGCACTAAATTCATATCTTTCAATAGTTACCCTGAATGTAAATGGGCTAAATGCCCCAACAAAAAGACACAGGCTATCAGATTGGATAAAAAACAAGACCCATTGATATGCTGTCTACAAGAGATTCATTTTAGAACCAAAGACACCTCCAGATTGAAAGTGAGGGGGTGGAAAATCATTTACCATACTAATAGACACCAAAAGAAAGCTGGGGTGGCAATCCTTATATCAGACAAATTAGATTTTATTTTATTTTTTTTAAGATTTTATTTATTTATTTGACAGAGAGAGACACAGCGAGAGAGGGAACACAAGCAGGGGGAGTGGGAGAGGGAGAAGCAGGCTTCCCACTGAGCAGGGAGCCCGATGTGGGGCTCAATCCCAGGACCCTGGGATCCTGAAATGAGCTGAAGGCAGACGCTTAATGACTGAGCCACCGAGGCACCCCAACAAATTAGATTTTAAACCAAAGACTGTAATAAGAGATGAGGAAGGACACTATATCCTACTTAAAGGGTCTATCCAACAAGAAGATCTAACAATTGCAAATATCTATGCCTCTAACATGGGAGCAACCAATTATATAAGGCAATTAATAACAAAAGTAAAGAAACACATCGACAACAATACAATAATAGTGGGGGACTTTAACACCCCCGCTCACTAAAATGGACAGATCGTCTAAGCAAAAGATCAACAAGGAAATACAGACTTAAAATGACACACTGGACCAAATGGGCTTCACAGATATATTCAGAACATTCTATCCCAAAGCAACAGAATACACATTCCACTATAGTGCCCATGGAACATTCTCCAGAATAGATCACATCCTAGGTCACAAATCAGGTCTCAACTGGTACCAAAAGATTGGGATCATTCCCTGCCTATGTTTGGACCACAATGCTTTGAAACTAGAACTCAATCACAAGAGGAAAGTCGGAAAGAACTCAAATACATGGAGGCTAAAGAGCATCCTACTAAAGAATGAATGGGTCAACCAGGAAATTAAACTAGGATTAAAAAAATTCATGGAAACCAATGAAAATGAAAACACAACTGTTCAAAATCTTTGAGGTGCAGCAAAGGCAGTCCTAAGAGGAAAGTATATAGCAACACAAGCCTTTCTCAAGAAACAAGAAAGGTCTCAAATAACCTAACCCTACACTTAAGGAGCTGGAGAAAGAACGGCAAATAAAGCCTAAACCCAGCAGGAGAAGAGAAATAATAAAGATCAGAGCAGAAATCAATGAAATAGAAACCAAAAGAACTGTAGAACAGATCAATGAAACTAGGAGATGGTTCTTTGAAAGAATTAACAAGATTGATAAACCCCTGGCCAGACTTATCAAAAAGAAAAGAGAAATGACCCAAATCAACAAAATCATGAATGAAAGAGGAGAGATCACAACCCACACCAAAGAAATACAAACAATTATAAGAACATATTATGAGCAACTCTATGCCAGCAAATTAGATAATCTGGAAGAAATGGATGCATTCCTAGAGCTGTATCAAACACCAAAACTGAACCAGGAAGAAATAGAAAACCTGAACAGACCTATAACCACTAAGGAAATTGAAGTATTCATCAAAAATCTCCCAACAAACAAAAGTCCAGGGCCAGATGGCTTCCCAAGGGAATTCTACCAAACATTTCAAGAAGAATTAATACCTATTCTTCTGAAACTGTTCCAAAAAAATAGAAATGTAAGGAAAACTTCCAAACTTGTTTTATGAGGTCACCATCACATTGATCCCAAAACCAAAGACCCCATCAAAAAGGAGAATTACAGACCAATATCCCTGATGAACATGGATGCAAAAATTCTCACCAAAATACCAGCCAATAAGATCAAACAGTACATTAAAAGGATTCTTCACGACAACCACGTGGGATTTCTTCCTGGGCTACAAGGTTGGTTCAACATCCACAAATCAATCAATGTGATACAAGACATTAATAAAAGAAAGAACAAGAACCATATGAGGCTCTCAATAGGTGCAGAAAAAGCATTTGACAAAGTACAGCATCCTTTCTTGATCAAAACTCTTCAGAGTATAGGGATAGAGGGTACATACCTCAATATCATAAAAGCCATCTATGAAAATCCCACAGCGAATATCATTCTCAATGGGGAAAAACTGAGAGCTTTCCCCCTAAGGTCAGGAAAGCGGCAGGGATGTCCACTCTCACCACTGCTATTCAACATAGTACTAGAAGTCCTAGCTATAGCAATCAGACCACATAAAGAAATAAAAGGCATTTGAAATGGCAAAGATTTCAAACTCTCACTCTTTGCAGATTATATGATTCTTTACATGGAAAACCCAAAAGACTCCACCCCAAAACTGCTAGAACTCATACAGGAATTCAGTAAAATGGCAGGATATAAAATCAATGCACAGAAATCAGTGGCATTCCTACAAAGCAACAACAAAACAGAAGAAAGAGAAATTAAGGAGTCGATCCCATTTACAATTGCACCAAAAACCATAAGATACCTAGGAATAAATCTAACCAAAGAGGCACAGAATCTGTACTCAGAAAACTATAAAATACTCATGAAAGAAATTGAGGAAGACACAAAGAAATGGAAAAACGTTCCATGCTCATGGATTGGAAGAACAAGTATTGTGAAGATGTCAATGTTACCTAGAGCAATCTACACATTCAATGCAATCCCCATCAAAATACCATCCACTTTTTTCAAAGAAATGGAACAAATAATCCTAAAATTTGTATGGAACCAGAAAAGACCCCGAGTAGCCAGAGGAATGTTGAAAAATAAAAGCAAAGCTGGTGACATCACAATTCCGGACTTCAAGCTCTATTACAAAGCTGTCATCATCAAGACAGTATGGTACTGGCACAAAAACAGGCACATAGATCAATGGAACAGAATAGAGAGCCCAGAGATGGACCCTCAACTCTATGGTCAACTAATCTTCAACAAAGCAACAAAGAATGTCCAATGGAAAAAAGACAGTCTCTTCAACAAATGGTATTGGGAAAATTGGATAGCCACATGCAGAAGAATGAAACTGGGCCATTTTCTTACACCACACACAAAAATAGACTCCAAATGGTTGAAAGACCTCAATGTGAGACAGGAGTCCATCAAAATCCTAAAGGAGAACACAGGCAGCAACCTCTTTGACCTCAGCCGAAGCAACTTCTTCCTAGAAACATCACCCAAGGCAACGGAAGCAAGGGCAAAAATGAACTATTGGGACTTCATCCAGATAAAAAGCTTTTGCAGAGCAAAAGAAATAGTCAACAAAACCAAAAGACAACTGACAGAATGGGAGAAGATATTTGTAACTGACATATCAGATAAAGGGCTTGTATCCAAAATCTATGAAGAACTTATCAAATTCAACACCCAAAGAACAAAGAATCCAATCAAGAAATGGGCAGAAGACATGAACAGACATTTTTCCAAAGAAGACATCCAAATGGCCAACAGATGCATGAAAAAGTGCTCAACATCGCTTGGCATCAGGGAAATCCAAATCAAAACCTCAATGAGATACCACCTCACACCAGTCAGAATGGCTAAAATTAACAAGTCATAAAACGACAGATGTTGGCGAGGATGCAGAGAAAGGGGAACCTTCCTAAACTGTTGGAGGGAATGCAAGGTGGTGCAGCCACTCTGGAAAACAGTATGGAGGTTCCTCAAAAAGTTGAAAATAGAGCTACCCTATGATCCAGCAATTGCACTACTGAGTACTTACCCCAAACATACAAATGTAGTGATCTGAAGGTGCATGTGACCCCCAGTGTTTATAGCAGCAATGTCCACAATAGCCAAACTTTGGAAAGAGCCTAGATGTCCTTCAACAGATGAATGGATAAAGAAAACGTGGTTCATATATACAATGGAATAAAATGCAGTGATCAAAAAATGAAATCTTGCCATTTGCAACAATGTGGATGGAACTAGAGGGTATTATGCTAAGCGAAATAAGTCAATCAGAGAAAGATAAGTGTCATATGATCTCACTGATATGAAGAATTTGAGAAACAAGACAGAGGACCATAAGGGAACAGAGGGAAAAATGAAACAAGATGAAACCAGAGAGGGAGACAAACAATAAGAGACTCTTAATCTCAGGAAACAAACTGAGGCTTGCTGGTGTGGTTGGGAGTGGGAGGGATGGGGTGGCTGGGTGATGGACATTGGGGAGGTTATGTGATATGGTGAGTGCTGTGAATTGTGTAAGACTGATAAATCACAGACCTGTACCCCGGAAACAAATAATACATTATATGTTAATAAAAATAAAGAAAAAAAATAAAGTCCACGATGGCTCAAAGTAAATAAGTACTTGGAGTCAATAGGAGACACAATAGGAGATGTCTCCTGTTGGCTCATACTGAGCCTCCTTATGAGACTCAGTAATGTCGGAAAACGTTTTTCAACAAAAGGAGATTCCACATGTGTCAGGTATGCTCTGTGTGGTGTGGGGAGGTGTGACTGCAGAAATGACATCAAGAGAATGACTTAGGGAAATGGTGAGGGGAGTCTGTGAGGCTTTATATATGTAGTTCGTTTGGTCACAGCCAATTATAACGAGGCTATCTGACAAAAGCACAGCAAACATTTGGTAAATCCTCAAAAAATGAATGGGAGGGACCAGAACGAGGAGGAGAGGTGATGGACACAGGGACGAAGCCTGGTGGACAGACGGATCTTTGAGGAAGAGGTTGAAAGCACTGTACATGTTAGGATAGAGGGACGATGATCAAGATCCAGGACACAGCACTTGTCTGGCACATCCCAGAGCTCAGGACACCAGGGAATTGAGACCCTGAGACCACCAGGTAGTGGACACAGCAAGCCCTGGAAGGGAGGAGAAATCTAGTCGCTTCTGGCCGTCAGAAACCTCTGATCACAGGTCCCAACCCTATGGGCAGGTACAAAGTGATGCTGGGTAGTGAGGTGTTTCCTGTAGGGCTCTGTAGTTTCTGTTGCTGTGAGCAAATCCATGCTTAGGGCCCCTCTGTTTTCCTACCTCTGAGTTTCAATTACCCTTATAACCTCACACTCTGGGGAAATGGTTTAGGTATTCTTGAGCCTTCATCAAATCAGTAATTAAAAGATGCTGAATAACACAAATGATCTCATTTTACCTCCTCTCCATTTAACGATGTGATTCTGTCTATGACTTAGGTTTCAAAGGCATTTTCCATGAGCTGCTAGAAGGAAAATCTACTGCAGAGCCACAGGCAAAATTACACAACAACCAATATTTATAATGAAGCATCACCACCCGATGTGGAAGCTGTAGTTACTCAGAAAAAAACAAGACATAAATTCTTACTTGGAACATGCCAAAGTTGGCATCAAAATATTCTTTTCATAAGAAAACACGTTTTTGAAATATTGGCAATTATGGATATTTGCATCCTATGTGTTCATAATGATAGGATTCCTCTCTAGTGTCTTTAAAATAATATAAAATTATCCATCATCTATCTGTAATCTTTTCATCTGATCTCTAACTGACATCTATTCATCTAGCTCAGGATTTATCCTATTGGCACAAGCCTTTCAGTAATATCAACATAATCTCTGCAATCTCTTCTTAGACCCTAATGTTTGGATCCTAATAATCTGCAGGTCATTCATTCCATTTCCGTCAGGGTGGCTGTTTGAGTGTCATTGACTCCATGCCTGAGTTAGTGATGATCTCTGTGTTGTATCAGAGAAAAGTTACCCATTTTCTTTAAGTCAAGTTCCTCCTCCCAGCGTTAAAGGCCCCTGTGTGAGGTGCATTTCTCCGGAGAAGGGAGGCACCCTCCAATCTCGGGAACTGTATCTGCAGATCCCAGAGTGGGCGTCTTGTGCTGGTGTCTGTGCATTTGAGGACGTAGGTAGCACTTCCAGGATTTTTCAGATGTCTTGGCCGACAAACCCAACAGCAGTGACCATCAGGATCAAAGGTCTCCAGGTGGGCCTCTGCCATGAACGTAGCTGTTCACACGAGGTCAAGTGGGCATCAGTATGAAAACTATAAGAGATACAATTCTTGGATCCATTGGCCTTTAAGTGCCATTCTATTTACACCAGACTTGGCATCAATATATAATTTTTCTATGCAATTATGTGTGGGATGACTGTTAATATTGAGTGTATATAAAGACTAGATTTGGAAAGTTTTATGCACAAAATGTGGATCCCAATAATATCATTTTGAAAGAAAGATTAGATTAAAATAAATTGTGATCCATTCATCTGTTCAACATTTATTCTTATGTTCAGAGAGGTGAGGCCATCTATTGACCTGCTTCCAACACAGCTCATAGACCAAGGGCTCTTCCAACCCAGACCAACGTGCCTTGTGAGCTCATCAAAGAGATGCCAATAGGTGGTCCTGGAAGGTCCAGAAGAGCCCAATTCTGTCCCTGTCCACTTATAAGGATGGGCTCCATCCCACACCTGCAAACTTCTCCTCAATATTTAGGGTAAAATCCACACTTGGATAGTGGGAGCTCTTTCCTCAGACAGGGCTGAGGTCTCTGGGGGAAGGCAGAGCTGTGGTCTGGAGGAATATGAGTTTCTAGGACCCTCTGTGTGTCTGGTGACATTTTCCCAAAGTGAGGGTCTCAGATGTCAGAGGTGGGACTGTGGGGATGGTTGTGAGAGTCACGACTGACAGGGCTTGAGTCTCCTTGCCCCAAGGAGACCTGTCCCAGTTGCTGCTGCAGGAGTCAGACCCAGGACTGGTGAGGGGCTCACAGACCCTGCACCTCACCAGCACCATCTCTGGATTCTCCATCTCAAACAGTAATTTCTGGCAGAATTGAATCCACCAACCCCAGGTGACTGGGTGCGGTGAATTGGTTCATAAATCAAAGATATGCCACATTAAACAGCCCATCCAACAAGAGCCACGTGTCCATCTCCAGAGTCAAGTCCAAGAACCAATTCTTACAGCTGACTGATCTCAGTGTCACCAAGGTCCTGGCCGTGTATGACAGTGTAGAGACATAGAGAGAGGGGACATCAGTGTGAGCCCAGACCCAAACCTCCCTGCAGGGACATAGGAGGGGTTGGGCTGTAGGGGCACTCAGGTCACCAGGGGGCGCTCAGCACACAGGTGGCACTCAGAACAACCAGTGCTGAGGACACAAGGGGGCAGTCAGGTCACCAGGGGGAGCTCAAAACACCAGGGAGAGATAAGGACACTAGAGGGCATTCAGGATACCAGGGACACTCCAGACCCACAGGACAGGGTAAGGCCCAGGAATGGTTGCAAAACAGCAATTGTCTTTCTTGTCAGCTAGAAAAATATGTTCTGCATTTGTAGGTCTGTGTTTTTAAAGGTCATGATATTTTATTAGTATTACATGTGTAACTATTAAGGGTTTTTTTTAATTATATATTTATTTATTTAATTTTTTAAAATTAATTTTATTTTATTATGTTATATTAATCACCATACATTACAGCATTGGTTTTTGATGTAGGGTTCCATGATTCATTGTTTGCGTATAACACCCAGTGCTCCATGCAGAATGTGCCCTCTTTAATACCCATCACCAGGCTAACCCATCTCCCCACCCCCCTCCCCTCTAGAACCCTCAGTTTGTTTCAGAGGTACAGATCTGTGATTCAACAGTCTTGCACAATTCACAGCGCTCACCGTAGCACATACCCTACCCAATTTCTATTACCCAGACACCCCGTCCTCCCCACCACCCCCACTCCAGCAACCCTCAGTTTTTATGTTGTAATAATTTTTTATAATTAAAGTAAATTTTAAATGCTCTCTGGAAATGAAAGATGAAAAGTCTATATTTTGAGGAAAAAATAATTTGTGAATAGTTGTGCTCATCCTTCCAGATTTTATGCAAATTTATTGATATTCTTAACTACAAAGTTACTGGATTTAATATGTAAATATAAATAAATGTATAAGGACACAAATCTATAAAGAATATGTAGCCTATTTATTAAAGATTTTTAAACAATAACCCCACAAATAATTCCTAAATAATGACACTTAATGATGGACCAAATATCAGTATTTTGGACTATCCATAACTGACCTCAATAACACCAACATACTATGCAAAAATCAGTTTTTAATTTTTCACTTCAAATATACTCATCTTATTACACTATTCCTTACTCAATTCTTTATAACCCTGTGCTTCATAAATGATTATATTGACCTGAGATTCTCATCTGCACTCCTGCTTCGGCAAGGCTCTAGGAATTGTCCCCAGGATGAACAGAGAACAGCCTTCTCCCATGTGAGCCCAAGGACCAAGGGACTCTTCCTTCTTGGGTCACATGGTTTCTTCAGGCTCTTATAACTCCTCATTATCCTCACCCAGCTCTTTTCCAAAACACACAACATGACACTTCACTCATAGCACTTTGCTTCTCAGACCTTATGTGTGTGACATATTTTTTTTTCAGTTACCATAAACCACAGGACATACTAGAATCTCATTGTATTAGTCATAGTTATACTGAGGAACAGAATCCATAGCCCATTGGCTTACATGACCGAGTAGTCTGAGAAGTCCCATATCTACTGTCACATGCTGGGGTCCCAGGAAGGCCACTGGAGTAATTCTCGTCCAATTCTCAACTATTCTCTCATCTGGGAACCTTCAGACAGGAATGTGTAACTGTCTCCAAGGGCAGGAGGACATGAATGTCCAGATCAAGCATGCAGGAAGGAAGAATGAGGGAATTCCTCTTCCCTCTGCATTTATTCTATTCTATTCAGAACCTTAATGGATTGGATGATGCCCCCTTACACAGAGACCACTGATGCAAACAGAAATCTCTCCTGCAATCAACATCACAGACATCCACAGAAAATAGGTTAAGCTGTGCACCCATTGGCCAGTCAGGTTGACATGGAGTTAACCTTCACAAGACAAGTGCCTGTAAACTTGGGCATTCATATACATCTCCTTAAATCACAGTTTATAAAGAAAGTAAATAACAAGGTCTTCATTTCTCCTTATATGAGACAAGTATCCTGCATACAACCAAAAACCCCTTCTACAGAAGAGGAAGAGAAGCTCTTGAGTGATGTTTACTTTTCTCCTCAATCTTGGGTGGCTCAGTTGGTTAAGCATCTGCCTTTGGCTCAGACCATTATCCTGAGGTCCTGTGATGGAGCACCAAGTCAGGCTCCTTCCTCAGCTCTATTGTTAACTTTTTGTGTAAACTGCACATTGCTTCAGAGGGGCTTCACCAGTTTGCATTCCCACCAACAGAGTAAGAGGGTTCCCCTTTCTCCACATCCTCACCAACATCTGTTGTTTCCTGAGTTGTTCATGTTAGCCATTCTGACTGGTGAGAGGGGTATCTCATTGTGCTTTTGATTTGTATTGCTGTGAGTTTGAGGGATGTTGAGCAATTTCTCATGTGTCTGTTGGCCATTTCTATGTCTTCTTTGGAGAAATGTCTGCTCACGTCTTCCACCAATTTCTTGAGTGGATTTTTGTTTTTTGGGTGTTACAGAATGATTATTGAAAGACATGAATGGGGGCACTTGGGTGGCTCAGTCATTAAGCGACTGCCTTTGGCTCAGGTCATGATCCCAGAGTCCTGGGATCAAGCCCCACGTCGGGCTCCTTGCTCCGTGGGAAGCCTGATTCTCCCTCTCCTTCTGTCTGCTACTCCTCCTGCTTGTTCTCTCTCTCTCTGTCAAGTGAATAAATAAATAAAAAATCTTTTAAAAAACTTTTTAAAAAGAAAGACATGAATATAGTGTCATTGTGTTCCCTGTGGAGATTATGTTTCTGCTGATGTTATCTGGTCCTTTCCAGTCTTTGCTGCTTTGCTCTTTTTCCCCACTCAAAGAGTTCCTGTTGAGCAGGAATCTGGTGTGGGACAAGATCCCAGGACTCTGAGATCATGACCTGACCTGAAGGCAGCTGTTTAACCAACTAAGCCACCCAGGCGCCCTCAAAACTGCAAATTTAGAGACTCCCACAGTGTGGACACACACCGTTCCTCCCACAGAGTGTTTCACCACATTTTTGCCATTTTCTGGCCAGTCCCTGGAAAAGGGTCACAGGACCCCATAGCAGTCCACAGTTTATGGTGACATAGACCAGAAAGCTGGACCACAGACTCATTGTTCTTAGTTGGCTTCCACGCACCTATCCCTGAAAACAGTGCAGCACGTTGTCACCACCAGTTCTTCTTGTAACCCAGGGATCTTCGAAATACACTGTCACTCCTCGAATGCTGCCCTGTTCACCACCTGAGTACCTTTAAACTAGGCATGACCCCCATGGTAGCCAACTTCTCAAATTTCAGATTTTGACTTCCACTATTTGGCAGTAGCCTCCATAAATGGTCAACCTTCCCACGCTGTATCCACAGCTATATCTCCCCCAAGTCAACCCTCTGCACCTCCTACCTTCCAAAAGGCGGTTGCTTCTCTACTTGTAGACTTGCAGGTTTTGTTCTCTCTGAGCTCTGATTGATTTCTCAGGTGTGCAGAATGATTCGATAGCTACCCAGCTTTGTTAGAGGGCGGACACAAGCTTAGTCTCCTAATCTGCCACCAGCTTACCTCCCCTCCAGAGATAGACTATTTTTAATTATGGTTTTTTGATTTCTCATTTCTTATATTTATGTATTTATTATATAACATCATGTGCCTCTTTAATACCCATCACCCAGTTACCCACATCCCCCAACTCCCCTCCCTTCTGTACCCCTCAGTTTGTTTCCTGGAGTCCAGAGTCTCTCCTGATTTGTCTCCTCTCTGATTTCTTCCCATTCCGTTTTCCCTCCCTTCCTCTATGGTCCTCCGTGCAATTCCATATGTTCCACGTATGAGTGAAACAATATGATAATTGTCTTTCTCTGATTGACTTACATCATTTAGCCTAATAGTCTCCAGTTCTATCCATGTTCCATGGGGTAACCGGGTGATGGATATTGAGGAGGCATGTGATGTGATGAGCACTGCATGTTATATGCAACTAATGAATCATTGAACACTACATCAAAAACTAACGATGTACTATATGCTGGCTAACTGAACATAATAAAAAAATGAAAATAGCTAGCAGGACCAATTATCTTCATTCATTGCTTCTGAGGTTAAGATGCTAGAAGGAATGTTTTACATATTGTGCTGGCGGGGGCGGGGGGGACACATAACTAAGTACCATAAGACATATTGATAGGAAAATGGAAAAAGAAGATTGACGGTGGAGGACAGATTAATGAAGTTAATGAAAGAAAGTGATGAGGAGAAAAAAAACCAGCACAAATTGTACATGTTTATTTCCACCTAGAAGAAGACAATCAGGAAGATATATGAAGGAGACAGCTGGTGTCCATAAATTTTTGCATAACAGAAAGAAAGCCTATTGTTTTTGAAGGACAAAAACAAATATTCTTTGGGCTTATATTCAATCTGCTTCCTACTCTAACTCTGTGATTGTTGACAAAATTGGGAAAGTCTCCTCGGTGATATTTTCTTAGCAATCTTTCTAGACACTGCTTTCTATTCATCCAGCATCATCACTGCTGTATAGTTACCTCTCCCGAGAGGATGTGAGTCACTTGAGGTCAGTCCCTGGCTTTACCTTTCTTTTCTTTACCAGAGAATCATAATTCATTTGAATAAATATGTAGAATTTTGGTCTTTTTATTTAATTTGTTTTGGCTTTTAAAAAAAATATTTTATTGTTATGTTAGTCACCATACATTACATCATTAGTTTTTGGTGTAGTGTTCCACAATCCATCATTTTCGTATAACACCCAGTGCTCCATGCAGTATGTACCCTCCTTAATACCCATCACCATGCTAACCCATCCCCTCACCTCCCTCCACTCTAAAACCCTCAGTTGTTTATCAGAGTCCATAGTCTCTCATGGTTCATCTCTCCCTCTGCTTTCCCCCCCTTCATTTTTTCCTTCCTTCTCCTAATGTCCTCCATGCTATTCCTTATGTTCCACAAATAAGTGAAACCATATGATAATTGACTTTCTCTGTTTCACTTATTTCACTCAGCATAATCTCCTCAAGTCCAGTCCATCTTGATGTAAAAATTGGGTATTCATCCTTTCTGATGCCTGAGTAATATTCCATTGTATATGTGGACCGCATCTTCTTTATCAATTCATCTGTTGAAGGGCATCTTGGCTTTTTCCACAGTTTGGCTATTGCAGACATTGCTGCTTTGAACATTGGGGTGCATATGGCCCTTATTTCACTACATCTGTGTCATTGCAGTAAATACCCAGGAGTGCAATTGCTGGGTCATAGGGTAGCTCTATTTTTAAATTTTTGAGGAACCTCCACACTGTTTTCCAAAGTGGCTGTACCAACTTGCATTCCCACCAACAGTGTAAGAGAGTTCCCATTTCTCCACAACTTCTCCAACATTTGTTGTTTCTTGCCTTGTCAATTTTTGCCATTCTAACTGGTGTAAGGTGGTATCTCAATGTGGTTTTGATTTGAATTTCCCTGATGGTTAGTGATGATGAACATTTTTTCATGTGTCTGTTAGCCATTTGTATGTTAGATAAATATTCTTTTTTGTATTAGCTAAGTGGGGCCAGGCCCCATTTATATGAAAATCTATGTAGAGCATTAACATGCTAATAAATTCTATTGGATTCACGTTAAGAGTAACCAGAGGTGCATAGGGAATATGATCAATGGTATTGTAATAGCATTGTGTGGTGGCAGATGGTAGCTAGACTTGTGGTGAACACAGCATAATGTATAAAACTGTGGAATCACCATGTTGTACACCTAAACTAATGTAACAATTTGTGTCAACTAGACTTCAATAGAAAAATTAAGCAAAAAAGAAGAATTATGATATTAATATGTTACACTTCTCTCAACTCTACACAATTAAATAAGTAATGCCAGGAAGCTCCTGCAAATGTGCAGACAATGTCCCATGAGGGGCAGGCTCCAATCCTGAGGCTCTAGCACAGAAGTGCTGATCCACATGTCAGGTGCCCTGGAATAAATGAGGTTCCATTGGTGTGTGGTTCAGGGTGAAATCATGTAGTGCACATGGTAAAAACTACTGTGTTTTATAACTCAAAAATTTTAAGATGCCACATAGCATGCAGTGTGTTTTTTCTAAAATAAGATAATTAAAAACAGGCATTTTTAACAACTGACAGAAAATCTAAGATCATAGGTTTGTGTATAGATAGATAGATAGATAATTTTAATTTGCAGCCTACCACTAATATTTTGTTGCAATTCAGGTAGAAACAGAGAAATTATGCCTCCAACTGTCATAACCATTGGGATCTCGGATAATGAGACTCTTATTTTCCCATTCACCAATTTTATTCCTAACTAGTACTGGACATTGATTAAAATAGTCATGAGCCAGGGCACCTGGGTGGCTAAGTTGGTTAATCATCTGCCTCGGATCAGGTCATGTACCCAGGATCCTGGGATCAAGCCTCGAATTTGGCTCCTTTCTCATTGGGGAGCCTGTTTTTCCCTTTCCTCCCCATCCATGCCCTCTCTTGCTCTCTCTCTCCATATCTCTGTCTCTCTCTATCAAATACATAAATCAAGTATTTTATTTTATTTTTTTAAATTTTATTATCTTATGTTAGTCACCATACAATACATCATTAGTTTTTGATGTGGTGATCCACGATCCATTGTTTTTGTATAACACCCAGAGCTCAATGCAGTACGTGCCCTCCTTAATACCCATCACTGGGCTAACCAATACCCCCTCCCCTCTAAAACCCTGTTTGTTTCTCAGAGTCCATAGTCTCTCATGGTTCATCTCTGCCTCTGATTCTCCCTCCCCTTCATTTTTCCCTGCCTTCTCCTAATGTCCTCCATGCTATTCCTTATGTTCCAAATATTTTAAGAAATAAAATTAAATGTTCATCGGTCTCCCTGCAGTGACCTGTGGATTGAACTTAAACCACACCTCCTTCCTCGCTCATCTGTGTCCACAACTCTTGGGCAGCCTGTCCAGACACGTGCCTCCTATGTCCTGCCTGCATGTGATAGTCCTGATCCCCTGGAGCAGGCTGGTTCACACAGGATGCTGCTGGGCACTCAGGAAGCATGGCCAAGGGTCACCTGGCATTCCCTTGCACCTCCGATTCCTCTGCAGGGAACAAGCCCAAGCTTGAGGATGCCTGTGTACCATGTGCTCTTCCCCTGCTCTTCACCACTTGGCACCACCCAGGAATTCCAGGACCTGCTTCTGAAGAGAATTCTCAGAACAATAGCAATTTCATAATTGGGAACAACTGTGGGCACAAATTCAGATTTTAGCTGCATGGAAGGGAACCATTCCCTTCACTCTCTGAAGATGGAGCAGAGGTATATACTGGAGACAAGGTCACTAGGTCAAGCCCAACCAGGAGAAGGATTTGACCCTCACTTTACTGAGAGAGGCTACATTTCCCATACAATAGAACATGTGACAATATAACACGTGAAGGAAAAGACCTCAGAGGCTTCAGGACACAAATAGAAACAAACTTCTTGTAATACTTCAGGTGAGGGACCTCCTGTTGCACGCCCCTTGGGTCTCATCACCCTCAGCATTTCAGGTGACCATGGGTTCTGCTCTTGCATCTCACAGCCCAGTTTGTTGGGCTGCCTCCACCCTCCACTGGCTGGTGTTCTACATCATCCAAACATGGCTGCAGAGTATGGGTGAACACCAGACCCAGAAGTGTTCTTTCAACAGCAATGACTCCTCTATGTATCTTTCCTTGCTGTTACCTACAAAGTCTCTCTGGACCTCATGCGGTGTTTGGTTCATCCATGTGTATCCATCAGGGTTCATTAGACTCTCAGAACCAGAAGGAGTCACGGATATTTTACAGGAATGTGGCTGCACTTGTTGATGAGCTTTTCAAACTCTGATTCAAGAGGGGTCTCCTCCTAAATGTGTGAATCTTCAGAGCTCCTATTTGCAGGCCCGAGATGGACAGGACATGACTGCCCTTGTCTGTCCTGAGCTCCAGCCCCAGACTTACCCACATAGTGGTAATATCAAGATCATCACCTAAGTATCACCACCTCTAAAGCTCAAATCTTAACATATAGGTCAGGTGTAGTGAGGCAGTGGGTTACTTCCATCTGGCGGTAAAAAGGTCTTCATCAATACACCTGTGATAGTGTGAAACATTTCTTTCCCCTCTAATTCCCACCCCCCCTTCATTTTCCCCTTCCTTCTCCTTATGTCATCCATGCTATTCCTATGTTCCACAAAGAAGTGAGACCATATGATAATTGTCTTTCTCTGTTTGACTTATTTCACTTAGCATAATTCCACCAGTGCGATCCATGTTGATGCAAATGTTGGGTACTCATCCTTTCTGATGGCTGAGTAATATTCCATTGTATATATGGAACACATCTTCATAATAAAAAATATTTTTAGAAAGCATTTCTTTCCATAAAATACAATTGTAGGGCAAGCATGTGATGGCAGGTACTCACATTCCTGTTCAAAAATAATAAACTGTAATTTAAAAAGCTGTCACCAACACTAAAGAACTTGTATATCCATCTTGACAAACTCCATTAGGTTTTAGAGCCTGAGAATATTTATCTCAGACTTCAGCTTCTGGGCTTTTTGTTTTGTCTGAGATCAACCCTTCCTTTTTGTTGGAAGCTGGCACACTTTTGAAGGTGAGCACTTTCATCAGCCTGTTTCTTGTCAGTGGAATTTGTGAGTCCAGAAATCTTTCATTTTCTTCTCTCTGCTCTTAAAAGACATCTTCTGACACTCGGAGACTGATACGGAAGTCTTGTTGCAGGATTCCTGCTCACCTCTGAATATAGAAACTTATAGCTGAGTATTTACAGACAAGGAGCCTACTGATGGGTGAAAGATGGGATATAGGTAGAAGGAGACATCCTCTGAAAAGGAGGGTCTGTAGTGCTCATAATGGGAGACTCTCTCATTGCAGGTTGGATAAATGGGGAAGGGAGAAAAGGAGTCCCTGAAACTCTGCCGAGGTCTGTGACACCAACAAGTCACTGGGACCATCAGGGGGCGCTCACAACCACCAGGGAAACTCAGGAACCATGGAGCTCATGATCCAGGACAAGTGGTTGGTAGAGGAATGATCTCCTCGCAAGGGTTTTCAGCTCCATGCTCTGCAAACTTCTCCCTGACACAAACACAGTAAACAGTTTGGAAAAGCTGTTGAAACAGAAGTGCCTTCCTTTCTTGAAATCAATCCTCATAATGTTAAAACCCAAATTTGTGAAGTGCCAGGGAAAGGGAAAAGTTTTACTTGTGTGATCATGGCAATAACTGTGAGATTAGAAGTACAATGATCTCCATTTCATAGAGGAGGAAACTTCCCTAAATAAAAGCAACCATTCTGATCTCAGGTGTTCTGAGTTTCATTGTTTACTGATGATTCCACCATTTTATTTTACTGAGGATTTCCATGGATATGTACAGAGACATCATGTGTAAATACCCGTTGTGGTTGTTGAAAACCCACAGTGTCTCCATCAGCTCTGTGATTCTCTCTCTCTCTCTCTCTCTCTCTCTCTCTCTCTCTCTCGGAGTCTCAGTGTCTCCAAGTTTCTGAGACAAAAAGGTGGTCTCCATCTTTCAGTCTTTTTTGGGAATCTTGAAACTCAGGAAGACTGCAAACCTCACTACATATGACCAACTCTGACCTGGAGGTGGTTCAGAGGAGCAGGCAGGTCGGTGGTGGGGAGCACAGGCCCAGACATGGGCTCACTCTCACTTGCTGTGTGCTCGTGGACACTCAGAAAGTCTGTCTGTGCTGCAGTGTGTATGGATCCACCTGGAAAATGGTAATAAATTTGTACCTACATTATATGTTTGGGGTGCATATGTGGAAACAAGGAATAAAATGTGTGCTAAGTAATGACCCCAACAAAATCACATAAGGAGAAAGAACATTTTTCTGGAAGATATCATGTATACAAAATTCTGCCAGGACCCTCACACCTGCTCTGAGTGTCTGCCATCTTGAAGATGTTACCTGCCAAATTTTGTATATAGTCAGATGATGTGCCAATAGGGTCCTCCCTTTGCTGATTTAAACCTGCCCAGCCCGGATCCTGCAGTGGGAGTGGAGCCCCAGCCCTGAGATCTCTGGTGGAACCATTCAGTGTCCAGGACAGAACACAGACAACTCACCATGGATTCTGTGCTTGGCTGGGTTTTCCCTGTTGCTGTTTTAAAATGTAATTTATGTGAATAAGAGACTGAGTATGTGAGTGGATATGAGTCAGAGAAACAGGGGATGTGTGACATTATCCTGACCAGGTTGTTGTATCTGCAGGTGTCCAGTGTGAGGTGCACCTGGAGGAGTCTGGGGGAGACCTGCTGAAGCCTGGGGGTCCTTGAGACTCTCCTGTGCAGTGTCTGGATTCATCTTCAATAGCTATACCATGCATTGGGTTCACCAGGCTCCAGGGAAAGGCCCGCAGTGGGTTGCAAGCATTAGCAGTGGTGGGAGTTACATATAGTACAGAGACTCTATGAGGCCAATTCACCATCTCCAGAGACAATGGCAAGAACATGCTGTATCTGTAGATGAACAGCCTGAGAGCTGAGGACACAGCTGTGTATTACAGTGCAAAGGACACAGTGAGGGGAAATCACTGTGAGCCCGGACACAAAGCTCACAGAAGTGGATCTGGACCACCAGGGGGTGCACACTACTCACCAATTGTGTCTTTAAGCCCCAGGCACAGCTGCAGATGGAGGTTAAGTGCAGGTTTCCTGTCAGGATTCCTCTTTATAGAGCAGTTTCCCCCAGGGAGCCTCTCTGCACACATGATTCTGTGCTTTCCTATTTACTCTCTGACTTAAAAATTTATGAAAACAACTATACTAACAAGAACAAAAGATAGTGTCACTTACCTTTGCTTCTTCCTATCCCTAAATATCAATGAATTACAAATATCTCCATGCACATCATCTTAACATTTATAGAAGTCCCAGCTGCACTCATTGTGCATCACAGGAACACCCAGCTCAATGTGCAAGCTTGTTAGAAGCAGTATAAATTGCGTGCTAGACAGGATGCTACAGTGACATCAAAAATCCAAAGCAAGAGAATTAAGAGCCTTGGTGGAGGTCACTATCTTGACCATTCTCACAGCATCAACGTTAATGACAGCATTGGAAAACAGAGGGTCCCCCTGTGTCCCCCCCAGAGGGAACATGATAACGTGAAGTCTGATGACACATCACACACACACACAGACACAGGAGAGTATAAAACCCTTATCATTTCCACATAATGTCTGCTGAGAGCAGGGCAGGCCTCTCAGCAACTCATAACTGCTTGGAGAAAGCCAGGGAAGGACACTGGCTCAGGGTGTGTGTTGTGGGTCAGTGGTATGGATGTAGTCTGTTCAGGGGATGGGATTGTGTGGAGTCAGTCTCCCACCTGCATCAAAGGAGAGAGAACCCGTGGGTTCTTTTCAGATATTCCATCAGTGACGAAGTAGGAGAAGAGGGAGGAATGAAGTTCAACAAGCTAGTGGACAATAAACAAAACATACCATATGATGAATAATTCCACTAAACACAAATGAAAACTTGGAGAACAAAAGAGAGAAATGACCATACTAAGTACAGAAATTCTGAATCCTTGCAAAAATAAAAAGAATGATCCATGGAAAATCACAAGTAATAAAGTCATGATATGGGGCGCCTGGGTGGCTCAGTTGGTTAAGCGACTGCCTTCGGCTCAGGTCATGATCCTGGAGTCCCGGGATCGAGTCCCGCATTGGGCTCCCTGCTCGGCGGGGGGTCTGCTTCTCCCTCTGACCCTCTTCCCTCTCGTGCTCTCTGTCTCTCATTCTCTCTCTCTCAAATAAATAAATAAAATCTTTAAAAAAAAAAGTCATGATAGAAATAGACTGAGTTGGGGTGCCTGGGTGGCTCAAATGGTTAAGCGTCTGCCTTCGGCTCAGGTCATGATCCCAGGGTCCTGGGATCAAGTCCCACATCAGGCTCCCTGCTCTTTGGGAGCCTGCTTCTCCCTCTGCCTCTCTCTCTCTCTCTGTCTCTCATGAATAAATAAATAAAATCTTTAAAAAAGAAAAAAAAAAACAAAAAGAAATAGACTGAGTTCTACCCAGTGTGTGGGGTGGAAGATATCCAGTCCCCAAAGTCACCAGCTGGTTCTGAAGGTCTTCGGTTTGCTGCATGCGTGCAGAGACCAGAAGCTTCTATGATCCATGAGAATCCTCAAGTTGAGGTGTTGGATGTGAGGGACCTTCCACCTGCAGGGAATAACTAATTGATGTTCCAAGTGCTGATATCAGCTCAATGTGTATGAACACTACCATCACCATGTTGAACCTAATGACAATGTGATGGGAGGAGGTGGTGGGGCCTTAGGGAAGCACTTAGGTCAGCTGGGTACAGCTTCGTTATGGGAATAGTGCCCTTATACAGCAGGACATGGAAAGCTTCCTGCCCCCTGACCCCATGGGAAGTGTCAGGGAAAGGACAGCCTCGGATGTGGGTGCTCTCCAGACACCAGATCTGTCTGCACCTTGACCTGGGACTTCCCAGACTTCAGAAGTGTGAGAAATGAGTATCTGTTGTCAAAACCATCCAGCCCATGTACATTGTTACAGCAGCTGGAACAGACTGAGACATTAGTGACACATGAACTGAAGCACTGATGCTCTGGAGTTTCCCTGCTGTGTTTATTGTGAAACATCCCCAATAAGCTCCTTCAGTGATGTTCAAGGGTGTATTTCTCACATGTTTCCTCCTGCAGATAGGACTAACCAGCTGACTATCCTAGGACTATGTGAAAAGACACAGTGGACAAATAGAGGGAGAACCTTGGTACAAGGGTGTCAGGGTTTCTGAGCGATTGTAGAACTTTAATTTAAGGATGCTGTTTTTTCAAACCTTCCAGAAGATGTGGATGTAATGATGTGGGATCTGAGTCTGATTATCACCTTACAGAGCTCTGTTATACTGAAAGCCCTGAGGTTAAGCACCTTTGTTCCCTTGCTCCTATCAGGATTCTTTCCTTTTCTGTATTTTGTGAGTTTGACCATGATATGCCTTTGAGATGGTGGGATTTTGTTGAAAATCATGGTTGTTATCTGTGCTACTTGGATTTTGATGCCTGTGTCCTTCTGCATATTAGGGAACTTTCTGGCTATTATTTTATGGAATAAACATTCTCCCCTTTTTCTCTCTCTTCATCTTCTGGGACTCCTACGATATGAATGTTATTTTGTTTTAAAAACCACTGAATTCCCTAAGGCTACCTTTGTAGTCCATTATCTCGGTTTCCATCTTCTTTGCACTCTTTATTCTCTATAATTTTCTCTTGTATATCACTGATTCGATCCTTTCCTTCATCCATCAGATTTTTATGGCCTCCGCTTGGGATTGCATCTTGGCTTTACTATTTTTAATTTGGGCCTGATCAATTCTAGTTCATTTATCTCTGCAGTAAGGGATTCTCTAATGTCTTCTATCCTTTTCTCAAGTCTAGCTAGTAAACTAATAATCATTGTTTCAAATTCTACTTCAGAGATCTTACTTATGTTTCTATTAATTAATTAATCCCCGACCATGAAATTTACATCCTATTTGTTCTTCTGCAGTAAATTTTTTGATCCCTTCATGTTTTTGAAGAGAATAAAAGAACAGAGAGGGAAAAAGGCAAAAATCATGAAATGTAGGTTCTGGGTTTGTTTTGGTCTGCTCCTTGAAGGAATATACACACAAAATAAAAATAAATAAATAAATAAATAAATAAGAAAATGAAAAAGAAAAATAAATACATGCATAATATATTCACAAAAATAAAAATTAAAAAAATAATAATAAAAGTAAAATGTCAATGGTATTTTGATACAGATGGCATTGGACTTGTAGATTGCTCTGGGCAGTATAGACTTTTAACCATGTTTACTCTTCCAATCCATGACCATGGAATGTTTTTTGCATCTCTTTGTGTCTCCCTCAATTTTTTTTCATAAGTGTTCTGTAGTTTCTAGTGTACAGATCTTTTACATCTTTGGTTATGGTTATTCATGTGTATCTTATGGTTTTGAGTGCAATTGTAAATGGGATCAATTCCTTAATTTCTCTTTCCTCAGTCACATTGTTAGTGTATAGAAATGCTATATTTGTATGGAACCAGAAAAGACCCTGAATCACCAGGGGGATTAAAAAAAAAAAAAAACCAAGCCTGGGGGCATTACAAAGTCTGACTGTATTACAAAGCTGTGATCATCAGGACAGCATGGTACTAGCACAAAAACAGTCACATAGATCAATGGAACAGAATAGAGAGCCCATAAATGGACCCTCAAAACTGTTCAACTATTCTTTGACAAAGCAGGAAAGAATATCCAAGGGAAAAAAAGATAGCCTCTTCAATAAATGGTGCTGGGTAAATTGGACAGCCACATACAGAAGAATGAACCCGGACCATTCTCTTACACCATACAAAAGATGAACTTAAAATGGATGAAGGACATAAATGTGAGACAGGAATCCACCAAAACCCTAAACAGGAACCCAGGAAGTAACCTCTTCAAACTTGGCCACAGCAACTTCTTACAAGATATATCCCTAATGGCAAGGGAAACAAAAGCAAAAATGAAGTATTTGGACATCATCAAGATAAAAACTTCTGGACGGCAAAGCAAACTGTTAACAAAACTAAAAGGCAAACTTCAGAATGGGAGAAGATATTTGCAAATGACATTACAGATAAGAGGCTGGTCTCCAAGATCAATAAAGAACTCATCAAACTCAACACTCCAAAAGCAAATAATGCAGTCAAGAAATGGGCAGCAGACATGAACAGACACTTCTCCAAAGAAGACATACAAATGGCTAATAGACACATGAAAAAATACTCCACATCACTTGCCATCAGGGATATACAAACCAAACCACAATGAGATACCACCATACAGCAGGTATAATGGCAAAAATTAACAAGACAGCAAATGTTGGCGAGGATGTGGAGAAAGGGGAACCCTGTTACACTTTGGTGGGAATGCAAGCTGATAGAGCAACTCTGGAAAACAGTATGCAGTTTCCTCAAGAAGTGAAAAATAGGGCTACCCCATGACCCAGCAATTGCACTACTAGGTATTTACCCCAACGAAACAGATGTAGTGAAAAGAAGGAGCACCTGCACCCCAATGTTTATAGCTGCAATTTCCACAATAGCCAAACTGTGGGAGAAGCCTAGATGCCCTTCAACAGATGAATGGATAAAAAAGAAATTGTCCATATATACAATGGAATATTACTCAGCCATCAAAAAGGATGAATACCCAACTTTTACATCAACATGGATGGGACTGGAGGAGATTATGCTAAGTGAAATAAGTCAAGCAGAGAAAGTCAATTATTATATGGTTTCACTTATTTGTGGAACATAAGGAATAGCTTGGAGGACATTAGGAGAAGGAAACGGAAAATGAAGGGGGAAAATCGGAGGGGGAGATGAACCATGAGAGACTCTGGACTCTGAGAAACAAACTGAGGGTGTTAGAGGGGAGGGAGTGGGGGAATGGGTTAGCCCAGTGATGGGTATTAAGGAGGGCACGTACTGGATGGAGCACTGGCTGTTATATGAAAACAACGGATCATGGATCACCACATCAAAAACTAATGATGTATTGCATGGTGACTAACATAACTTATAAAATAAAATGAAAGTAAAAAAATAAAGCCCATCTTTCTGTGTTCAAAGGGCCTCTGAGGCCTGGCTTCTGGACATGTCCCACCTCCCAGATTCCCCAAGACTTTACTGCTTCTGATGACACATAAGGGGGAAATAACCCCAATCTATTTGTCAACTTGACTCCCAAGTACTGACTCAAGATCGTAACGAATTTGGCTCTACCCTGCAATGTGCTGTAATAGAAAATTTACCTAATAGGCTTTTAAATCACCTGGTGCCACCAAGCAGCTGAGAGACTGCAGATGATCTGAGGGAAGTGACAACCAGAGTGTTTCCAGCATCTTGATGTAAAATCAATTTTATCACATTTTCAAACACTAGGTGACCCCATCATGGATGGACAAGGGGACACCATTCCCAAAGGTCACAGGCAGAGCCAAATAAGGACTTGGAGAAGGGACAGATTCTTCTGAAAGTAACTTCTGGAGAGGCAGGAAAGTCCCAACAGACCCTCTCCTGCCTCCATGATTAGAACTGTCATAGGTCCACAGAGACACAGACCCCTGTTTCGAAATAAGACAGTGTCCACATGGCTGACCTTATTTCCACATAAAATAAGGTTCATCATTTCCATTAAGGGGCAGGTATTTGAAGCATATGCTGGTTTCGTAATCCATTGCTATAAATGATACTCTTCTGGATTTCTCTTCAATGGTTACTCCCTACTACTGCTATGAGCATCAAACTTTTCCACATAAAGTCAACCTTATTACCCCCATGTCCTTATGGCCATCTTCACAGAAACTTCATAATTTTAATTGTGTTTTATTGATATTCCCATATTTGACATTGCGCTATCAAAAACACCTATAGGGCGCCTGGGTGGCTCAGTTGGTTAAGCAACTGCCTTCGGCTCAGGTCATGATCCTGGAGTCCTGGGATCGAGTCTCACATCAGGCTCCCTGCTCAGCGGGGAGTCTGCTTCTCCCTCTGACCCTCCTCCCTCTCATGCTCTCTGTCTCTCATTCTCTCTCTCGCAAATAAATAAAAATCTAAAAAAAAAAAATCAAAAACACCTATATAAAATAGGAACTTAACAGGACAGAGAAATTCCCATATTGATGGAAAATTGTTCCACTGCATCTTCCTCATGTTCATGGTTGTGTGGAAAGCATATAAATAATACATTCTCTGAGCTCCACAGATACATCACCAGGGTGAGAAGCAACTTTATTGTAATACAAGCAACTGGAAACAATTCCGACTCCAAACAACTACTTAAAAAAAATAAAATCCTTGGGACGCCTGGGTGGCTCAGTCCTTAAGCGTCTGCCTTTGGCTCCGGTCATAACCCCAGGGTCCTGGAATCGAGCCCCATGTCAGGCTCCCTGCTCAGCGGGAAGCCTGTTTCTCCCTCTCCCACTCCCCCTGCTTATGTTCCCTCTCTTGCTGTGTCTCTCTCTGTCAAGTGGGTGAATAAAATCTTTAAAAATAATAATAAATAAAAATAAATAAAAACTAAAAATAATAAAAAAATAAAATCCTGCTATGTTCACTCTTTGGAAAGGTCCCAATCATTAAACCAATGATTCTTCTGTTAGTTTGTTTGTTTGTTTAAGGTCTGTATTATATTAATTGTTTCAAAAAGACATGACACATTAGCAATTTTTACTTAAAAAAAAAGAAAAAAAAATCTTTAAGAACTTCAATCTCACCTCCAACAGGAATCTGTAAACTCCCCCAGAATTTTCCCAGTCTCATGTTACTCAGGCTTTTTTTTATGTTCAATTAGCAAACATATACTACACAATTCATTTTTGATCTAATGTTCATAGATTCATTAGTTGAATATAACACCCAGTGTTCATCACGACATATACCCTCTTTCATACCCATCACCTGGTTACCACATCCCCACACCACCTTCCCTCTGTAACCCTCAGTTTGTTTCCTGGAGTCCAGAGTCTCTCATGGTTTGCCTCCTCTGATTTCTCCCCCTTCAGTTTTCCCTCCCTTCCCCTGTGGTCCTCTGCGCTTTTCTTTTATTCCACATATGAGTGAAACCGGATGATAATTGTCTTTCCCTGCTTGACTTATTTCACTTAGCATAAACTCTCCATTTCCTTCCATCTCGATGCATATGGTAGGTATTCTTCATTTCTGATGGTTCTGATGTTATACACAACTAATGAATCATTGAACACTACATCAAGAACAATGGTGTACCATATGTTGGCTCACTGAACATAATAAAAAAATAAAAAGGGGGGGCGGAGCAAGATGGCAGAGGAGTAGGAGACCTGGATTTCGTCTCCTCTCAGGAATTCAGCTGGATAGGGATCAAACCATTCTGAACACCTACAAACTCAACAGGAGATCGAAGAAAAGAGTAGCAACAACTATCTCATCAGAAAAGCGACCACTTTCTGGAAGGAAGGACATGCGAAGAAGTGAATCCGAGGCGATATTCGGGAGGATAGACGGCGGGGAAGGGGCCTCCGTCGGCCACTTCTGGCCAGTGATAGAACCACAGAGCACAAAATCGGAACTTTTAAAAGTCTGCTCCGCTGAGGGACGTCACTCTGGTGACAAAGCGGGGGATGGAACCCTCTGGGACAGTGTGGTCTCAGGACCCTCAGTGTCACAGAAAGACCGGGGGTGCCTGAGTGTGGCAGAGCTCCCAGGTAAGGAGCAGGGAAGCCGGCTGCAGAGGCAGAGCCCAGGGGCGGGCTCTCAGCTCGGGGTGGCCATAAACCGTGATCCGCGGCACAGTCGGGCCACTGCTCCTCCGGCAGGGACCCAACAAGCAGCAGATCCGGGGAGACTCACCTTCCTCCCCCCAGGAGGAGCCACGCAGGAGTGCACCGCAGGGATCTGCTTGGTTTGGAGACTACACCTGGGGTCGGGTGCCAGAGATAGAAACGCGCTGTCACAGGCCAGGTGAGCACGGAGTGCGGCCAGAGACAGGAGGGAGATGGGAGTGACTGGCAGCTTTTCTCTGGGGGCGCACGGAGGAGCAGGGCCTGAGTTCTCGGCTCCTCTGGGGCGGAGATTGGGAGGCCACCATTTTCACTCTCCGCCTCCAAAGCTGTACGGAAAGCTCACAAGGGAAAAAAACTCGAGCAGATTACTTAGCCCGGACCAGCAAGGGCGGGGCAATTCTGCCTCCAGCAAAGACATTTGGAAACCACGGCAACAGGCCCCTCCCCAGAAGATCAGTGAGAACAGCCAGCCAAGACCAAGTTTACCAATCAATGAGAATGGCAGAACTCCAGCGCTAGGGGAATACTGCACATAGAATTCATGGCTTTTTTACCATCTTTTTCTTTTTCTTTCTTTTTCTTTTTTCTCTCTTTCCCTTTCTTTTCCCACTGCTTCAGGTCTTTTCTGATTTGGTTAGAGTATATTTTCTGGGGACATTGTTACTCTGCTAGCATTTTGTTCTCTCATTAATCTATTCTCCTCTGCGCAAAATGACAAGACGGAAAAAATCACCTCAACAAAAAGAACAAGAGGTAGTACCGACTGCCAGGGACCTACTCAATACGGACATTAGTACGATGTCAGATCTAGAGTTCAGAATCATCACTTTAAATATACTAGCTGGGCTTGAAAAAAGCATGGAAGTTATTAGAAAAACCCTTTCTGGAGAAGTAAAAGAACTACAATCTAACCAAGGAGAAATCAAAAAGGCTATTAATGAGATGCAATCAAATATGGGGGTGCTAACTCCTAGGATAAATGAGGCAGAGGAGAGAATCAGTGATATAGAAGAACAAATGATGGAAAATAAAGAAGCTGAGAAAAAGAGAGATAAACAACTACTGGATCATGAGGACAGAATTCGAGAGATAAGCGATACCATAAGATGAAACAACATTAGAATGATTAGGATCCCAGAAGAAGAAGAAAGAAAGAGGGGCAGAAGGTATAATGGAGCAAATTATAGCACAGAACTTCCCTAATTTGGGGAAGGAAACAGGCATCAAAATCCAGGAAGCACAGAAAACCCCTCTAAAAATCAATAAAAATAGGTCAACACCCCGACATCTAATAGTAAAACTTATGAGTCTCATAGACAAACAGAAAATCCTGAAAGCACATCGGGAGAAGAGATATGTAACCTACAATGGTAGAAACATTCGATTGGCAACAGACCTATCCACAGAGACCTGGCAGGCCAGAAAGGACTGGCAGGGTATATTGATGGCACTAAATAAGAAAAATATGCAGCCAAGAATCCTCTATCCAGCTAGGCTGTCACTGAATTGAAGGAGAGATAAAAAGCTTCCAGGACAAACAAAAACTAAAGGAATTCGCACACAAAACCAGCCCTACAAGAAATCTTGAAAGGGGTCCTCTAAGCAAAGAGAGACCCTAAAAGCAACATAGACCAGAAATGAACACAGACAATATACAGTAACAGTCACCTTACAGGCAATACAATGGCACTAAATTCCTATCTTTCAATAGTTACCCTGAATGTAAATGGCTAAATGCCCCAATCAAAAGACACAAGCTACAGACTGGATTAAAAAACAAGACCCATCGATATGTTGTCTGCAAGAGACTCATTTTAAAACCAAAGACACCCCCAGATTGAAAGTGAGGGGGTGGAAAACCATTTACCATGCTAATGGACACCAAAAGAAAGCTGGGGTGGCAATCCTTATATCAGACAAATTAGATTTTAAACCAAAGACTGTAATAAGAGATGAGGAAGGACATTATATCCTACTTAAAGGATCTATCCAACAAGAAGATCTAACAATTGTAAATATCTATGCCCCTAACATGGGAGCAGCCAATTATATAAGGCAATTAATAACAAAAGCAAAGAAACACATCGACAACAATACAATAGTGGGGGACTTTAACACCCCCTTAACTGAAATGGACAGATCGTCTAAGCAAAAGATCAACAAGGAAATAAGACTTTAAATGACACACTGGACCAAATGGACTTTACAGACATATTCGGAACCTTGCATCCCAAAGCATTGGAATACACATTCTTCTCTAGTCCCCTTGGAACATTCTCCTGAATAGATCACATCCTAGGTCATAAATCAGGTCTCAACCGGTACCAAAAGATTGGGATCATTCCCTGCCTATTTTCAGACCACAATGCTTTGAAACTAGAACTCAATCACAAGAGGAAAGTTGGAAAGAACTCAAATACATGGAGGCTAAAGAGCATCCTACTGAAGAATGAATGGGTCAACCAGGAAATTAAAGAAGAATTACAAAAATTCATGGACACCAATGAAAATGAAAACACAACTATTCAAAATCTTGGGGATGCAGCAAAGGCAGTCCTAAGAGGAAAGAATATAGCAATACAAGCCTTTCTCAAGAAACAAGAAAGGTCTCAAGTACACAACCTAACCCTACACCTAAAGGAGCTGGAGAAAGAACAGCAAATAAAGCCTAAACCCAGCAAGAGAGGAGAAATAATAAAGATCAGAGCAGAAATCAATGAAATAGAAACTAAAAGAACAGTAGAACAGATCAATGAAACTAGAAGCTGGTTCTTTGAAAGAATTAACAAGATTGATAAACCCCTGGCCAGACTTATCAAAAAACAGAGAGAAATGACCCAAATCAACAAAATCATGAATGAAAGAGGAGAGATCACAGCCAACACCAAAGAAATACAAACAACTATAAGAATATATTATGAGCAACTCTATGCCAGCAAATTAGATAACCTGGAATAGATGGATGCATTCCTAGAGATGTATCAACTACCAAAACTGAACCAGGAAGAAATAGAAAACCTGAGCAGACCCATAACCACTAAGTAAATTGAAGCAGTCATCAAAAATCTCCCAACAAACAAAAGCCCAGGGCCAGATGGCTTCCCAGGGGAATTCTACCAAACATTTCAAGAAGAATTAATACCTATTCTTCTGAAACTGTTCCAAAAAATAGAAATGGAAGGAAAACTTCCAAACTCATTTTATGAGGCCAGCATTACCTTGATCCCAAAACCAGACAAAGACCCCATCAAAAAGGAGAATTACAGACCAATATCCCTGATGAACATGGATGCAAAAATTCTCACCAAAATACTAGCCAATAGGATCCAACAGTACATTAAAAGGATTATTCACTACGACCAAGTGGGATTCATCCCTGGGCTGCAAGGTTGGTTCAACATCCACAAATCAATCAATGTGATACAATACATTAACAAAAGAAAGAACAAGAATCATAGGATCCTCTCAATAGATGCAGAAAAAGCTTTTGACAAAGTACAGCATCCTTTCTTGATCAAAACTCTTCAGAGTATAGGCATAGACGGTACATACCTCAATATCATAAAAGCCATCTATGAAAAACCTACAGCGAATATCATTCTCAATGGGGAAAAACTGAGAGCTTTCCCCCTAAGGTCAGGAACGCAGCAGGGATGTCCACTATCACCACTGCTATTCAACATAGTATTGGAAGTCCTAGCCACAGCAATCAGACAACAAAAAGAAATCAAAGGCATCCAAATCGGCAAAGAAGAAGTCAAACTCTCACTCTTTGCAGATGACATGATACTTTATGTGGAAAACCCCAAAGACTCCACCCCAAAACTGCTAGAACTCATACAGGAATTCAGTCAAGTGGCAGGATATAAAATCAATGCACAGAAGTCAGTGGCATTCCTATACACCAATAACAAGACAGAAAAAAGAGAAATTAAGGAGTCGATCCCATTTACAATTGCACCCAAAACCATAAGATACCTAGGAATAAATCTAACCAAAGAGGCAAAGGATCTGTACTCAGAAAACTATAAAATGCTCATGAAAGAAATTGAGGAAGACACAAAGAAATGGAAAAACGTTCTATGCTCGTGGATTGGAAGAACAAATATTGTGAAGATGTCAAAGCTACCTAGAGCAAGCTACACATTCAATGCAATCCCCATCAAAATACCATCCACTTTTTTCAAAGAAATGGAACAAATAATCCTAAAATTTGTATGGAACCAGAAAAGACCCCGCATAGCCAGAGGAATGTTGAAAAAGAAAAGCAAAGCTGGCGGCATCACAATTCCAGACTTCCAGCCCTATTACAAAGCTGTCATCATCAAGACAATATGGTACTGGCACAAAAACAGACACATAGATCAATGAAACAGAATAGAGAGCCCGGAAATGGACCCTCAACTCTATGGTCACCTAATCTTTGACAGAGTAGGAAAGAATGTCCAATGGAACAAAGACAGTCTCTTCAACAAATGTTGTTGGGAAAATTGGATAGCCACATGCAGAAGAATGAAACGGGACCATTTCCTTACACCACACACAAAAATAGACTCCAAATGGTTGAAAGACCTCAATGTGAGACAGGAGTCCATCAAAATCCTAAAGGAGAACACAGGCAGCAACCTCTTTGACCTCAGCCGAAGCAACTTCTCCCTAGAAACATTGCCAAAGGCAAGGGAAGCAAGGGCCAAAATGAACTATTTGGACTTCATCAAGATAAAAAGCTTTTGCAAAACAAAGGAAACAGTCAACAAAACCAAAAGACAACCGACACAATGGGAGAAGATATTTGCAAATGATAGATCAGATAAAGGGCTAGTATCCAAAATCTATAAAGAACTCATCAAACTCAACACCCAAAGAACAAAGAATCCAATCAAGAAATGGGCAGAAGACATGAACAGACATTTTTCCAAAGAAGACATTCAAATGGCCAAAAGACACATGAAAAAGTGCTCAACATCGCTCGGCATCAGGGAAATCCAAATCAAAACCTCAATGAGATACCACCTCACACCAGTCAGAATGGCTAAAATTAACAAGTCAGAAAATGACAGATGTTGGTGGGGATGCGGAGAAAGGGGAATCCTCCTACACTCTTGGTGGGAATGCAAGCTGGTGCAGCCAATCTGGAAAACAGTATGGAGGTTCCTCAAAAAGTTGAAAATAGAGCTACCATATGATCCAGCAATTGCACTACTGGGTATTTACGCCAAAGATACAAAAGTAGGGATCCGAAGGGGTACGTGCACCCCGAAGTTTATAGCAGCAATGTCCACAATAGCCAAACTGTGGAAAGAGCCAAGATGTCCATCGACAGATGAATGGATAAAGAGGAGGTGGTATATATATACAATGGAATATTATGCAGCCATCAAAAGGAATGAGATCTTGCCATTTGCAACGACGTGGATGGAACTGGAGGGTATTATGTTGAGCGAAATAAGTCAAACAGAGAAGGACATGTATCATATGACTTCACTAATATGAGGAAGCGTCGCATGCCTGGAAACAACCTGAGGGTTGCTGGAATGGGGGGTGGCGTGGGAGGGATGAGGTGACTGGGTGATAGACACTGGGGAGGGTATGTGCTCTGGTAAGTGCTGTGAATTGTGCAAGACTGTTGAATCTCAGATCTGTACCTCTGAAATAAATAATGCAATATATGTTAAGAAATTAAAAAAAAAGAAGAAGAAGGTAGCAGGAGGGGAAGAATGAAGAGGGGGAATCGGAGGGGTAAACGAACCATGAGAGACGATGGACTCTGAAAAACAAACTGAGGGTTCTAGAGGGGAGGGGGGTGGGAGGATGAGTTAGCCTGGTGATGGGTATTGAGGAGGGCACATTCTGTATGGAGCACTGGGTGTTATGCACAAACAATGAATCATGGAACACTACATCTAAAACTAATGATGTATGGGGATTAACATAAGAATAAAAAAAGAAAAAAAAGAAAATATATAATTGAGGCAATGTGCACAAATTGTCATGGCGAGATCCCCAAGACACACTTGCAGAATGGTATGAAAGTACACTCATTTAAAGAGTAACATGGTTTGTATTTACCTATATATGTAAACACAAAGACTAAGGTGTGGGAACTATACAGTCGAGAAGATCAGAAGTTGTCACCAAACAAGAAAGGTACATAACATAGTATTATCAATATGTTTCTTTATTATGGTTATTATTTGGTTTATATAATTGGCTGCTCCCATGTTGGGTTATTTACAATTGTTAGATTTTCTTGTTGGATAGACCCTTTAAATATGATATAGTGTCCCTCTACAACTCTTACTACAGTCTTTGCTTTAAAATCTAATTTGTTAATATAAGGATTGCTAACCGAGCTATCTTTTGAGGTCCATTAGCCTGGTAAATGGTTCTACAGCCCCTCACTTTCAGTCTGCAGGTGTCTTTGGGTTCAAAATGGATCTCTTGTAGATAGTATATGGATGGGTCCTATTTTTTTATCCAATCTGAAACCTGTGTCTTTTCATGGGAGCAATCAGCCCGTTCACATTCAGAGTAACTATTAAAAGATATGAATTTAGTGCCAATGTATTGCCTATAACATCCCTGTTTCTGTAGATTGTCTCTGTTATTTTCTGGTCTATATTACTCTTGGGGTCTCTCTTCACTTAACAGAATCCTCCTTAATATTACTTACAGGGCTGGCTTGGTGGTCACATATTCTTTCAGTTTCTGCCTCTCCTAAGAACTCTTTATCTCTCCATCCATTCTGAATGACAGCCTTGCTGGATAAAGTATTCTTCAATGAATCTACTTCTCATTTAGTAACCTGAAAATGTCTTGCCAGCCCTTTCTGGCATGCCACGTTTCTGTAGACAGGGCTGAAGTTATTCTGATGTTCCTCCCTCCATATGTAAGGAAACTCCTCTCCCTAGCTATTCTCAGGATTGATTCTTTGGCTGTTAAATTTGCAAGCTTCAGTAGTATATGTGGAGGTGTTGATCTATTTTTATTGATTTTGGGAAGTGTCCTCTCTGCTTCTTGGACTCAAATGCTTGTTTCCTTCCCCAGATTAGGAAAGTTCTCAGCTATTATTTGTTCAAATATACCTTCTAGCCCTCTCTCTCCCTCCACCCCCTTGGATCCCAATAATTCTGTCGTTGGAAGGTTTCATGGCATCATTAATTTCCCCAATCCTTTTCTTTTTTTTATGGTCTAATAGCAGCCTATCTCTGTTTTCCTCAACATCCTTACTTTCCAACAGCTTATCTTCTAGATCACCGATTCTCTTTTCTGCCTCACTTACCCTGACGTTATCATATCCAGTTTAAGTAGCTTCTCATTCATAGCATTTTCTTAGTTTGGCTTGATTAAATCTCATTTCTGTTCTTAGAGACTCTATATTGTCACTAATGCTTTTGTCAAGCCTAGCTATTGACTTTGTGGTTGCTATCCTGCTATGGATATTTCTCAAGCCTAGCTATTGACTTTGTGGTTGCTATTCAGGAAGATAAACAGAAGGGGAAGTGAGCCTCCCTATGATGGTTCTTGGAAAGTCATATAACATCAGAGCACAAAATCGGAACCCTTACAAGTCTGCTCTAGGAAGAGACATCCCCCTCTGAAAGGGGCTCCAGAAATGAAAAGGCAGAATTCTAGGTAGAGCATTGTGGCCTTGGTAGATGAGGAACTACAGAGCAGAAGTGGCTCACTTCATGGAGGCTCACTCCCCCTTCTGTTTATCTTCCTATATCTCCCTGCAGATTCATGACTCTGCATGTCCTTACTTGCAAAAAGCAGTCACTTTTCTGCTTGTCAATGTCCAGATATATATTCTTAGATCTCAGGCTGATTTTGTGAGTGTTCAAAATGGTTTGATAGATATCCAGCTAAATTCAGGGGACCAGTTGAAATGGGGTCCCCTACTCCTCTGCCAACTTGAATCTACCCTGCCAAGACACTCATTTAAGACATAAATACACCTCCAGACTGAGAGTGAGGGGGTGGAGAAACACTTATCATGCTAATGGACATCAACAGAAAGATGAGGTAACAATCTTCATATCAGATAAATTAGATTTTAGGAGGAGAGGGAAAAGATGGTGGGGGAGTAGGGGACCCTATTCCGACCGGTCCCCGGAATTGAGCTGGATATCTACCAGACCACTCTGAACACCCACAAAATCAGCCTGAGATGCAAGAAGATAGATCTAGATCTCTGCAAACAGAATATCGCAGGTGTTTGGTTTCGAGGTATGAAGCTGGGAGCTGGGATTCCACAGGTATATATCCTAAGATAACCGGAAGGGGGAGGGAGCCGAGCTGTTGGGATCCTACACCACCAGTGAGCGATAGCGTCCCTGCTGGGGACCGGGCATCACAGACTAGTAGCAATGGGGAAAGGACTTTAGGGAGGCCCCCCACATGGAAACCCAGAACAGCAGGGCTGCGTGTGGGCACTGGGGGTGGCTTGCGATTTTAGGAGCACAAAGGGATGGGATGTGCCCCGACCAGGAGGCGAGGACTGGGAGTGCTGCTGAGGGGCGCACAGCCCAGGACACTGCAGTTTATAGCAGCACAGACAGAAATGGAGATAGTGTGGCCTGGAGAGCTCACTGAAGAACAGACTCAACCTCTCTGCTCTGAGACAGAGGGTTGACAATGATCTCTTCTGCTCTGACTCCCAGGAGAGACTCAGAATGCCACCAGGGAAAGCCACCAGGGAACAAAAGCCCAAAAAACTGGTTTCCATTGAGCCCATCCCCCGCCATGGGGGAAGGGCAACTCTACCCAAACAGGGAAGCCTGAGTAACAGCGCAGCAGGACCCCCCCCCACCAGAAGACAGGCTGGGAAAACAGAGGCCAGCAATCCTAAGGTCCTTATAAAACAGTGCATCTTGCTTGGGTTGTGGTCAATAATTTAGACTCTATACATTCCCTCAACCACCCCTTAACAGAATGATTAGGAGGAGTTGCCCCCAAGATAGGAAAGATTCATAGACTGTGACTTCTGCCAAAGGTTTACAAATGGATACAGATATAAACCAGATGTTGGAAATGGAGTTCAGGGTAGCAATTGTGAAGACAATAGCTAGAATGGAGAAATCGATTAATGGCAACATAGAGTCTCCAAGGGCAGAAATGAAAGCTGAATTGGCAGAACTTAAAAATGATATCAATGAGATCCAATCTAATCTAGATAATCTAGTAGCTAGGGCAACCACAGCAGAAGAATGAATTAGTAATCTAGAAGACCAGCTGATAGGAAAGGTAAAAGAGGAGGCCAGGGAAAAGCAACCCAAAATCTATGAAAATAGAATTAGAGAAATAAGTGACACCAGGAAGCGTTCCAATGTCAGAATTATTAGGATCCCTGAGTGGGTGGAGAGAGAGAGAGGACTAGAAGATATATTTGAGCAAATCACAGATGAAAACTTCCTTAATCTGGCGAATGAAACAAACATTCCTGTCCTAGAGGCAGAGAGGACCCCTTCCAAGATCAAGGAAAACAGGCCAATGCCCCGGCATGGAATAGTAAAACTCGCAAATCTTAGAACCAAGGAAACCATCTTAAGGGCATTTGGGGGGAAGAGATTCCTTACATACAGAGGGAGGAACATCAGAATAACATCAGACCTATCCACAGAGACCTGGCAAGCCAGAAAGGCCTGGCAAGACATATTCAGGGTACTAAAGGAGAAGAACATGCAGCCAAGAATACTTTATCCAGCAAGGCTGTCATTGAGAATGGATGGAGAGATGCAGAGCTTCCACGACCAGCAGAAACTGAAAGAATATCTGACCACAAAGCTGGCCCTGCAAGAAATATTAAGGGGCATTCCTTAAAAGGAGAAAGACCCCAAGAGTGAAAAGAAATTTACAGAGACAAACTATAGAAACAAGATCTTCAAAGGCAACATGATGACATAAGTTCATATCTTTCAATAATCACGCTCAACATGAACAGCCTAAATACTCCCATGAAATGGCATAGGGTTGCAGATTGGAAAAAAGACAGGACCCATCCATATGTGGTCTACAAGAGACTCATTTTGAACCTAAAGATACATCCATTCCATGCCACCAGACCTCAAAAGAAAGTTGGGGGTGGAATTCTTATACCACGCAAATTAGATTTTAAGCTAAAGACTGTAGTTAGAGACACAGAAGGACACTCTATCATTCTTAAAGTGTCTATCTAACAAGAATATCTAACAATTGTAAATATCTATGCCCCCTACATGGAAGCAGCCCTCTATATAGCCAACTGCTTACCAAAATAAAGACTCATATTGATAACAATAGGCTAATTGTAGGAGACCTCAATATACCACTCTCAGCAATAGACAGGTCATCTAAGCAGAAAATCAACAAACAAGAACTTTGAATGACACATTGGACCAGATGGACCTCACAGATATATACAGAACATTCCACCCTAAAACAACAGAATATTCATTCTTCTCGAGTGCACAGGGAACTTTCTCCAGAATAGACCACATCCTGGGTCACAAATCAGGTCTCAACTGATACCAAAAGATTGAGATTATTCCCTGCATATTCTCAGACCACAATGCTTTAAAACTGGAAATCAATCACAAGAAAAAATTTGGCAGAAATTCAAACACTTAGAAGCTAAAGACCACTCTGCTCAAAAATATTTTGGTCAGGGCTCCTGGGTGGTTCAGTCATTAAGCATCTGCCTTCAGCTCAAGTCATGATCCCAGGGTCCTGGGATCGAGCCTCGCATCAGGTTCCCTGCTCAGTGGGAAGCCTGCTTCTCCCTCTCCCACTCCCTCTGCTTGTGTTCCCTCTCTCGCTGTGTCTCTCTCTGTCAAATAACTAAATAAAATCTTTTAAAAAAATATTTGGGTCAACCAAGAAATCAAAGAAGAACTTAAAAAATTCATGGAAACCAATGAGAATGAAAACACATCGGTCCAAAACCTATGGGATACTGCAAAGGTGGTCCTAAGGGGGAAATATATAGCCATACAAGCCTCACTCAAAGAAATAGAAAAATCCCGAATTCACCAACTAACTCTACACCTTAAAGAACTACAGAAAAAGAAACAAACAATGCCTAAGCCATGCATTAGAAGAGAAATAATTAAGATTAGAGCAGAGGTTAATGAATTAGAAACCAGACACAGTAGATCAGATCAACAAAACTAGAAGCTAGTTCTTTGAAAGAATTAATAATATCGAAAAACCACTGGCCAGACTTATCCAAAAGAAAAGAGAAAGGACCCAAATTAATAAAATTATGAATGAAAGGGGAGAGATCACAACTAACACCGAGGAGATAGAAACAATTATTTGAAATTATTATCAACAACTATATGCCAATAAACTGAACAACCTGGATGAAATGGATGCCTTCCTGGAAACCTATAAACTCCCAAGACTGAAACAGGAAGAAATTGACAACCTGAATAGGCCAATAACCAGTCACGAGATTGAAGCAGTGATCAAAAACCTCCCAAAAAACAAGAGTCCAAGGCCTGATGGATTCCCTGGGGAATTCTACCGAACTTTCAAAGAAGAAATAATACCTATTCTACTGAAGCTGTTTCAAAAAATAGAAACAGAAGGAAAGCTTCCAGACCCATTCTATGAGGCTGGAATTACCTTAATCCCCAAACCAGGCAAAGACCCCATCAAAAAGGAGAATTTCAGACCGATATCCCTGATAAATATGGATTCCAAAATTCTCAACAAGATCCTAGCTAATAGGATCCAACAATACATTAAAAGGATCATCCACTACGACCACGTGGGATTTATCCCCAGGATGCAATGATGGTTCAACATTTGCAAATCCATCAATGTGATAGAACACATTAGTACGTGGAGAGAGAAAAACCACATGTTCCTCTCAATTGATGCAGAAAAAGCATTGGACAAAATACAACGTCCTTTCCTGATTAAAACTCTTCAGAGTATAGGGATAGAGGGAACATTCCTCAAGTTCATTAAATCCATCTATTAAAAACCCACAGCAAGTATCATCCTCAATGGGGAAAAGCTGAGAGCTTTTCCCTTAAGATCAGGAACATATCAAGGAGGCCCAATCTCACGACTTTTGTTCAACATAGTACTAGAAGTCCTAGCAACAGCAATAAGACAACCAAAAGAAATAGAACATATTCACATTGGTAAAGAAGTCAAACTCTCTCTCTTCACAGATGACATGATACTTTATGTGGAAAACCCAGAAGACTCCACCCCAAATTACTAGAACTCATCCAACAATTCAGTAATGTGGCAGGATACAAAATCAATGCACAGAAATCAGTTGCTTTCTTATACACCAACAATGCAACTGTAGAAAGAGAAATTAGAGAAACGATTCCATTTACAATAGCACCAAAAACCATAAGATACCTCAGAATAGACCTAACCAAAGAGGTAAAGGATCTATACTCTAGAAACTTCAGAACTATCATGAAAGAAATTGAAGAAGACACAAAAAGATGGAAAAATATTCCATACTCATGGATCAGAAGAATAAACATTGTTAAAATGTCTATAGTACCCAGAGCAATCTATACCTTCAATGCCATCCCAATCAAAATTCCAATGATAAGGAAGACTTGATGCAAGATTCCTGCTCGCCTCTGAATACAGAAATTTACAGGTGAGTTTTTAAAGACAAGGAGCATACTGAGGGGTGAAATACTGGAAATATGTCGAGGAGACATCCTCTGAAAAGGAGAGTCTGTAGTGCTCAAGATGGGAGGGTCTCTCCTTACCAATTCGATAAATGGGGAGGGAGAAAATGTGTCCCTGTATCTCTGCAGAGGTCTGTGACATCAACAGGTGCACTGGGACCATCAGGAGGCGCTCACATCAACCAGGGGAACTCAGGAATCATAGAGCTCATGATCCAGGACAAAAGGTTGGTTGAGGGCTGCTCTCCACTCAAGGGTTTTCAGCTCCGTGCTTTGCAAACTGCTTCTTGACATGAACACTGTAAACAGTTTGGAAAAACTGTCAAAACACAGTTGTGTCTTCCTTTTTTGAATCAATAATCATAATGTTAATGCTCAAATTTGTGATGTACCAGGTTATGGGAAAATTTTAACTAGTAGGATCATGGCAATAGCTGTGAGATTAGAAGTACAATGATCTCCATTTCATAGATGAGGACATGTCCCTAAATAACAGCATCCGTTCTGATCTCAGTTGTTGAGAGTTTCATTGTTTGCTAATAATTCCACCATTTTATTTTTATTGAGGCTTTCCATGGATATGTACAGAGACAGCATGTGTAAATGCCCCTTGGGTTGCTGAAAACGTGCAGTGTCTCCATCAATTCTGTGACTCTCTCTAGGATTCTCAGTGTCTCCAAGTTTTTTAGAAACTTGGTGGTCTCCACCCTTCAGTCAGTTTGGTAATCTGGAAACTCAGGAAGCCTGCAAACCTCACTACATATGACCACCAGTGACCTGAAGGTGTTTCAGGGGGGCAGGCATGTCCCATGGTGGGGAGCACAGGGCCAAACATGGGTTTATGCTTACCTGATGTGTGCTTTTGGACACTCAGAAAGCCCTTCTGTGCTTCAATGTTCACCTATCCACCTGTAAAATGGTGATAAATGGGTACATATATCACAGGTTATTTACAAAGAACAAGACACATGGAGTATATGAGTGGATACGAGTCAGAGAAACAGTGTATATGTGACAGTTTCCTGACCAGGATGTCTTGTGTCTGCAGGTGTCCAGTGTAAGGTGTAGTTGGTAGAGTCTGGGGGAGACCTGGTAAAGCCTGGTGGGTGGATCCCTGATATTCTCATTTGCAGATTCTGGATTCATCTTCAGTAGCTACTACATGAGCTGGGCCCACTAGGCTCCAGTCAATGGGCTGCAGTGGGTCTCAAGTATTGATGATGTTGGAAGTAGCACAAGCTATTTAGACTCTGTGAAGGGCCAATTCACCATCTCCAGAGACAACGGCAAGAACATTCTGTATCTGCAAATGAACAGTCTGAGAGCCAAAGATGAGGCTGTATAATACTGTGAAAGCGACAGAGTGAGGGGACATCAGTGTGAGCTCAGACACAAACCACACTGTAGACCAAAATCTGGACAAACAGCGGGTGCACACTATTCACTAATGCTGTCTTTAAACACCATGAGCAGATGCAGGTGGAGGAAATGGGCAGGTTTCTTGTCAGGTTCTGGGGTTTCCTCTCCATAGAGCAGTTTCCCCCAGGAAGCCTCTGTCCACACGTGATTCTGTGCTTACCTATTTACTCTCTGTTGTAAAAAAATTGGATATCAACTGTACTAACAAGCACAAAAGACAGTGTCACTTGCACTTGCTTGTTTCTGAACCTAAATATCAATGGATTACAAATATCTCCATGCACATCATCTGAACATTTTCAGGAGTCCCAGCTGCACTCACTGTGCATCACAGGACCACTCAGCTCAATGTGCAAGCTTGTTAGAAGCAGCATAAAGTGCATGCTGCACATGGGGCTACAGGGGCATCAAAAATCCAAGGAAAATGAATAAGGACCACGGAGAGGGTCACTGTCTAGAAACAAGGTCACTGCATCAATATCACTGACAGCATGTGAAAGCAGACTGAAACCCACCAGGACGTTGTGTGAATGTGTGAATGTGGACTCTGATGGTCTCTCTCTCTCTCTCTCTCTCATTCTCTCTCTCTCTCTCTCTCTCTCTCTCACACACACACACACACACACACATGAGAGAGAGAGAGTATAAAAATGTATCACTTTCACTCATGGAAGGTTCATGAGTGAAGTCAATCTCTTACCCTCATCAAAGGAGGGAGAACACAGGGGTTCTTCTTAGATTTCCCATGTGTGGGGTGTGAGAAGAGGGAGGGATGAAGGTTAAGGAGCTAATAAGCAATAATCAAAGGATAGGTTGTGATGACTAATTCACTGAAGAATATGAAAACTTGGAGAACAAAGAAAGACAAATGGCCATTCTAAGTAGACAATGGTCTGAAACCAGGAAAATGAAAAGAATGTCACAGGGGAAAAGCACAAATTATAAAATGATATTAGAAGTGGACTGAAGGCTTAACCCGTGTATAAGAAGGAAGCTGTCCACTCCCCAAGGTCACCAGCTGGTTCTGAAGGTCTTGTGTTCACTGTGCGTTTGCAGAGACCAGAAGGTTCTCCTGTATCTATGAGAATCTTCAAGTTGAGATGCCGGTTGGGAGGACCTTACACCTGCAATGACTAACTAATTGATCCTTCAGTTGCTGATATCATCTCTATGTGTAAGACTTCTACCATCACAGGTTGAAACTTAAGGAGAATGTGGTGGGAGGCGGCAGTGGGACCAGAGGGAAGCATTAGGGAAGGAGGGTGCAGCCTCATGACAGGATTACTGCCCTTATACACAGGACTGGGAAAGCTCCCGGCCACCTGACCCCATGTGAGGTGACAGGGAAAGGACACACTAGGATGTGGGTGCTCTCCAGGCACCAAATCTTTCTGGACCTTGACCTGGAACTTCCCAGAATCCAGAACTGGGAGAAATGAGTGTCTGTTGTTTAAAACCACCCAGTCCTTCTACATTGTTACAGCAGCTGGAACAGACTGAGACATTAGTGACACATGAACCCAAGCACTGATGCTCTGGCGTTTCCCTGCTGCATTTGTGGGGAAAAGTACCTGATAAGTTCCTTCAGTGAGGTTCAAGGGTGTATTTCTCACATGTTCCCTTCTACAGATAGGACTAACCAGTTGACTATCCTAGGGCTCTGTGAAAGGACACAGTGGACATACAGAAAGAGGACCTTTAAACAAAGGAGTCAGGGTTTCTGAGACTGCGGGCCTTTATTTTAAGGATGTTGTTTTTTTCAGCCTTTCCAGAAGATGTGGATGTGATCACCCTGTGGGATTTGAGTCTGACCATCACCTTACAGAGTTGTGTTGTACTGATTGCCACGAGGTTTGTGCCTGTCACTGGTTGTACTGTTGGTAACCCATGTCCCCATTTGAAACCCATCTGCACCTGTGACTCTTCCTGTGGTCATGAGGGTAGGTTCCACGTGATGTGTTCATTACTGGAAACAGTCAAAGGCACTTACATTTGCCTGCAATCCTTTTTCTAATGGCTCCCCACACTACTCGGGGAACATGTCCTAGTGTCCTGCCAGAGTTGTCATTGGTAACATCACAACATCACAGATTCCTGTTAGCTCCACATGCCTGTTGTTTGGTTCCTGGGGATGAGCACTCCCTAGGAACCCAGCTGCACCCTCTAAAACATAAGCACACTTGTTATACTTTATTCCCTGTGAGCAATGATGTCAGCTGGTCTCTGTCCAGGTCCACACACACAGTGAGTGTCAAGTACAGTCATCAAAACTATTTGGGATAATCACAGAGATGACTCTGGCAGAATGCAGAGATAGTGAAATATTAGAAACTGGAAAATACACCTGCATGAACCTGATTCGCTCTGTATTTCAGGTAAGCTCGAGAACAAGCACAATCATCCTGTCCCCATTTTGGGAGGGGTTCCACATTCTTAATGAGTCTGCCCACTCTGTCTTGCAGGAAGT